>NW_008350786.1:516118-588776 GCF_000622305.1 Nannospalax galili
GTGGAGATCTTTTTTAAACGTTGGAACCTCATTTAATTTTATGTCTTATAGAGTTTATAATGAGTAAAAGATTATATAAGGGTAATAATTCATCTGTAAACCTAGAAATGTACAGCCAATTTTGAAAGAGATGTACCCTAGCTCAGAAAAATGTTATTGAATAGGTTAATGCTGTTGTAATGAAATGCTTCTTTTAATTAAAAAAATATTTTATTGAAAAAAAAATTAAAATGAATAAAATCTTTAAAAAAGAAGACTGTCTCTAGCTGGGGGTGGTGGTGCATACTTGTAACCGCAGCACTCAGCAAGCAGAGGGAGGAATTACAGTGAGGTCAAGGCCAATTTGTTGGATGTAGCAAGTTTAAGGCGAGAGAGAGAGAGAGAGAGAGAGAGAGAGAGAGAGAGAGAGAGAGAGAGAGAACTTTCTAACTTTCTATTTGGGCAGGAAGGTTTTTGATGGATAATGGAAGTTGTGTTCTGGACATACTGGAATTCAAATAAATCTCTAGCTGGTTTGTGATGGAAATTCCACAAGCAGCACTGAACTTACTCTGGGGTATCCCAAATCAACTGACCAATGGAAACCTGCTATTCTTACTGTGTTTACTTCCATTAAGCACATGGCTGTATCTCTAAAACTCTTAACATCAAGTCTCATCCATCACAGACAACTTGAGAATCCACTTATCTATCTAGGTGAAATATTTAAATATGGTCCCAGGAACCTGTAATCCTAGTACTCAGGAGGCTGAGGCAAGAGATGGCAAGTTGCATGCCAGTCTGGACTAAGTTTGAGGCCATCTTGAACTACCTAGGAAGACTATATTTCAACAAACTAAGTGTTCAGAATTGTGATATCTAATCTGCATTGTCAACTTGATGGGATTTAGAATTACCATCATCACAGGGCATGCCTGTGAGGGAGTTTCTAGACTGGGTTAACTGAGGTGGGAAGAACCACCCTAAAAGTGGGCAGCATAAGTCCATGGGTTGAGGTCCTAGACTGAATAAAAAGGAGAACATGAGCTGAGCACCAACATTCATCTCTCTCTCTGCTTCATGAATGAGGATTTAATGTGACCAGCTGTTTCCAGTTCCTGCCACCAAGCCTGACATGACTTTCCCATCATCATGGACTGAATTACTGCCAGACTAAACCTTTCCTTTCTTAAGAAATGAAAATATCAACTAAGATAGGGCTGTATGTAGCTCAGCAGGTAGCAAAGCACTTCCCTGGCATGCACAGGATCCTAAATTTAATCCTTAGCACTCTCTATCCTACATCCAGAGTTGATGGCTGACTGTGCTTGTTACTTCTCTGTTGCTGTGATAAAACACCATGCCAAGGCAACTTATGGAAGGAAGAGTTTATTTGGGCTTATGGTTCCAGAGGGAGAGTTCATAATGATAGGGAGGCATGGCAGGAGGCAGCCCAGGCAGGAAGCTGAGCACTCACATCTTAAGCACATGCAAGAGACAGAGAGAACAACTGCAAGTGGGATGAGGCTGTGCACTCTCAAAGCCCACCCCCCAGTGACGTGCTTCCTCTAGCAAGGCCACATCTCTTAAAGGTTTCATGACCTTCCCCCAAACAGTGCCACCAACTGGGGACCATATACCAAGTATTCAAATTGAGCCTATGGGGTACATTTCTCATTCAAAACATCAAATTGACTCACTCTTTTATTTAGTATAAACTGGCTAACACCACTGAAAATCAAGAGTGTACATCTAGTTTGTTCAAGGTAAACAAGTTTTAAACCCCTATACAAAATATGACGTGACTGACTTGGAATAAGAACTGAAAGAAATGTTTGGGGGAGGGGAGAAGGCCAAGGGGAAGCAACACAAAAGAGGCAAGTATTAAATATCTGATGAATGAATGGCTGAATGGGAGGCTAAGACACTATCAGTTCTTTATGGATACTTGGTTTGACCTGTCTTGAAGACTGTTATGTAATACCAAATTGGAATCACTACTTTCCAGTAAAATATTTAAAAGTTAAAATAGTCCATGAATTTTTATAGCAAGCACAGGTAGTATTTTTATTAAAATGTTACTTTTAAGGCCTCCAGCCATTTCCTTGGACTTCAGTCCCTCCAAATTTGGTTTTCATCTGACCATAGGATGATGTTACTGTGGGAGAGGTGCATTGTCCTTTAACTCTGTTCTGTCATCCCCTCAACATTGGTCCAGGTAACTGATAGCCTAGGCATATAGAAGAAGGAAGTCCTTGGTTGCTTGGAAACATTGATGGCTTCTAAATCCCTCTCCCTCAAGAATATAGGCTTGGACCCTGTACACCCATTCCATTTGGTCCACAGGTTACATTGCGTTTTATAATGAATGTGGCACATGTGATTAATCCAATCTGGGAGCTCTTCCCCAGCCCTGCTGTGGGTCTTCTGGGAGCATCTATTATTACAGGAATAAAAGGAATGGAATGAGAAGGAGGCAGAATAGAGCAGAAGGTGGCAGAGCCCTTCTGGGTGGCCACCTCTTAAATAGAAATCTATACTCGCTCATATAAATACCACATTAAGTTGGTCAAATTCTCAAATCATATTTATACACTTAAAAAAATCTTTATTTCCAAGTTGTGGATGAAGTACAGATGGGGACACCCATTTTATAATAAAATGAGAAAATCAACACCAAAGCAAACATTTCTGTTAATCCATAAAAACATTTTTTACTTTAATTGATACCAAATAGGATATTTTCAAACCAAAAAACACATCAAAAAGAACTGAACACTTTCAGTGCTCTACTGGAGAATGCCTAATAAGGACAATTCAGAGGAGACCCTCGTAGAAGGTAGACAGCTCTTTCTCGGTCACCATCATGTTAAAACACAAGTTTGCACAGTCAACATACAGGGCTTTAATGTGTTCTCAGTGTGTTCTAACAGGGTACCACTCATTATTGTGGAGCAGAATGCTTTCATTAGAAATGCAAATGACTCAGATATAAAGAAATAAAAAGTCACTCAATTCATGTACTCCTTGATGAAAAGACCATGCCTTATTTGCCTCTGATGACCCACAGGGCTGCTGCTGGGCACCAAGCAGACACAAAGCATTTATTCAATTGGAAGCATATCATTGTTCCGACAGGTTGAATTTGTAAATTAAAGTTTGTCAAAATGTAACTGTTATTAAATGCATGTATAAACCTAATACACTTGATTTGTATAAGAATAATCTCATATTATATATGAAAATTTTAAAGAAATGTTTTTACTTAAATTTTATTCTTAAAATCTACTTTAATTAACACAAATGGACCAAATGGCCTCTTCAGGGAAAATTCCATAAAAATTTCCCCCTGTCAAAATTGCTGCTACTTGGGGCTGGAGAGATGGCTCAATGGTTAAGAGCACTGGTTGTTCTTGCAAAGGGCCTGGGTTTGGTTTCAGTACCCACATGGCAGCTAACAACTGTAACTCCAGCTCCAGGAAATCTGATGACCTCTTCTGGCCTCTGCAGGCATTGTATGACACAAATGCACTTACTTACATGCAGGCAAAACACATATTAAAAAAAAAAAAAAGATTGAAAAAAAAACCTGTTGCTACATTTTACCCCATTTTGCTTAAGTTGGCCTCAAGTTCCTTTTAGAGATACCAGGCAACTTCTTGATCTTAAGAATAGACTATTCTTAAAGTTATAAGGACTTTTCAAGAATATCCAGTCCAAGGTTTTCACTATGAAAAAGGAAAAGTTACCAGAGCCCAATGATAATTAGAGACAAATGAAGCTCTACCAGGGTGGGAGCTACCACAATGTCTGGTGCATAGAGACATTCAATCAATATCCTTTGGATAAACAGATGATTTAGCATGAGCTAAAAATGCTGCCTGAGTGTCTAGCCCAGAGCGTCTACAGTACTACAGAAGCTACCAGGCCAGTTCTGCAGTGAGGAACTAAGAGGGAAGTCAAGACATCAGGGTCCATTTCTATTAATCTTAGTTCAGAACAAAGTCACAGAGAGAATGCTATAAACCCACAGTAGCTATCACCACATTGCTATTTCCTAACTCTAATTACTAGGCAATCATCATGGGAAACAGAGCCTTCTGGATGTCTGAAACACTTCGTCACTTTCAGACAACCAGAGCAGTGGCACGTGCCTTTTTGCCAGTCACAGGAATAGGGTATGCTACAGGGCAAGTAGAGATTTAATGAGAGGCCAACTTTCAAACTTAAACCACAGGGGTGGGGAAAAGAAAAGCCAGGAATGGAGAATGACAAATTCCAAAGTTGAAAATGTTTACTAAAGTCTTCCAGACTTTTCCTACTAGTAAAAGTGTGAAACTGTAAAATAACATCTCTGGTGAAGTGAGATGTGCATGTTCTACTGTTTAGAAATAGCAGTAAATTAAATGTCAACCTAATAATCTGACAGATGTGATAGATCTCTTAAATTACTGGCTTCCTGTATTATTAGGGAAAAGGCCCATGTCTAACTAAGCCAGCCTCATCCAAAACTGCAGACTTGCTCACTTGGAGTGCTGTAAAATCAAGAGCTCTGCAAATGCAACCTCTCAAGCCCCAGTCTTCCCACCTTCTGGGTGTCTTTCCGCATTGTTAGTGCAGCCATCTCACTTAATGTGCCTCCCCCCCAACCCCCCACGCACACACATCTCCTTTGCAATTACATGGAGCACTCTCAGAAGCTATCCACAAGAAAGAGCTGGTACTGAGCTGGGTATGGAGCCCACATTTGTAACCTCAGTACTTGAAAGGTTGAAACAGGAGGAAGAGTTTGAAGCCAGCCTGGGCTGCACTGTAAGATCTTGTCTCAGAAACCTGGGAGGAAGGAATGGGAAACTGGCCCAACTCTGAAGTGCCCTGGACAATGGCATTTGTTAAAAAAAAAAGGGGGGGGGGGCTGCTCTGTTGGTTTTCCAACAGGCACAGACAGGTTGATTATGGCGGTCCCTCCTAGCCCTATTGTCTATAATTTCAGATACCTAACCATTTTCAGTTTGACAATTCGAACTTCTCACTTGAAGGTGATTTGTAGATGAGCATTAGCAATCAACAGATATTTAACAAAATTTTAATTAAGTAAATTCTTGTGCTGATGCAAATTTCATTATTCTTTCTGGGACAGATTATAATGTCAAGTATTAAAGTTGCTGTTTTGTTTTGTTTTGTTTTTGAGACAAGGTCTCACTATGTAGACCTTTTTCTTTTCTTTTCTTTTTTTCCCAAACTTAAATTTTATTAGTGCATGTGATACATTCCATGCCACAGACCTGGAGGTCAGAAGTGTGGCCTCAAACCCACAGAGATCCACCTGCTGCTGCCTCATGAGTGCTGGGACTGAAGGTATGTACCCCCAGATCTAGCAAGTTTTAAGAAAAACGTACGAGAGGAGTGCTTGAAGTTTTATGCAGTAATGCTTTAACAAACCAGACAAAAGACCATTATTTTGTTTTACTCATAAAAAAGTACACCTTGGAAAAGATAGATTTTGTGAATCATACTAAAATATTACTTCTCTGTTGTTAGGGTAGATGTTCTCTGCTGAACAGATAGAGACTGCTTTTGTTTTCCTTCTGTGAGTGTCTACTAACACAGCTCTGTGTTGATTATGAGTGGCAGAAAGAAGGGAGGAAGAAGAGAGAGGAAGGGATGAAGAGCAGAAGGAGGAAAGCTCTTCCCCATCATTTTTTTCCTGGTCAGGAATTTCATGAGTGATCATAAAAGGGAAAGTGATAGTGTGGCTCTTTTCAAGTTTGCTAAAATGACTTTTCTCTAAGTTGTTCTACCTCAGAGTCGATTTAGTTACTTGATAAAATGTCTTCAGGGTTTTGTGAGGTAGATAGGGCCAGTGTACAGAAAGCTGGCAAACTGGAAGGGAAATACAGGTGGGTTTTCTGAACCATTTTATTGACAAACAACTGCTAGACATGTTGTATTACTTACTTTGAGATCCTCTGAGTTGAAACTAAAGAGGCAGCAGTTTCTAACACTTTGTTTTAATACAAGGAGAAAAGAAAGCTCTTGGTAACAAAAGAGAACCCTGTTATTTGGGGCTTACACAAATATCAAAAGGTTTTGAACTATAAAATCTTCCTTCTGCTACGGTGTGCATGTGTGCGTGAGCAAAAGCAAATCATTCTGTAATTTCACACTTTCTGTATTAGGAAGGATCTGGAAAAGTTTAACTCCAATTTTCATCTTTGGAAAACTCCTACCCAAAGTATCTTAATGCAAATATGTACAGTGTGCTTCATTAACTTTGCTCCTCCCACCCTACCTAACTCTGAGAGTACCACATCCTATTCAACTGCACTGAGAGGTGAGAAGGGAAGGGGCATGGCCTTTTGGCAAATATGTAGTCAAAGGCCCGGAAAACAGGGCAGACACATTAAGGTTTCTTTCTTTTTTCCAGACCCCTTTGGAGTATCTTGTGTCTGCTCCACTTCAGAGACCTGCTCCTTAACAATGACATGTGCTCACTCTGGTGTAATTAATCCATAAATGAGGTCATGGTCTACATGGAATTTGGTAGCTGAATTTCTTGGAAGAATTTTAGAAGTATTATGATATGTCTTTAAAACTCACAACTCTAGAACCAAATGAAGTGTTTAGAAATATGTCTATTATGTGACAACTGATTGGCAAGTATACAAGATAGTTCAATGGAGAAAGAATAAGCTTTTTTTTTTTTTTTTTTTTTTTTTTGTCTTTTTGAGACAGGGTCTCCCTGTAGCCCCAGCTGGCCTGGAACTCACTATGTAGACCAGGCAGGCCTTGAACTCAAAGAGATCCACCTGCCTCTGCCTCCCAAGTGCTGGGACTACAGGCATGAGCCACCATGCCCAGTGAAAGACTAAGCTTTTCAACCAATGGTGTTGATGTTACTCGATGTCTGTAAGCAAAAATAAATAAGATTTGAACTTATGCTTTACCTAAGAACATGTATTAATGGCAAATAAGTACATGTAAAGATACTCAACATCTTTAGTCACTGTTCTGATTAGTTTTTGTCAACTTGACACAAACTAGAGTCATCTGGGAAGAGGGACTCTCAACTGAGAAACTTCCTCCATCAGACTGGCCTGTAACCATGTCTGTGAGGTATTTTCTTAATTGCTGATTGGTGTAGAAGGGTCCAGCCCACTGTGGGTAGGGTCAGCTCTGTGCAGGTAGGCCTGGGCTATACAGGAAAGATAGCTGGGCAAGTTACAGGAGCAATTCAGTAAGCAGCATTCCTCCATGGTCTCTGCTTCGGCTCCTGCCTCCAGTTTCCTGCCTTGGTTTCCCTCTGTGATGGACTGTGATGTGGAACTATAAGTCAATAAACCCCTTCCTCCCCAAGTTGGTTTTGGTCAGAGGTTTTATGACAGCAATAGAAAGCTAACTAGGACAGTCACTATGGAAACACAACTAAAACCATAATGCGATACTATTATATACCTAGTAGAATGGTTCAAACAATAAAATAAAAAAAAACTAACTGGTATATGCTGGTAAGATACTCAGAATTGGAACCCTCACACAGTGCTGGTGGGAATGTAAAAGGGCACAGACACTTTGAAAAAAATCCGAGAGTTTTTATAAAGTAAAACATCTACTCATCATTTGACCCATTAATCCCAAGCCTGGGCATTTACATAGTGATATTAAAGCTTATCTTCACCAAAGCCTAACATGTTCATAATGGCTTTATTCATAATTTCCCAAACTGGAAAGCACCTAAATGTCCTTTAGCTAGTAAACTGGGGTTTCCACACAATAAAAAATTAATCAACAATAAAAATAAATGAACTGGGGTTGGAGAGGTGGCTCAGAAGTTAACAACACTGGCTGCTCTTGCAGAACATGTGGGTTCTGTTCCCAGAACCCACATCGTAGCTCACAACTGTCTGTAACTCTCATTCTAGGGGATCCAACACTCTCTTCTGTCCTCTATGGGCACTGCATGCACATGGTGCACTTACATGCATGTAGACAAAACACTCATATACATAAAACAAAAATAGATAAATCTTAAAAATAAATGGACCAATGATGCATTCAGTGTCAGTGGATTTCAAATGCATTATGCTGAGTGAAACAAGTCATATTCAAGGCACTACCTCCTGCATGACTCCATTTTTATGACAGTCTAGAAAAGGAAAGATTGCATGAACCAAAATCAGCACAGTGATTGCCATCGGTGGTTGAGGGGAGAAGGAGTTGATGACAAAGGGTTGGTATAGGAAAACTTGAGGGTGAGGGATAATTCTGTATCCAAATTGTAGTGGTTCTATTACTGCTCATTTATATGATAAAAATTAATAAAACTAATATCTCACACAGATGTTTACCAGAGGACCATCCACATAAAATATGGAAAAAGGAAATAAAATATTCCTTTTTAAAGAAAAATATCAGTTTCCGGGCTAGAGATATGGTTCAGTGATTAAAAGCACTTGCTGTTCTTTTAGAGGACCTTGGTTTGGTTCCCAGCACTTATGTGGCAGCTAATAACCATGTGACTCCAGTTTCAGAGGATCCGATGCCCTCTTTTGGCCTCCAAAGGCAATGTACACATGTGGTACACATACATGCATGCAGGCAAACACTCATACACATAAAATTGAAATAATAAAAAATTTTAGAAGAGAATCACATTAGTTTGTAAACAATGGTAAGGAAAGGTATCTAGGAAAAATGGTGAGTTATAGAGTTTGGTATATGGTGATTCTGTTTTTTTTTAAATTTTGTTTTGTTTTTATTGAATTTTTGTGCATTTTATACAGAATATCTCAAACAATCTTAATCATCTTTCTACCCCCGTTACTACCAGCACCCTTCCATAACCCCCCCACAACTGGAATCCATATACTCAAGTACTACATAACATAGGGATGGGGCAATGGTGCAGTCAGTAAAGTGCTTGCCTTGCAAGCATCAAGACCTGAGTTTGATCCTAGAACCCAAGTACAAAGTCACATGCTTGCAATCCCAGGGCTGGAGAGGTGGGGACAAGCAGATCTTTTAATTTCACTAACCAGAAAGCATGGCACACTGGTGAACTCCAAGGTCAGTGAGAGACCTTATCTTAAAAATAAAGTGGATGAAGGGTTGGAGAGATGGCTTAGTGGTTAAGAGCACTGGCTGCTCTTGCAGAGGACCCAGGTTCAGTTCTCAGCACCCACATGGTAGCTAACAACTACCCATAACTCTAGTTCCAAAGGATCTAACAGCCTCTTCTGACCTCTGTGGGCATTGCACAACACAAATACATTTGCATGCATATAGGCAATCACTTATACACATAAAATAAAATATTAAAAAATAAAACAAAATAAAGTGGATGGGAGTGAGGAATGAAACCTGAGGTTGTCTTCTGACCTCCACGGGCATGAACACATATGTACACATGCACCCCTGCATGTACACACATACACGTACACTAAAGAAATACATGTATATTAGTAGCAATATAGGAAAATATGAAGAAATATATCCCTAAGTAAAAATTTTGTAAGAAGTTGGATGATAGCGACTTTTATGTTCTATGACTTACCTATTATAATAATAATTTATGGAAGCTGGGCATGGTGGCACATGCCTTTAATCCCAGCACTTGGGAGGCAGAGACAGGTGGATTTCTGTGAGTTCAAGGTCAGCCTGGTCTGCACAGTGAGTTCCAGGTCATCTGGGACTACAGGGAGACCCTTTCTCAAAAAGACCAAAAAAAATTTTATGGAGATCAAAATTTCATTAAAAATTATGAAAATCAAGCTGGGCTTGGTGGAATCCCAGAACTCGGGAGGCAGAGGCAGGCGGATCTCTGTGAGTTCAAGACCAGCCTGTCTACATAGAGAGTTCCAGGACAGCTGGGGCTACAGGGAGACCCTGTCTCAAAAAAGACCAAAAAAAAAAATTATGAAAATCTAGCATATGTGTCAAATGAAAAGACATGCATGTATTTTCCAATAAAAAGCACAGAATCTAACTGATTTCATGCCAGGTGATTAAAAATATGCATTAGCAATAATTTGATATGGAAGCCTGACTTTGACTTTAGAGTCTGATTTGAGAGTAAGACTGGTAGCTTCTCCTGGAGCCAGCATTTGGATGTCACTAGTGAAGCCCAGCCCAATAGCACATTAGAGAGGCATAGGGGATGCCAATCAGCAGTGCCTGCCCAGTGTGAAAAAATGTTCTTCTATTACCAATGTAATGAGACCACATTTCAATACTAAACACCCTTATATGTGAATTTTTAAAAAGCTCAAGAGGGGTTACATTTTAGAAGTTAGTAAATATAAAAAAAATTAATTTCTTTTTAGAGCAAATCAAATGTGGGATTATAATAAAAAAGGAAATCCAATGTACTGAAATATCACATTAATCATTAAAATGATCTATGAAAAATCAAATTTATTTGATATCATTAAATCTTAACAATGTGGTGAAAGACTGGAAACAAACAAAAAATGAAATGGTTTCTGTAGCCAGTGAAAACTGCAAAGCAATGTGAGGCATACCCCACAAGCACAGGTGCATGTGCAGGCATAGCTTCTTGCAGCCTCCAAGTCTTACAACATTTTGGAGATAATGTTCTTCTAGAGCAGAGGCTGTCTTCTCACAGAAAAATGTCTAATCACAATAAAGCCACATAGCGTCCACTGCAGGCCAGAGAAGTCATTCTGGTCAAACAAGGCCAAGGAAAAGATCTGTGATATACCTGACAATAATCCAACAGTGAGCCCATCACAGTTCAACCAAATCTTGGGAAATATATATCTTCGATATTTTCTTGGAACATTACACTTTACTGTAAGCCAGAATATAGAATTTTTATGAAGATTGCATTTAGTGAAAACAAAATGATTATGGCACAGATCTTTGAATGAGTCCTGGCCAACATTAGACTGTAAATGTAATGCTTTTTGAAAATTAGAAACATAAATTGACTCTAGAAGAGTCACATGGCTCCCAGAATTTTCCTTAATAAGAACAACATGTAGAGGAGATAGTTCTGAAAAGAAAAATGAACATAAGTCTAGAAAAGGTGGCATTTTCTGATTTACTAAGTTATTTACTAGTACCCGTTGGAATCTATCTCTGTGCCATGGGCAAATCCTTTCACGAATCTGAGAGGGTTCTATGAACCAGGGAGTCAACCGGGTTTTCTTGGGTATTTTTGAGATTGATAATTAGGCTCCTGTATATTACCTTACAGATGTTCAAATGTTCACAGAAGAGCTTGTTTTAAACCACTGATTACAGTCTGGTTTGGATGAAAATAGATTTGTAGGGAGAGTTTTATGCAGCAATGATGCCTCTGTCTGAGGTCTCTGAGTCCTTCCATTATGAATTCACTCTAAGCACAATAGGGCAGGGAGAAAATACACAGAGACACATATAAACATACACGCACATACACATACTGCATATTTTATAGGTATAACCTCAAAATGTACAAGGGTGAGGATGGGAAGGTGAAGAGAATACTACACACACAGAACTTTTTAAAACTGACATAAATTCTACAGATTTTCTCTCAAGATGGAGTTTGATTAGAATTCAGACAAATTTTCCTTCTAACTACCCCTTAACTTTCTAAGATGGGGGTTCATTCAAACCAATTTAATTTCCTATAATGTGATAAAATAAAATAAATTGTGATTCTCTAATGCTTCATCATGAAGGCTTGCTAGTGCATAAGATGTAGCTACATCTAACACAAATAATGTACTTGGCTTTCCTCTGACTGCTTTAGCTGAGAATTTAGCTAAAAATTCTCTGAAACACTCTAAGTTTTGTGATGACAAATATCTCTACTGCTCAGGGTCTTATGCTTCCTATTTTTTTTCCCATAAACTGAGGCATGTAATTCTTACACCCTGGCTCTCAGTAGTAGGATCATGAACTTCCAGCATTGCCAATGCTTTTAGTGTCTGAAATCTTACTAATTTTCAAAAGATTCTTATCAACAGTGAAAATGAAAACTCACCTGCAAAACAGATTAAAAGATTTTAAACTTGTTGATATAAAATATTTTGTGAATGTGACAAAACCTTTGCTGAATTAAATAACTGCTCAGGTTTCAGCTGTTTACTTGTTTTCCTTATTTGGTGAAGGGGGGGCGCTGCAGAAAACCACAGGGTCTAGTCAGTCTATAAATCTGTTACTAGACATATGCTGTGTGTATTTTCCATAAAAGCTTTTATTATGTGGTCCTTAAGCAGCATAGCCATGCCAGATGGGTGAATTGGAATATAAAACACATCTCTCAGAAGAAGCTATTATTGGGTCAGTAATATGTTAATTAGAAGGGCTTATGCAACCATCTGTGGCAGACCCTTATTTCTAGAACTCTCAGTGTAGTTGCATCCTATATTGCCTCTTATAGATTTACAGATGCCTGAAAATTATCACTATTAGTGCTGGGGAATCTGGTGGGTTCACAATGTGTTTTAGACTTGATAGGGATTTGCAATTATTGCATGAATTGGTTAGGTTAGCTTTTATATTGAAATTGCCATAATGATTTTGTACAGATTACATCGATATCTCACCACATTTCTCTATATGCCACCCCTGTGCAAAGTAAAACAGCATTTAAGTCAGAATATGCAATTTCTGGTGAGAGTCACTAAGAAAGTTGTGCACCCAGTGCCCAGGTTGAAGGAAGTGTAAGAGTGAACACTGGGTGAGGAGGAAGGCAACAAAGAAACTGAACCCCAGTGTTTCTGCCTTTGAAAAATGAAAGAGGTCAATTCATATATATGGGTTATGGCTAGTTTGATACAGCTCTTAAGAAATACAAAAACAGTGGCTCCCCAAACTGTGCTATGCTATTTCAGTGATAATGTACTTACTTGACATTGTGGGTACTAAGATGATGAATTTTATTCTTTATTCAGTCCTACTTCCAAGATTTACCTAGCTCTTCATTTTATTATTTGCTACCCCCAATAGTTTCCTTATTTTATGTTTGTCCTCTTTTTTTAGTATAAAAGTATGGCATATAAATATTCCACTTTGTTAAGGTGCATGGAAGGACAGAACACACGTTCTATCACAAAGATCACATGTCTCAAATATACTTAGGAGCCAAGAGTTAGTCTCACGAGTCTAATTAAAACATACGCATACTTTTCTGGGGCTAGAAAGATGGCTCAGTGGGTTAAGAGCACTGGCTGCTCTTGCAGAGGATCTGGGTTCGATTCTCAGCACCCACATGACAGCTAACAACTGTTTATAACTCCAGTTCCAGGGGATCCGAAGTCCTCTTCTGGTCTCTAGAGGCATTGCACAACATAGGTGCACATACGCACATGCAGGCAATACACATAAAATAAAAATAATAAAAGAACATATGCATACTTCTTTCCAGAGTTAGGCAGTGCTCCCCATCGAGGACTTCTTTGTAGTGATCCATAGCTCTGCTGGGACTTGTGAAATCAGTCTTGATGCAGAAGGCTAGATGATTTTCTTCTCATTCTCTATATGATTTGGAAGCCCCAGTACCCCAACCCAAATCTGGATGTGCATATAGTCACAGCTCTGACTTCAAGAATCTATGCTATAGACATTAATTTCTATGTGGGTAAAACAAAGCTTTCCCTTCAAGCTCTTACTTCCATGGTTACACTCAGCTGGAGCTAAGCAATGGGGCAGACCCTGTGTATGCCTCAGCTTACTTTAATGCACCATGCTCTTTAACTTTCTTGAACCAAGAGGGAAAAGAAATGAACACTGAACTTTCTAAAAATTGGACCTTTAAGTCAGGATCTAATACCTAAATAAATGAACAAAACAAAATAGACAATATATCCATGGAATATACATGGGAAAGCTGTGTATCACACAAAATGCCCTCTGAAAAGACCTCTGTATATTAAGCCAGCTTCCTTTTTTTTTTGGTCCCACCCCATTTATTTTCCAGCTGAGTGTTACTATTTAATCCTACCTGCCTCCATCTATGCAAAAGTTAGATTTCCAAAAGTAGCAACATAATATAGCTGTCAAATCACTTGGAGCTGACCGCCTTTCTTGGAGCAACCTCTTGGGGTTTTTCTAGGGAGTCAATAATTACTATCAAAATGGGATCCCTGGTTTAGCTTGGAGCAAGGCTGAGCTCAGTCTTCACAGTTGGAGGTATCAGAACTTACACTGGCTTTTAGACATCTGGATATTATAAATGAGAACAGAAATGGGACTATGCATACCATTTCTGAAAGAAAATGCCACTTCACCATTCATAACCAAGGCGGTACACATTTGGCTATCAACAAATACAATTATATTACACATTAATCAAATGACTTCTTGTTAAATAAGGGAAGGAGGCTAGGGAATCATCTCATTAGGACTCCACTTCAAATCACTGATGGCAACAGCAGATCAGATGGAACTAGGAAGGGCCCTGTGAGAAGTCAGACAAAGCTCCTCCCATCAGTGAAGAGTGAAGTCAGTGTGGTGGCTTCTAGCCAAAAGGACTCAGGAAGCAGATGGCAGCCAAATTAAAGTGTTACGATTAGGCTGGAGATCTTGGGTGGTTGTCAGCTAGCAAAAACAAATGCATCAGGGGGACTCAACACATAAGGAACAGTGCTGAGAGAAGGGCCCAGCCATGCATAACTCTAAATGATTGCTGTGAGATGTCATGTATTTGTGAACAAAAACTGTTAAAAAGAAGGCAAAAGATAATCATTTGGAACAAAATTTCTAGATAATTACAATGAAACATAAAGACTGGAACAGGAGAAAGATGTTCAATTGTGCAAAAAGCCTTATTGTTTTGGATAAAGAAACAATGAGCAAAGTGGCATTGTTTTCCATACCGCTCCATGTTTGTATATTATATATTATATGCCAAATTAAACATATCAAAGAAAAAGGCTTCCTTAGGACACACACCAGGGGTAAACTTGGAGTAGAAAGGAAACATTCATGTACTTCTGCACTACTTACAATTTTTTTATTTGCTTATTTTTCTTTTATGTGTATGAGTGTTTCATCTGCATGTATGGAAAGGCATCATGTGCATGTAACGCTCATGGAGGCCAGAAGAGGGCATCAGATCCCCTGGAACTGGATCTACTGGATGGTTGCACCCATGGTGTGGGTGCTGGGAAGAGAATCTGAGTCCTCTGCAAGAGCAGCCAGTGCTCTTAACTGATGAACTCTCCCTCCAGACCCCATTTCTAATTTTTTTTAAAACTTCAAACTCCTTTTGAAAATATTTTTTAAATAAGAATTCTCAAAACATTTTTAAAATGATGAAAATTTCCAAATACATTTGCACAATATAGAATATCTCTTATTTTGGGACACTGACATGTTGATTACATGCTCTGCATTTGGTGGGTAAAACATGTCACAGTTAATGTTAGACACAGTGTCAGCTCTGCCATTCACTGTCAAACTCCCTTGAGAAAGATCTTGCCTTTGACTGTTGTGTAAGAGTACAATGTATAGACAGTCTCTAGGGGCCAACCATCACATCATTCTCAGCTTCCAAGCCCAGGCAGCTGCCCTGTAGGGCAGTGCCAGTCAGTGACTGAAGATAGCAAGGGTCTAGTCTTGTCCATTTCCTCCAAACCCAGTATCCATCAACAGGAGGCTTCTGCTAAGTTGCCCCTAGAGTCTCTCATGAAATGCTCAGATTTCTCCAGGGTTGGAGGGTCTCCTGCCCTTTACAATTCTGATTTTGCTCTGTCCTGTCAAGGAGGTAAAACTGATAACACAGGGGAAGGGTTTCCACTCAACCCTGCTCTCTCCTCATTTACCTTCAAGGACCTTATGAAGCTCTTGCCCTCCCAGCTCTGTCCCAATACCTGCTCCCTAGAGGACCCAAAGAACACAGAGGCCTTGGAGTTCTACACATGCCACCGGCACTCTTCTGCCCAGAGACATCCTCTCTGTACCCCACCCTGGAATCCTTTGTCAAGCTTGTTTCTCCTCCTTAAAAAAAATTTTTTTTAATCATATGATTCTCTCCTAGCATTACTGGTTGTGTAGGAAGCAGGCACATGATCTGAGATGCTCCAATCACTGAGCAATCAGCAATAAGTTCCCCATTCCTTCTTCATTTTCTATACACTGGTTCAAATAGACCACCATGACTTATGAACTACATTTCAGTTTGTTTTTTTTTAACATTTATTTATTTGTGTGTGTGTGTGTGTGTGTGTGTGTGTGTGTATGTGTGTGCATGCTTGGCATGTGTGGAGGTCAGGGGACAACTTTCAGGAACTGGTTCTCTCTTACTTCCATGTGAGTCTTGGGGATCAAACCCAGGTGGTCAGCCTTGGTGGCAAGTGCTTTTAGCTGCTGAGCCACCTCACCAGCTCTGTGACTACATTTTCTAAACATTACATTTAGAGATCATGTCTCCTGCTTCTAGAAATCTCCTGTACTGCAGTGTGTTCTATGGAAGATAACAAAAAAAGTATAATTTTTTAGTGATTTTCATCATAAAAGAACAAGTTTACACCTTTGAAAGTTTGATTCCAAGAAATGACGGCAGTGTGAGGTTTGGGGGTTGGAAACCTGGTTTTGAAAGCCAGCTTTGCTGTTGATGGCTTATATGACACTGGGCATAGTGGATTTTGCTTTCTTCCTTCTCTAGCCTAGGCCTCTCCTCTGTACTTTTAAGGTCTTACATGCACTGCCAGCCTTGTTACTAGCTTTTCCTGCTGAACTTGAACTCAACTTAAACTTTCATCCCATCTTCCTGTGCTATGTCACATATGCTGAATAAGAGGAATAAAAAGTGCCATGCACTAATAATACATACTGTACATATCTGTGTTCATCCGTAGTCTAGGTCCATGAAGCTGGAATATTTTGTTTTGTTTACTGTTATATCTCCAATGCTTAGGGTACTGTCCTATGCTAGCAGCTACTTAATATGTGTTTGTTGTTTGAATGAATGGATGCTATTTGGGTTAGAGAGGTAAATGTGAGCCCTTTTATTAAGCATAGGGAATGTCAGGAGAGGAGAGGGTGCTAGTAATTTTAAATAGGCAGAGAGCAATCTGGCAAAGGCCTGGAAAGGAGAGAGAAGGAACTACTCTTACTAAGGGTTTGAGCCCAAACCAACCAACCAACCACCACCACAATGTGAGGTACAGAAAAGAGCAAAGGGGAAGGCTCTGGGGATAAAGCAGGTCTGACTGATTTGCTGAATTTACAGCAGCTGTGTAGTCAGCATGGCATGAGAATGGTAAAACCATTAGAAGTTAAGCCAGCAAGGCTATATCAAGTGGGCCCCAAAGGCCAGTGACCTTTTCATTATAAAAAGCTTTTATACTCAGTGAGGTGGTCAGCTACTGAAGGGATTTTTTTTTTTTTTGAGACAGGGTCTGCCCATAGCCTCAGTTGGCCTAGAATTCACTATATAGACCAGGCTGTCCTCAATCTCATAATAAAAAATTATAGGAGAGCAAATGCAGAAGCAGAGAGACCATTTAGGCCTGTGAGAATGATGTTCTATAGCTCTTGATCCAATGCTGAATCTATGGGGTCCTTCCTAAGCTTACCTTGTCACTTATTTTTTCCACCCTCCAAACTAGCACCACACAGCAGCCATTAACAGGAGTCCTTGTTTCCAGTGTTGCCCCTCAGCACAGTAACTTTGCCAAGACCCAAATGTGCTCATGTTAGTCTCCAGCTTCATACCGTCTGCCTGCTTAGCAGGACATATGAAGGCCTTCAGGAAGGAGTTTCTGCCTAGTAGTTCGGATTCAAATCTCTTGGCCAGCTCTCATGAATCCTGCTGTCCAGCCTTAGAAACACTGTTGCTCAAATTTCCCTCATTATAGAGGTTGTGATATAGAGTGTCTTAGATTTTCCTCTTCCTCGTCTTGCCCGTGTTCTTTAATTTTACACAACTCCCTCAGTGATGCTGGCACAGGTAGGATTATAATCCCAAGGTACCATAGTAGATGCCACAGTTCTGTTTTCACAGTGAGTCTATCAGGAGTTAGAAGTATTTCTTACTGTCTTTTTTCACCTCTTTTTACTAGTCCATAAGTTGTGCCAACTGTTTCCTCATACTAATACCCACCCCTGCTTCCTGAAACAGAAAAGCTGCCTAGGTTCTGTTGTGAACCTGGCTAACAGCCATTTAGCACTAAACTGTTTTACTATGACTATGCTATAAATAATCAATGCAGCTACAATAAAAATTTGACTAAAACAATCTGTTACCTGGTCAGTGAGCAATAGTAGGATAACGGCCCTATTACCCCTGTAAGCAGTGTGACAACTCAACATGTCAGAAAAAAAAGTGAGCATCACAAATACTCAGGCTACCTAGAGAATTTGTAATACTTGATCCTTCGTATGGAGTTTTACTAACATACATGAAGTTTAACTATCATTGATAACAGGTACTACTGGACTTCATAACCTTTTAGTTATTGGTAGTCAATGAAATACAGTACTGGTGTTTGCTTTACTAACCCCATGGGATGCTGTGGGTTAGTGACACTTCATTCATGAATGCAATTTCTGTTTTGTTACTCGCAATATAATATTATGCCACAGACAATATGTTTCTTACTTGATAGGAAATTTAACTTTAAAAGCATAATTTGGCTGGAAAAATGGCTGAGTGGGTAAAGCACTGGATGTGCAAGCCTGAAAACCTGAGTTTGATCTCCAGAACCCACATAAGGGTGGAGAGAACTGAGTCCACAAAGCTTCCCTCTGACACTACACACTTTCATGGCACACAGGTATCCACACCCACATCATACACATATAATAATAAATTTTAAAGGTGTCATTTTGATGGTGTGTAACATTGTTATCCAGAATATATTTTCTCTGTCTGATGAAATGTACTTAGAATTTTATTATTTCTAAAATTTCCACATGTACACAAGTCTACAATCCTACCAGAGGATTGATATGCTATACTCTCTCCATTTAGAAATTCAGATGACTAAGACCTTTCCCCACTTTTGGCTTTGTGGTTCTACTTAGGTTGTTTCTATCCAAAGAAAATCATGAAAGACATACTTGTCTCTTCCCAAGAATTTGTTTTCTTTAGAGAAATGTGGATAAAAACATTTTGTTTGAAACTAGAACTCTGTGGGTGGATAGCCCCTTCATTTAAGCTGATTATTTTTGAAGAGGTGTCTAATTTTTCTAAAGATGTGACTGCCCTCAGGTCTGAACAGACACAGGAGAAGGTAATATGCACTGTGGTTGTGATGACTGAATGTGAGTCAGGCATCCATTCAGCCTGTACCCAAGACCCTGGGGCATGTGGGGCAAGTAGCCTGAAAATACTTAAATATTTGAAATAAAACTTAGTACTCACTTTAACCTTTTCAGGACTGTTTTGACCTAAGAAAAGGCACAAAATCAAGACATTAATCTTGGGGATCTTTTTTTAAAAGAGCAAATCAGATGAACAGTAAAAATTAGAAAACATGTCCAATAGATTAAGTATAATGGAAAAGTGAACCTTCCTTTAAACCTAGTCAATTTAATTTAACACAAAAGGTGTCAAGGGTTTATTCCCATGTGGAAAGGGATTTCCCTTTGGGCAACAGATTTAAACCTGTGAGAGTTTGGGATTTGTGAAGAATGTATATGATGCTAAATTCTGTTGAGCATTTCTACTAGAAGTCTGCACAGTGGAACTTCATGTGGGTGAATGAGAAAGAATACCTGGGTACAGGTTATCAGCAGGAACAGTAACAACAGAGACAACAACAAACACATGCATGCACATACAACGTGCCACATGCTGTGCCGTGCACTGTTCATATCCGGAACTGACATACTTCATACTCACAGCAGTCCTAAGGGTAGGTCTACAGGGATTAGATAACATGCAAGCTCACACAGCAGAGCTGGGATGCAGTCCCAGGCAGCATGGGTTCCTGGTGCCACATTGCTGACCTCTCACTGCCATCTTAGACCTCTTCTTCTTCACTGTGTTCCCAAATGACAGAATGACATATAAGTGGCGCAGAGAGGCAGCAGGGAGTAGGGTGGTGGGAGGAAGGCAGGCATTGATGGACTTGTGCATCTGGTTGATCTAACTCTGCCCCTGTTCCAAGCTATCTCAGCAGTGTTTGTCCCTTTATGGAATGGTTGATAATAAGTTATATTCTGGTGGTCTTGTGTCATATAATTATATAAAATATTTTAGGATAATGCTCATAAATAATGCTTCTTTAGAAAAGTAGTATACTGTCTTCTGGATATGATGTGGCCACTGCAATCATGAATACACAGCAGCTACGGATACCTACCCAAGACCTTCACAAGACTGTGTCCTTCACCACTCCAATGTGGATGGGGGAGGACTCAGAAGCCCCGCCCTTCCCTGAGGAGCTATTGGCAGGTAATGGTTTCTAGGGAAGGGGTTGGCACAGTGGTACAGTCACTGGTAAGTTGTCCATGCTCCAGTAAATAACCCCCGAACATTGTCCATGCAAGCAACCCTAACTAAACTCAGTATGTCTCTAAAAGAAACAAAGGCATGAAAGTACAAGGGCAAAAGGGGGTTAGCAGGAGTGGGGGGGGTACTGGGGGATGAACATGATCACAATACAGTGTATATGCATGATACTGTCAAAAAAGTAAAGTAGCACACAAAATTGTTCAAATCTTATAAAAATACATGGCCAAAATGCCCTGTTTAATGGAGGGGTTATGGGCCACTTTATTATTTTCTTTTAGGTCACATAATTTTTAAAAATATTCTTCAGCTGACTTGAATTCTTTTAGACACTCATTCACTCAGTCAGCAAACATTTACTCCTTCTATAGGGTATAGTGGATAAAAAAAGAAAAATAAATTAGAGTAGGTATTTTGATATGTGCATCTAAGTACACAAACATTCTTAGCAAAAACAGTTGTATAACAGAGATAAGCAATTGTTTCTCTTTATAATTCTATGTTTAATGTTGTTTTGAGGAACACATTTGAAGTCAGAATACAGTTTTTAAAAGTCTTAAAAATCCTGAGTACCTAGAACAAGCCTGGTTTACTTCTCAGTGCTGAGGATAAAACTCAGGGCCTGACACACTATGAAAGTGCCCTACTACTGAGCTACATGCCCAGCCCTGAGAAGTAAGATCTTAGGGGAGATCTTTTATTTTCCCTGATAATGGCAAAGAAATGAGGTACTGATCACACGTTTTCAGAATGGTGCAATCGGAAGGCAGAAGCACTGTGCTGTATTAGCTCCAGGTGAAGTGGCAGTCAGCCACACCAGCAAGAGTCTGGCTTGAGCTGACGTGATTAACTGAATCAAGGCAGATAATGGAGGCCATGAGGAATCTTGAAGAAGACAAAGAATTAAGAATTGGATTAGATTACTTCCCTATCCATACAGATAGCATCTCTATGTCCAGAGCTAAAAATTACACCCATGCTTTGGAGACTGAGAGTTGTATACATAGTGGTGGGAGGCTGTGAAGGGAGAAGAGAACTCAGAAAAAGTCACATGGTAAAGCACCTGATTACTGACTCCATTTTTGGCCTCACTCTAGACCACTCTCCACCTTGAAGTCAAGGTTTTATAAAACAATGGGACAATTGTTTTCCTGCAGGGCTGAAAACTCAATAGTTTCTCATTGATCCGTTACACCAAATTTCTATTACTATAGCCCTGTAGACTCTGGGTCATCTGATTCTGGTTTTCCTTTTCTGGGGACTTCAGCTGTGCTTCCTTCAATTCCCTGAACTCTGGTACCCTTTCTTCATCCTTCTGAAACCTGCTCACTTTTGTCTTAAGAGTTTCGCCACCTTCTAATAGTGTCACAAGATAGGGACCAAGTCTTCAGCATGTGGGCCTCCAGGGAACACATCCAAACTATAGCAGTTCATGAAGTCTCTCCTGCTTCCCTGGGGCTGAACCAGGAGCATCTTCTTCTTTCATCACTCATAGAACTTAGGACAAATAGCATTTTGTATTTTAGGTGACTGTATATACTTGCTTCTCCACTAGAAACTACAAGTTTCTTGAAAACAGAATGCTGTATTAATCAGCAGTGAATCCTTAGCTCCTGGCACCAGTCCCATCACATTAATAGGTGCCTGATAAATATTTGTTGAACTTGAACTGAAAGAAACACACACACACACACACACACACACACACACATCACAGACATAACAGGCAACAAAAGGACATGTTAATGAATGTCTAGAATAAAGAAACTAAATCCTTTTGGAGTAAAAAGCCAAAGATAGTTTATTATTTTAACTAGTCAAATGAATACCTTAGCTATAAAAGTCAAAATGAATAACTCAGCTATGAAAACAAGTTTTGTTTTAAGTTTTAAAGAAGACAAATTGAACAGGTTAAGAGGAAAAAAATAGCCATGCTAATAAACAGGGGTCTGAGTTTGCAGGGGTAAGGTATGAGCTGGGATATTCACAACAATAACAGTAATAACAGTCCATCACAATATCTAACATTTATTTGGTGCCTCCCACTTGAGGCAATATGCAGTCATTATCCAATTTTACCCTCACAGTTTCCTACTGAAGGGCTGCCATTACTTTCCATTTTATACTTTGGGAAATTGATGCTCCAAAAGGGTAACATGTTGGAAGGCTCACCCACAGGATGTGACAGTGTTCAGATTCGGAGCTAGGCCTGTGAGACTCCAGAGCTTGAGGCAGTGGGCCCATGCCCAGTGATACTCCCAAGAGAATTTCCTTTGGAGACCCACATGGTGGGTGACAGGCAGAAAAGGGGCCTGGTCCTTTCTCTCTGTGTTCACTTTTAGCATTTCAATCTGTACAGCTGCTAGGGTGCTGCACTTGGGAAAGAGGACCTGGAGCCCCAGGGGGTTGGAAAGGAGGCCCCAAATAGGCCTGTTACAAAGCCACTTATGGTGCTGTGTGGTGGCCATAGTGATGTCCTGTAAGGTATTCATTCCAGTACCTACCAAGATGAACAGAAACACCCTGGAGGAACCCACAGGCTGACAGACCTGAAGAAAAAGCTACCAATGCCTATATGCCAAGATGAATGAATGAGTGAATAAGTGAATGAGTGAATGAAAAATAAATAGATAGATAGATAGATAGATAGATAGATAGATAGATAGATAAATAGGAGAATGAGCAAGAATCCGGGATTCCACCAGTCTTCTAACAGACAGGCCCTACAGCAACCTACAATAAGCACACTAGGGAACTCCCTGGCACATCAAACGCCTTCTGGCTTATTTTGGGCTCATCTTGGGCACAGTATACTTAGTGGCTTCCTATGGTTTTGGCATTGGAGTATGTGCCCATTTAATTGGTCTCTATTCCAACTGCCTGTAGTCACTGCCACCTCTCTGGCCATCACAGACCACCCTCAGTAGAACCACCAGCTTTGGAGAGATGCTTCATGTGGTTTTCCCCAGCCCCGGCACTTTGCTGAAAAGAACAAGTACTGAAGTGCCTCAAAGAACATGTGTATCCCTGGCACTAGAACCAAATTATGTGGCCAGATTTTTTATATGCCATTCCTCAAGGTTCCTTCCAAAACCAACATTTCCAGGGTGTTCTGCTGCTTTGTAATGTAATTTTTTTTTTCAGGTCATAAGGGAAGGCAAACAGACACATTTTTTTTTTTACAATGACAGGTTTAAGAAATAACAATGCATTGCCTGTACTATACAATGAGGCCTTGTATTTTTACAGCCAGGCTGCATTAAAATACAGCCAGTGAAGCTAAACTAAATCAATTTAATGACCTTAGGTGAGGACCCCAGGGATATCCCTTCTTACAGCAGATTTCTACCATTCTGCCTCAGCCACCATTTAGCATTGGGCCCCATCAACATCTCTATAATGCTAATGTGAAATGTATATATTTTTCCTCTCAACGAGAAGGTAACTCCTGGACTTAAAAGAGTACTTTTTTTTTTCTTTTTTTTTTTTTTGGTCTTTTTGAGACAGGGTCTCCCTGTAGCCCCAGCTGTCCTGGAACTCACTATGTAGACCAGGCTGGCCTTGAACTGACAGAGATCCTTCTGCCTCTGCTTCCCAAGTGCTGGGATTAAAGGCATGCACCACCACGCCCAGCAATAAAAGTAGCTTTTATACAGAACTGTTGATTCTGTTTTAGCCACAACAAATGCGTTTCATCTACATTTTTTCTGAGTGCTATACAATCAGATTGTAGCCAAAAATGCTGAGCAACTTGTCTTAATAAGTAGTGTGAATTGCCACAGCACGACTCAGAGAATGGATGTTTCATACTACATTATATGCCTTTTCTAACTATTCAGTTTCCCCAATAAAGGAAAGAACCCCTTTTAGCTACCACACCTCATGTTCCCAGCCTTGCCATCTCCTACAGTCTTAAACTAGACATTGTAATGAAAGGGGCAGAAGAGGGTCTGAATGAGGAGACAGAGACAGAGGAAGAGGAGTGAGAAGCACTTCAGTGATTCTCAGAATAAAAATTTTAATTTTGCTTCTGCAACTTTGAAATCTGAAGTTTTATGCAACAAGAAATTTCTAAAAGCTATTATTAGCTACAAATAGCCTTCCCCCCTTTTCTTCCTCCTTTTGTTTTTAGAGACAGGGTTTCACTTTGTAGCTCAGGCTTGCCTCATCCTCACAGCAATCCTCCTGACTCAACCTTTCTAATGCTGGGACTATAAGCCTGAATCACCAGGCTAACTTTTTCTTTTTAAATGATAATCTTTTCAATATATTGGGAAGAATAGAATCTCACACTCAAAGGATTCTTAGGCTGGCTGGTTCAACTCTCCCACTTTATTACTAAAGGAAATACTAAGGTTTAGAAAATGATTTCCTTAAATGAGGAAAAGCATTTTCCTTAATACTCAGGCCAAGTTATGTCTGGTTCATTGGATGTGGTGAATGAAGAAGATAGGGATAAAGGTGGGGGAGAGACAAGTTGCAGAACTAGTTCCAAAGTTCTGAGAAACTAGAAGCCCTGAGAATTCCATTTCCCCTATGAAAAAAAATATTGTACTCACTATTACTCCAAAGTCATCACAGGGGCAAGGGTGAAGAGTTGTCCAGGCCTCCAACACATGATCAAAACATAAGTAGATGGCTTGATCTCCTTGCAGTGATATGTAAGCAGACACAGAGATGTCCTCATGAGATTGAAAAGGGTGTGTGGTAAAACTAAAGCCACTAAGTAAAGAGACCTAAATATGGTCTAGCTGCCCACAAACTAAAGCTACATTCACATAATTATATTAATTCATCCATGCACTTTAGAATGGCATTTTCATCAACATCAATACACCACACACAGGATGGTGGTCCATAACACACAATGGAGCCAAAATGTTATTCTTGCACAGTGATGCCATAGCCACTTATGTCAAAGTGCAGCACAGCTCATATGCATGTAAACATACTACTGCTATAAATACACCTACTGCACTGCTAGACTTAAAAAGTATAATGTATGTTTTAGTTTATTTCTCCATTGCTGTGACAAAAACATTCTGACCAATACAAACTTGAGGAAAGGGTTTATTTGGCTTACGTCTCCCGGGTCACAGTTCATCACTGAAGGAGCCCAAGGTAGGAACTCAGGGCAAGAACCTGGAGGCAGGAGCTGGAGCACAGGCCATGGAGGAATGCTGCTTACTGGCTTGCTCCTCTAGCCTGTGCTCAGCCTGCTTTCTTATACAAGATAAGCCCACCTGCCAGGAGTGGCACCACCCACAGTGGGCTGGGCCCTCCTACATCACTCAATAATCAAAAAGAAGTTCCACAGACATGGCCACAGGCCAGTTCAATGGAGCCAATTCTCTAATTGAGGCTCCGTCTATCCAGGTGTGTCAAGCTTTGACAACTAAAGCTATCTAGCACAACTGACCCCTTGTCAACTTGACACACAAACACATCATTATTAAACCACAACCTTTCCATTTCTTGTCCCCAAGATACGATGTTAACAATATTACAACATAAGACAGTACAATCATAAAAGTCCCACAATCCTTAAAAATTCCAAACACTTAAAAGTCCATAGTCTCTTTTAAAAGTCTTTTAACTATGGGTTCCTGCAAAATCCAAAACAAGTACTGTCTTATTTCAAAAGGAAAGAATTGGGTACCCCTAAGCAAAACCTAAGTCCAGCAAAGTAGCTCAAGGCCGGACATCTGGGATTCACTCACGATCTTCTGGGCTCCAAAGGGTTTTGACAGCTCCACTTCTCTGACTCTGCCATCCACAGCACCCCTAGTTTGTCTCACAGGCCAGCTCCAACCCACACCTGCTGCTGCTCTTGGTGGTCTTCTCATGGTCCTCGCATCTCCAAAAATCTGAGGTCTGAAATTGAGGCTGCACCTTTACCAATGGCCTCTTCTGGCCTCTCGGGGTGCAAAGTCTCAGATTCTCTCCATGACCCCGTCAATCCTGGGGGTCTTCACTGCAACTGAGGCTTCACTTTCACCAATGGCCTTTCCTGGCCTCTTAGGGTGCCAAGCCTCAGTTGCTCTCTGTGACCCCTTCATGCTTTCAATATCAGAATTATGCAGGAGACTCTTACACATTACCAAGTTCTGCTACCAGCTTGAGATGGAGGCTTGGCTCCCCTCTGGACCATAGTTTCTGTGCTGACCCTGAGGAAATACTTCCCAAAGGATTTTGCCACAGTGATGCTGGTCTCTGGTTACTTACAGCTGATTTTTGAGCCCCAGCTAAACCAGCATCAACTGTCCCAGTAAAGCAAAGGTTTCACTTCAGTGGTTCTGGTCTCTTAATCTCAGCTGATTCTTCAGCCCCAGCCGACCAGAAACCACGGATTCTTAATTCAAAATATTCCACAAACAGCCTTGATAGTTTCTGCTTCCCTTTGAAGCTTCACAAGCCAGGCCTCCATCATCTACAACTTTTTCAGCATAGCTGTTCCAAGCTCCACAGCAACAAACTTTAAGCACTCAATGGCTTTTCTAGCCCAAAGTTCTAAATGTTTCCACAATCCTCCTAAAAACACCAAGGTCATGTCAGCAATATCCTACTCTCTGCTACCAATTTCTGTTCTAGTTTGTTTCTCCATTGCTATGATAAAACACTGACCAATACCAACATGGGGAGGGAAGGGTTTATTTGTCTTAACATCTCCCGGGTCACACAGTTCATTACTGAAGGACCCCCAGAAGCCTGGCTCCAGGGTCCCTACTCCAAACCGTACAGTAGATAACTAAGACTCATCCAGGTCTCTCCTATCTTCAGAATCTTCCTCTCCTACTTTCCAAAGTAGAAGACATGGAGAGTACAAATGAGAAGTGAGAGAACACAAATCAGAAACGCTTTTTTTGTTGTTGTTCTTTTTGAGACAGGGTCTCCCTGTAACCCCAGCTGTCCTGGAACTCACTATGTAGACCAAGCTGGAACTCACAGAGATCTGCCTGCCTTTGCCTCCCAAGTGCTGGGATTAAAGGCATGTGCCACCACGACTGGCCAGAAACGCTTTTTGAGGGGCTCATCATGCTGTTCCTTTTACACAGTGGGTTCCTTCAGAGCAGAGTTCTCTGCTTGCTGCCATCGTGTTATCTATTCATTTGGAAAATAACACCCTATGTGTGAAGTTCTTCAGGGCTAGGAAATCAGATGGCAGTTTTTAAGGACCTTTTCCCTGGGGAAGTATGTCACAAGTCACTCTCATAAAGGCAGGATGTCCCCTTAGTTTCATTATGTAAATACAGCTGCCTTACCCAGTCCTCCTTCATCAGCCTATAGAGAAACAGGAAAGTAGTAGACAGTTGTTACAAGAGGATCATTAAGGAACTTTTCCCAAACCCACAGCAAGGCAGAGGGGTAGAAGAGTTGCTGGCCTGATGTTATGTTCATATGTGGTGCCAGTCTTTAATCCAGAAAGGAAGAAATGTGCTATTCAGTGACTTGAAATGTATATACTGTTATCATTAGCACTGGAGTGATATAATAATAGTAACAGACAATAGCTGATTTGGAATTTTTCCTTTTCATTTCTGCTAAAGTTCATATCCTGGTTTCAGAGAAGCAAAGAATTATGGGTATTTTTGGTTAGGTATTATGATAGTTAATCTCCACTGTCAACTTGACTAGACTGAGAATCACCTGGAAGACACACCCATGACAGTTGTACTAAAGAGGTTCCAAAGAAGAGGAAAGACCATCCTGAATGCAGCAGCACTACTCCATAGGCTGCAGTCCTGGGTGGAATAAAAAAGAAAGATGGAGAAGGGGAGCAGTGTCAGCCAACATTCACCTCTCTCAGCTTCCTGACTGTGGACGCAATGTGCCAGCCACTTCAAGCTCCTCTGCCTTCGCCTTCCCTGCCATGAAGGCCAGCATCCCCCAAAACTGAGAGACAAACTTTT
Source organism: Nannospalax galili (assembly GCF_000622305.1). NCBI lineage: Eukaryota > Metazoa > Chordata > Mammalia > Rodentia > Spalacidae > Nannospalax > Nannospalax galili. The sequence goes on from NW_008350786.1 coordinate 544,421, forward strand.
CCTTCCTGAAGTTGTTTTGGCCAGTTATTTTGTCAAGCAACCAGAATAGCAACTAGTGCAAGTGTCATGGCACACATACCTACTAGCAAGAGCATCATTTCTCGTTAGTTGGAGAACTCAGAGTTAAATGTGATAATCAAAATAAGGAGCTCTTCCTATTGGTATAAATTTTTAACAATTTACTCAAATCTTATTACTGATCCTACCACAATATAAACATAATATTGTGGGCTGGAGAGATGGCTCAGAGGTCAAGAACACTGGCTGTTCTTGCAGAAGACCCGGGTTTGAATCTCAGCACCCACATGGCAGCTAACAACTATCCATAACTCCAGTTCCAGGGGATCCAACAGCCTCTTCTGTCCTCTGCAGGCATTGCACGACATGGGTGCACTTACCTACATGCAGGCATAAGACTCATACACATAAAATAAAAATATAAAAAACATAATATTGGGATAAAATTATGATTTCATGGATGCATACAGAAAACTAAAGTATTTTCACTTCATCTAAGAGAAGAGGCAACTCGCATCTGTAATTGATGATAAGGAAACTCGCTTTTCAGTACCTTCCTGGGATTTAGTCTCTTTTGTAACAAAGTCAGTATGATTATGTGAAACCCATAGGATTAATAGGTACAAGCTATTATGAATGTGAAATGACCTTGCTTTCCATCTATTAACTTTATGAATTTTTTCACAGTGAGATGCTAAAGAAGAATATGCAACTATAAAAATATATCTCCACATAGAAATACCCAAGACAAGGTCCTGCCCTATAATAAGAGGAACTGAATACATGCTGGTTGAGAACATGATGATTAATTTGACAATTTCAAATTCTTCACAATTAGAAATTTGAAAATGTCTTTGCTAGGCTTTACTCTTAATTTATTCACTTTAAGTGTGGAAAACTATGTAATCAATCTTTACATTAGAAATCTTAACAAAAATAGCCAGAGAAATGATTCTGTGCAGTTTCACCTGCAATTCTCCAAAGGTAAAAAGAGAGGACAATTTCATTGCAGGGAAAGTATCATAAAATATATTCAAAATAATTTCTATTTTAGAAATTGATAAAAAGGGAAGGAGAGTGCTTTGACTGCACTTTCATAAATTAAAATTACACTATTTCCTTTAACAGATGAAGAAAATGAAGTAAAGAGAGGGGATGCTATTTGCCCAAAGTCTCAGGCCTGAGAAATGGGTAAGTTAGTATTCAATTCTACATATGTCTGACTCTAGAACAACAGAGATAATTTCTCATTAAACGAGAAAATGAAAGACCACTATGTTGTTTGAATAAGGTTTACTCTTTGATGAAGATGCCCAGAATTTAAGTTGTCTTTCTCACAAATGACTCTGTTGGTCACTAAAAGTATATTTACTTGATGAAAGTAACTCTCTAGGACCACCAGCTTTTGGAAAAGGCCACTCCTGAAAGATTCTGTACTCATCAGAATTTAATTCTAGCTAAACCCCAGGTGTTAAATGACATCCTGTTTGTGGCAAATTTTGAGGCACAATATAGTCTCACACATTCCCCCTTCTTAAAGACATCTGTGTTGTCTCCAATTTACCTTTTTTCTCTGGTTAAGGCTTCCAACACACACATTTTTGTTTCTGTATTTTTCTTTTTGAGACAGGGTCTTCCAGTGGCCCCAGCTGGCCTGGAACTCACTATGTAGACCAGGCTGGCCTGGATCTCATAGAGATCCACATACCTCTGCCTCCCAAGTGCTGATATTAAAGGTATTCACCAACCACACCTGGTTCAACCAACACATACTTTTTTGATCACATACTTGAATGCAATAGGTAAGTTATTTAAGAAAAGTCTTAATAATTTCTGGTATTACAAGTCATATTTTGGAAACTAAGATTTGAAAGAGAGAGCTCATTACTTGGTTAAGTGAAGCAGTTACACCTCTTTATAGAAACTATAAGCAATATTATTTACTTTCTATCATAATCTTTGAAAACTCTGAGGACAATCCAAAAGCAGAGCAAGATATCCGAGACTTTGAAAGCAGAGAAGTGACAAACAGTAAGGCATAATGGTTGAGGGTATTCTTTAGAAGACGGCCTAATGCAATGAAATGTGGCATTGTTTATCTGGAGAAAGAAACAATCATAATTTTAAAATATGCCCTATGGAATTTGAATTCCAGCTCCACCATTTGCAGTTTATGAAAGGTGGACACATTTCATCACTTATTTGGACTTCTTTGTCTGGAAACATGGGCATAAATAAAGACATTGATTTCATGGAGTTCAATGTGTTAAGTCACAGAATGGTCTAGGGTTAGTGCTGTTACATACAAAGGATCCAACCAGTCACAATTTGTAATAACAACACCCTAATTATTTTCTTTTGGGATATTCACAATTTCTGAATTGTATGAATACTTCTAGAAGCTGATTTATGGAAACGAATGTTTCTTTTAAGAAAAAAGAAAGTTAGTTTCCCAATAGCTACAAGGGGGAAAAAGGACAATTTTAATTTTAATAAATGTAGAAAATACCTGAAGAGTGTCAGAGAGACTTTTAGGAAAAGCCCATCTGAGTGAAAATTACTACACGAATGGCAGCATCTGCTGGGCAGTAGCCATAGATCACTTAGAAAACTTAGCACAATGAATGAGAAATCGGTGAAGAATATTCATGCTATACATACATTATTTCAAAGATACAGTCCAGGGAAGTAACCTGGGGAAAAGGATAACAGACAAACTTCCGTATGAATTTGAAGGGAAATTAAGAAAGAAAATGAATACTTCTGCCGTAAGAAAACACAATACAAACAGAAAGTGAGATGTCAGATTAGGAGAAAGCATGGGAAATTCTGCAATCCTGCTGAGACCATCCTAGCAAACTGTCAATAACAGTCTGGATCATTTGAGAAAACTTATTATTTTTCTTAGGTTATAGTCATATTTAAACACTTAAATACTATTCTGCTTTCACATTAACAATATCATACTTCAAAGTATGTCATAATATCTTTTAGGTCAACATTACCCAGTAAGAATTAGTATTTTATTCCAAAACAGTTTTGCCTTAGAAGAAAAACTTTACAATAACTTTCTTTTGGTTTTGGTTTCTGTTTCCACACTATATCAAAGTAAGAATTTGGTTTCCATTTTAACTTAAAAAATTAAATACACAATAATACTTCCTATTGCCATTCTAATGCCCATACTTTCATTTTCCAACCTTTAACACATATACAGCATAATCCTATATTAAGGAGAAAAGAACATGATTGCTAACTGAAGTTCAGAAAAGAAATGATTAACTTAGCCCTTGAACAAGACTATCATGTGATTTTCATTCATTTTCTTGCTACTGTGTTCACTGAACACATTTGCAAAAATAAAACTTTAAGGAACATGCACTTGTGGCAAGACCAGCCAGAATATTCTGGAACTATGCTTTGAAGTAAAATCATTCCCTTAATGCCAAGAGAGTTAATGCCACCATTTCACCATGAAAATAATCACAGGTGAATGGTCTGACCAGGACTAATTTTCTTTGAAGTTCTCCAAGTTCAATCATTAAAAACAGTGCTTGAGAAAACTTTTTACCTTATCAAAAAGCTACAAAGGAAACAATTTGTGGGCAAGACCCAATTCTTTTTGGTGTATATCTGAAAATCAAAGCAGTAACTTTAAGCAAAATTAAAAAGTGTGCAAGAATCATGTAATTAAGACAGCCTAAACCTAAGTGTTTGACCTTTTGTCCTTATTTATAGTTATCAAGCTGATAACAACTGCTAAGTGTCAGTAGGCATTTATTAATCAAAATCAGAATAGCCGTTGCATCTGTTCTTTTTTGTGACTGTTTTATGATGCATGTTCAAATTCTATATCAAGACGTATAGCTGTAAAAAGAAATTCTGTAGACAATGAAAAATAATCCACAAAAAGTAAATATAATAAGTTCATAAGAACATTCTCCTGTACCTGAGTGTTCCCTGTGGGGTTTTAGAGGCTGCACTATTAAAAAGTGAAGGTTTACCTCTATGATTTGGGAACACTCATCCAAGCAACAATATTAGGCAGAGGTTTAGTATATGCTGTTCTTTCTAAATTCTTCCTGCGTAGATGATGCCAATGTACGCTGCAGGGCTTAGGTGAAGTTTCACTATCTTAGGGAAGTCTTTCCTGACTGCCAGATTCAAGCCCTCTCTATTGTTTGTGTACCTTTCCTCCATAGCACTTGTCACAGCTGCAGTTTTACAGTATTATGTGTGGCTATTTGATCAGTTCTTTCCCATTAGACAGTAAGACTCTGAGGGCAAAGAGTCATAGACATCAGTTCCTATCATTATAGTCCCAGATTTGAGAGCAAAAGCAAACACATATTTAATGTGTGATTATAGAAAGATGAAAGAGAAGAAGTAAGAATGGAGTAATGATAGTTAATTGTTTAACTAGTTACTGGCTATGCACAGTAGAGTGGTATACCATCCACCTTTCTTACTGGGTAGCTTTCTGCCCTATGCTTTCTTCCTTCTCCCTGCAGCAAGAGGCTGCAGGGGACACGAATGAAGTGAGGCACAGTGAACAGTACAGAGACCTCAGTCCTTGACAGTTGGTCCTAGAGCTCCTGCACTCATCTCACACACATTTCATCACTCTGACCATCGCAACTTGTTTTGGGACAACCTGGTTAGGATTTATATTTATAATAAGGGCCCTTTGGGCACAGAAAAGTGTGGCTGTCAAGGTACTGTAGCTGCCTTTCATAATAAACAAGTGCACAGCAACAGCAAAGCCTCTTAAGAACCAAAGTTCTCACCAAACAGGCATTCAGGAAGCACAGTATGGTTGGATTACAGTCAGGAGAGCAATGAGGCTGGCTGAGGCTGGGATTCAAGAGGCCACAAGGAGCCAGACAGAAAAGAAATACTGGGTAGCAGTGGTTTTCAGAGTGCTGGGCATGACTTTTTTTCAAACCAGCCAGGCCAGCTTGCTTATAAGCACTGCGCTTATGGCTTGGTTAAAGCTCAAGTGCTATGTTTCCTGTGGTTACAAGAAAACAAAATCTTGGCAAAGTAGTGTGACTGTAAACACTCTTTAAAATTTTTTCATTAATATATTATTTTTAGAGAAGTTTTAGGCATACATAAAAATCAGCAGAAAATAGAGTTCTTGTGTACTATTGCCCTGTTCCCTCCACAATTTCTACAGCATCTTCTTGAAAGGTATAAATGCAACTGCCAGGAATAAAATGTCCTAAAATCTGTTCTCTTTGTTTTCAGTTAACTGGGAAGTTTTCTATTATAGTGAGGCATCTGTACCAATTATTTTAAATGATTTCCATTTTAATTTATCTTGAAAATAGAAAATTTAATAAATACCAATAAAGGAGGGAGAGAAAAAGAGTAAGCAAAGGTAAATTTACATTTATTCATTTGTTGAAAGTCAACTACAGAAAGTGTGTTGTAGTTTTGTTTTGTTTTTTTTTTGGTATTTTTCCTGCGTGTGTGTATTTTACATTTTAGAAAACAAATCTGAGATAATATTGCATATACTATTTTGGTTAAGGAGATTATAATTATCCATACAATGAAATATCCTGGTCAACTTTGCACTTATTATGTTCCAGGACTATTTTTAGTGGTAGAATAACATCTCTTCATGGAAAACGACAATCTATTTAACCAGTGTTTCCTAATTTTGAACATTCGATATTTACTTGTAAAACTGCAATTATATTTTTTCCCCAATTCATTTTTTTACACATCTTTAAAGAATGGTACTTTGTAGGTTGGGAAAATGAATGCAGTGAAACACTAGATAACTTATTTTAATCTTCACACAGGATGCTAGTGTTGGTGAGGCAGGAGAGAACAGCTCTGCCTATGACCTTTATTTAACTTTAGACGGATGTGTATAGTCCAAGGGTAACAAAGTGATAAATAGGTTTTGGCAGCTCGTTCTCTGTACCTTGAGTAGTGTTACAGTGTGTCATTGGAGTGGGTCATTTAGAACAGGAAGCCAGGGACACTATGTGATGTTCTCCCAGGGCAAATTCACAGATACCTCATAGAAGGCTTTGGCAGGATTCTCAGTAGGCACAGAGGAGCACAGAAAGTGCCTTTATTTTTTAAGGCTCAGATTCAGCTGAAAGATTCTCAGGGAATCCAGCAAAGGGAACGCCTGGGCTTGAGCTAAAATAGCTAGTTTATTCTGCTTTCATAGAGCACAAAAGCTTTATTGATCTGCCCAGTAGTCATCTGCTAATCTCACACCTTAGGGTAAGTAACACACATCCTATTAATACTGAGACCTCCATTCTGCTAGGAAGGATATTCAAGAGACTGGATTTCTAAATCCACATTGATTTGTTGTTTTCACATCTTACTGTTGTTCAGTGTAGCTACTGCAATTCAACTAGACAAAGTGTTATCAATAGAAACAGCCATCAATCACATTTCTCAAACCCCATGCTTCAGAATAAACATCAGTCAGTCATGCGACATACAATCTTAGCTGCTAAGTGACTATTTTTATAGGTTAGAGCTGGGGAGGAGGGATTGTCAGACTGCTGCTTTGCTAATTGATTTTCTTATAAATTAACTTTTCTCCAAAATGGATAAAGCTTTCTGGTAGTCATGTTCCAAGGGCTACAAGGTGACCCTGTCTCAAAATAAAAACAAAACAAAAGAGCAGTGGCTGCTTTTGCAGAAGACCTAAATTCAGTTCCCTTCTCCACATGGCAGCTCACAACCATCTGTTAAGTCCAGTTCCAGGGGATCTGGTGCCCTCTTCTGCCTCTGTAGCACACACAATAGGAGTGCACTCACATACATGCAGGCAATATGCTCACACACATAAAATTAAAAAAAAAAAGAAACTCTAAAAGAAAGAATTTCCTTTAATCCCATCATTAAGATAGATGTTATTAAAAATTTGGTAGGAGTGTATATTGTTAGAGATTATTTTCTCCCTAATACATAAATATTTGTAAAGGGTTAGACACACTTGCTGTGTAACCTTTCTATTTGACCAATATATAAATATACCTTTCTGTGTCAATTCATATTGTTTTTACAGCTGGATAACTATTTTTGATGCATTTAAAGTCTTGACATAATTTTAGTTTGACAATTAAATTAGTAAGATCATTTGAGGGGAGTGATGTCTCTCAATGTTGACATGTGGCCTTTTTCTAAAGACGGAAACTTCTTAGTAGATAGTAATTAAATAATCTAGCCATTTATAGTTACAAATTTCAGAATAAGCAGAGTATGCACAAGAAAAACAGAAATAAAACCATTAAAATGTCTACAAAATAGTTTGCTTTCTCAGAGCTGGTTTTATCACTTGTTTACTTTCAAATCCAATTAAATTAGGATTTTTGACATTTTATGTGTTGTTCAACATGTGTCACTTAAAATGTGAAAATAAAAGGATCAAATGATTTGTTCAAAGCAACAGCATTAAAAGCAAAAATTGAATTAAACTAAAAACTGTTTACTGGACTTTATTAATTAGAAATTAAATTATGAAAAACAATAGCCAATTAATTCTCAAAAGGAACCTTGATTAGTATCTAAAATGATGAAGAAAGGTGTGCAAATTATAACTTGTTAGAGAATCTTTTAATAGTGCAAGCAGAGTGCATGATAAAGAAGTCATTGGCTTATGTTGTGTAAACAGTCCCTATCAGATGATGTCTCTGCTGCACACAGGACAACACAGTCTGCTCAGTGATGGGCTACTTCCTGCTCATATGTTCACAACACAGATAGGAATGACTAAAAAGACACTTGCAATCTATTGATATATATATAAAACTTTGGAGGAGTGAGGTACTTTAAAAAAGGTTTATATCTATATCCCTGCACTTCTGATGAAAGCTATAGATTCTTTCTTTATATAAAATACTTGTCCATATGATTGTAGACACACAATTCTTGCATTAAGCCTTCTTTCTTCCTTTTGCTTAGTAATGGAACTCTTAGAGAATATATTTCTTAGTTTTAACTAGATGATCATGTAAACAAGTTTTGACCATCATGATACAAAGTTTCAACTTCCAGGAAGTATTGTTTTTTAAATTTCCTTATTTTAAAATTAGGGAACAAAAATGGCTCAGCAGTTAAAAGCACTGACTGCCTTGCAGAGGACCTAGGTTCGATTCCCAGCACCCACATTGCGGCTACGGACTGTCCTTAACTCCAGTTCCAGGGGAATCTGAAGCCCTCTTCTGACTTCCATGGCATTGCACGACACGGGTGCACTCACACACATGCAGGCAATACACTCATACACATAAAATAAAAATAATAAATAAAAATATTTTAAAAATTAGGGGACATTATTTGTACAAAATGATGGATTTCATTATGACATTTTCATACATGTATACAATGTATTTTCACCACATGTAAATATATGAGTGTGTGTTTATGATGAATTTAATTCACGAATATTGCAAGGTGAATAAAATTTAAATGGGGTTAGAGGAAAAGCACACACAGCACAGAGGGGTGATAAGTGGCTGTATCAGCAGCTAGAGCAGGGAGATGCCCTTCTTGCAGTGTTACATCTCACCCAACCTGTCATCTTCCTCTAGTGAATTCCCCATAGTAACAACTGATGACTTAACAAGGCACAGTGCTTGCCCTGGCATTCAAGGAAGTGTTTCCCATTCACACCACCATAGTTTTCCCTAACAGCTCATCATAGCAGACACCAGTTCAGTAGCTGGCTTGAAATCCATGAGTCCTACATACATGACAATGTCCTGATGGGAAGGGATTGTCCAGATGCCCACACTCACAGCAGCTGTCCACAGAGATGGCACTAGCTCAGGCCTTCCTATAAGGTGCTGAATGGCCGTGGCCTCTTGCTGTACTCTTGGCTCTTCTTGTATGGGCCTAGCTTGCTGCACTTCATGAAGGAATGAACTATGTTTTGCCTGTTTACAGACTTCAGACCATGAAGACATCCTTATACTCCCCAAGCCACATGCTGCTGGTCAATGATATGGATATGCAGTCATCATCTACAGGAGACAAGCCCAGCAGTTGTAGAACTTATCCTACACAGCCTCCCTGAACCAGAGCTGGCTGTATACCACCATTCACAATGGTGAGACTGGGACTGTACTGCTTCTTAAGGGAAGCTACTGAGGGAGCTTGCTGTTGAAAACAGTCACTGTAGATGCTGATCTCATCACCTCCATCTCACTGTGCCATCATGGTGCACAGCCTGGTGCAGTCACCACATACCCATTTTCATACTTACCTCCCACATTGCCCTCTCTATCTCCCTTCCCACTCTATCTGGTCCCTTTTTTATCATAAATAATCATTCTTTTATGATTTTTTTAAAATGTAGATTGCACATAGGAGACATATGATATTTGTTTTACAGAGTCTAGCTTATTTTACTTAATATGATGATCTCCAGTCAGGAAGTATTCTCAGAGGTAGGTCTTCTACTTGCCCTTTCCTTTACCTTTATTGGTGGGTTGAATGTAGATACAACATTATGGATCTTGAACTATTTTGGAATATGAGGAGGAAGGCCTAGGTTTACAAAAGCAAAATAAAAAAGGACCCTGGTCCTGATAACTATGGAACTGGCATGCTGGTTCTACATGGCTTATCTCTGACAATGGTATCTTAGAGAGGGAAAAGAGCTTATATTTTCTTCAGTTATAGTTACTTTTAGTTGTTCTGTCCCTCATAGAACCTAGTATTAACTGATATAAACAGGTATAAGTTAGCATATCATCAGAGAGATGAGGTGTCTATAAACTTTATATTCATGCTCCCACCTTAGAAATAAATAAAACACAGATAACCACTTAATGTTTGTACTCTGCAATCATTTGTTCATGTTTATTTTTCTTGATATTTGCAACTACCTATGAAGTAAATATTTTTAATACTATCTGCATATTGATTTAAATATAAACAAATAAAATCTTGCTGGTTGGGCTAGAGAAATGGTTCAGCAGTTAAGACCACTGACTGCTCTTGCAAAGGACCCAGGTTCAATTCCCGGCACCCACATGGTAGATAAGAACCATCCTTAACTCCAATTCCAAAGGAATCCAACACCCTCTTCTCACTTCCGTGGGCACTGCATGACATGGGTGCACTCACATACTTGCAGGCGATACACTTGTACAATAAAGTAAAAATAATAAAACATTTAAAATAAAATAAAATCTTGATGGTCAAGATGCATCTCATGCCCAAAGTAAAAAAAGGAATGAAAATTATAATCCAAATTCTACATTTGTATCACTTCTAGTATCTGCAGTACATGCACAGGCATTCTGTACTTTGCAAAAAACAATCATTCTTAAAAACGTAAGAAAATAATGGGCTGGAGACATGGCTCAGCAGTTAAGAGCACATACTGCTCTTCCAAGTGCTGGGATTAAAGGTGTGTGCCACCACGCCCAGAGGAAATGGTTTATGTTACATCTCTAGGGCACAGTTCATCACTGAGGGAAATCCTGGCAGGAACTCAGCACAGACCATGGAGAAGGCACTGCTTACTGCCTTACTTTCCTTAATGGCTCTAATCTCCTAATCAAAGAGAGCCTCTCCTTTAGCGCATGATTTGGCTTCAACATCATTAATATTCATAGTATTTTTTTTCTCTCCACATTGTACATTTTTCATTTTTTGATCCAGGTTCTCTTTTTTATCATAGAGCCCCATAACATTCACCATTAATAACCATGCCATCAATTCAACATTAGGCTCTCTTGAAATTTCCTCCTTCAAAAACTTAGTCCATTAGATTTTAATTTAGCCTCAGGCAAGCTCTTGGGCTGTGGGCAGATGGCAGCCAGATGCTTTGCTAAATTATCCCAGTTGCTGTTTAAGTCCTTGTTCACCTCTGGAACTACACTGCTCTCAGCAATACTTTCTTCCAGACTCTCACAGAAATCAGCTGTGAGTAACAAGAGATCAGCATCATTGAGTGAAATTTTCTTCAGAAGCTGTGGTCCAGAGGGGGCTAAGGCTGCACATCAAACTGGAAGTAGAATTTGGCAATGTATAAGAGTCTCTCAGGTGGTATTGGTGTTGAAGGAGAGAAGGGGTCATGGAGAGCAGCTGAGTCTTGGTACTATAGGAGGCCAGGAAAGGCCATTGGTAAAGGTGTGGCCTCAGTTATGGTGAAGATCCCCAGGATTGAAGGTGTCAGGGAAAGGATCTGAGGCTTGTTACCATGTGATGCCAGGATAGGTCATTGGTGAAGGTGCAGCCTTAGTTGTAATGGAGACCCCAGCATATTGGAGATGCCAGGACCCTGGGATGACTACCAAGGGCAGCAGCATTCATGGAGTGGAACCAGCCTGAAACTAGGAGACAAGCTGTATGTGCTGTGGATGGCAGAGCCAGAGAAGTGGAGCTGCCCAAGCAAGCCCTTTAGAGCTCAGAAGATTGTGAGTGGATCCCAGATGTTCAACACTAAGCTGGACTTGAGTTTTGCTTAAGTGTACCCAGTTCTTTCCTTTTGAAATATGACACTTTATAACTTATTTTGGATTTTATAGGAGCCCAACAGTTAAAAGACTTTTTAAAGAGTTTGAATCTTTAAAGTGTTTGTATTTTTTAAAGACTGAGACTTTTAAAGTTGTACTGTTTTATACTGTAATAGTAATATTAACATGAACTCTTGGGGAATTGCCTCTATTGGATTGGCCTCTGGGCATGTCTGCGGGATATTTTCTTGATTTTTGAGTGTTGTGGGAGGACCTACCCCACTGTAGGTGGAGCCACCCCTAGGCAGGTAGTCCTGTGCTGTATAAGAAAGCAGACTAAGCACAGGCCATTGGGAGCAAGTCCAGTAAGCAGCACTCCTCCACTGTCTGCACTTTGGTTCCTGTTCTGAGCTCCTGTATCAGCTTCCCTAGATGATGAACTGCAAGCTGAAAGTGAAATAAACCCTTTCCTCCCCAAGTTGGCTTTGCTCAGTGTTTTTTATCACAGCACTAGAAAGTGACTAGGACAGTTCCTGATTCCTGCTGCTAATTCTTCCTTCTCTTTGTATTAGTAGATCCACTGCTACTGTTCTCTATTGCTGTCTGGTTCTCTCAGGCATCTAGCATAGGCCATGCTTGGTAAGGGCCTGTTTAGGACACTTTTTATCCCTTGTGCTAAGCAGTCAAATTCAGTAGGAAGCAAAATTGACCTCTGAGTGACTTCGGTGCCTTCCTTAAGGCTTTGTGGTCAAATCTTTCCTACGGAGCTCCTTTTAGGCAATTCAGTCATGGATAGCAGTAGTTCAGGATGGATTTTCTGGTGCTCATCAGAGCACCAGTGTAGACAGATACTTCTTTGCTTCCAAAACTACATGTGAATCATTTTAACTAACAGGATTATATTTTCTTTCAGATTTATTTTATCTTAAGATCCTGGAGAGGCTGTTTCTTTCTAGTGGTGTTAGACATTCTTACTACAAACTGTTGAACTGCTTCTCAAGCCCTGGAAAAAGTGGAATCTCTCCATATGCTATTTCACAGCTGGCCAATTATTCTCATTATCAAGCAATAATAACCTGAATGTAAATGTAGAAGGGCATCCAACCACCAAGTACTACAAGCTTTTAGTGCTCCTAGTTTTACATCCTGGGATTCTTCAAAGCAGCCCACTTGTGTTTCTATTACATATACATGACAGAAATACAAGTGCTGCTTTTCCTTCTGGAAAGGCACAAATATTTGGAAGTTCTTCATTTTTGCTTGGATAAAGCCAATTTCAGGGACCTAAGAAAGCTCCCTGAGTCCCGATAATTTACTGTGCCATGTTTTATATCCCATGGTAAAGATAGTCTTAAATGAGGCTAGCATACAAACATCTCTGGCCTTGCTCACCCCAAGAGCTGCATCAGAAGCCCCCCAAAGATCAAGATGCTGAAAAAGCAGAAGACATTATTTTGCCTGCCAAAAGATTTATAGATATTAAGTGGGCAAAATCTATATACAGGGATTTTTTTAAAGCAGTTTTACAGAAAAAGGTATAATTTCCTAATAACATTTGATGGTGTCTGGACCTCAAAAGTATTGCTCTCCTCAGTCTGAAGTTTCATGCATTATAAGAGAATGTGCCTATCACAATTACAACTTTTCACTTGGACGGCTGGGCTGGTTACTCCACCCCCTTTTAGTCTTTTCTAAAGAAGCCTTTTATATACAAAAATGTTCAGTTATTTTCTTTTGGCTGGGGAAAAAAATCCTATCTTATAAAGTAGGTGTTCTCTACAGCATCAAGGTTGATGAAAACCATACCCTTGAACAGGAAGTTCAAAAGACAGAATGGCAGGCAAGAGCTGACCCATCTGTGTGGAAACACGTTACCATCCTACCAGGGCCAAAACCGCTGACAAGAACACACCATTATTTATGCAAGGCCCCTTCTCCCGGGCTCTTGTCAGACTCATTCCCAAGCCTCTGCTGGGCTGAGTGGGCGTGCTGATATCTGCCTGGCCTTGTGTCCTCAGAGCTGTCAGGAACAGAGGTGCTGGTGACATCTGAAGAGGAAAATACAGTGGATCAACCAATCAGTGGCAGAAGGAGGCATTTAAAAAGCTGTGAGGAAATAAGGATCTGTCAACTTAAATATGATTCTCCATCAAATTTAATAAACCTTTAAATGGTGATAAGCAAGGGATTGAGGATCCTTGGCAGCAGTTTTCTACACTGGTCCAGAGGAGTTATCTAGCTGCAATTGGCTCTATTGAGTGCTTTTTCCCCATCTTTCTTTTTTCCCTTGTTTTCTGCTTTTGAAAATTTCTCTTTTATTTTTACCTTTGTAACAAATCAGTCTTTTTATTCAGCAGCAGAGTAGAAGCTGGAAACCATAGGCTTAGTAAGTGCACTAACTTTAATGCAGCAGAAGTCATCTTGTATCTTTATAAGTATGCTAAGAAAAGGTGTAGGAATACTGTCCAGCGACATGGAGCATCATCATTAGAGCACCCAATTGCATCGTCATAGAACTTAGACCATTTCTTCCTGAAAGGAAGACCTTCCTCTGCTCTTCTGAGGGAATGTAGCTTTAGGGTAGGGATATAGATAATCAGCCTAAATGCAGACACATTTAATTTTGAGATCTTAGAGTTTGACAGGAAAAATAACAACAAAAAGGTAGAATTTTCCTACATGTGGTTATTTCAACATGGGGTCAGTGTTTTCAAAACTTTATTAATGATTCCTTTAAGTGCTGGACTATGACAGGTCATTTCTCACTTTTAGGATCTAGTTTTTACTTCTCCACTTCTCATATCCGCAAGTTTTCTCAACAATTCATGGGAAAGTTCAGTAATATTTATACCCTAGCTTGACAAGTGCTCAATTGTCTCCATGGTATTAAAAGCCCATTTTATCTTTCCTGGACTCATGAACATTTCTATCTAAAGACAAACATTTATTTAGTCATCTTGGCCAATCCTCCCATATTAAGGACACAGGACAACTAGGTAACTTACCCAAAGACACATAAGCTGCTGTTACTAGTTTACTGGGTTTTACATCTAAAATGTACACTACTTTTCTTTGTGATAAACTGCTAAGACCCACTTTTGAATCCAAAATTCTACAGGAAAGCTTGGTGTACCATGATCATTTTAAGTTCTAGCATATTTAAGAGTATCATAAGATCAAGAGCACTGGAATCATGCTTGTGTTGTGGCTTGGATAGACAGTGCCCTTCAAAAAGGTTCATGTAAGGGCTTGGATGTTAGCTGATGGGCTTTGGGCAACTGATTGAACCCTGAAGGCTCTGATCTAATGGATGGATTAATCCATGATAGTCATAATATGGTGGCATTATTGGGAGGATGGAGGAGGAGTCTGGTTAGAGGAAATAAATCAGTGGGGGCATGACTTGAATAGACATGTTGTGTTCTTGGATTTTCCTGTTTCCCTACTTCACAGCTGCCATGAAGTGAGCAGTCTCTGCCATATGCTCTTACTGCTGTGATATTCTGCTTCAACTCATGCCCAAGGCAGTGGACCCAGCAATATTGGCCTCAAACCTCTGAAAATAGAAGCCAAATTAACTCTTTTGCCTACAGATGACACCTCACAATGATGAAGAGTTAACATAGCAGGTTTTTATCTTTCTGAACCTTTTCATGGTCAGTAGGAAGTAGAACTGCTAAATTATAGGAGTCAGTTTTGAGCACCATCATTTACTTTTTACTAAAATGAGCCAATTGCTATATTAGTCTCCTTTTATACATGAGGACCCGAGGCTCAAAGAAAGTAACTAACTGCCTGAGATCACAAAGCAGGGACTGATGGAACAAAATTTTAAAACCGGGTCTATAACTCTAAACTCAAATTCTTCTCAAATATTAAGTTAATTTTAATCTGAATTGTTCTTTGATTTATTTTTTGTTATTATTTTGTGTGTATGTATGATGTATCTTGGTGTAGATGCACATAGGTGCATGCATGTCATGGTGCAGGTACAGAGATCAGAGGACAACTTTTGGGAATCTGTTTCTCCCTTCCTCTGTGGGTTCTGGGGTCAAACTTAGGTTTCATTGGGTTGAGGGGCAAGCACTTTTACCTGCTGAGTAACTCACTAGCCTCAGTTTGCTCCTTTTTTATAGCAAATAATTCAGAAGCAAAGCATTCATGGGTCAGAAACCTATTTTAGTTCTCAAAATGGAAAAGGAGCAGCTATAATTAATTAAATAATAATTTATAGAAAAAACAATTTTTTTTAATTTTAAAAGATATTTATTTATTTTATGCATATGAGTGTTTTGCCTGCATGTATGTAAGTGTACCACATGCATATTAATGCCTACAGAGGCCAGAAGGGGGTGTCAGATCCCTTGGAACTGGATGTCACGTGGGTGCTGGGAACTGAATTCAGGTCCTTTGTAAGAGTATCAAGTACTCTTAACTGCTGAGCCACCTCTCCAGTCCCAAAAAGCCAAACTCTAAGGTTTTATTTTGACAGAGACAATTTATAATTTAAAAAGTTACTAAATTTTTTTAGAATGAAACTTCTCAATGTTCCAATTTTCTTAATATTTTATTTATTATTTTTATTTTATGTGTATGAGTTTATTACCTGCATGTATGTGAGTGCATGGATTGCTGTGGAGATCAGAAGAGGGCTTCAGATTCCCCTGGAACTGGAGTTAAGGACAGTTCTTAGCTGCCATGTGGGTGCTGGGAATCGAACCCAGTTCCTCTGCAAGACCAGTCAGTGCTCTTAACCACTGAGCCATCTCTCCAGGCCTCTCAATGTTCCAATTT
The DNA here is from genome assembly GCF_000622305.1 of Nannospalax galili. Taxonomy (NCBI): domain Eukaryota; kingdom Metazoa; phylum Chordata; class Mammalia; order Rodentia; family Spalacidae; genus Nannospalax; species Nannospalax galili. The sequence goes on from NW_008350786.1 coordinate 560,683, forward strand.
TTATTTTGTACATGTATGCTCTTCTAAACAAGAAAGTCTAAATTAGAAGGTCTATGTTCTGTAAGAAGTCATAAAGCATTCCTTTGAGATTTATTTTATGCACTGCTAATGTTTTAAGTGGTTAATTCATATATAAAAATTCACTTAGGACAGTAATGCTATAATCAGATACAATGTCTAGCTCCAAATTACACATAAAAATTCTAAGGTACAGAAAGGTTAAATAACTTGCTCAAGGTCACACAACTAGTAAACAGTGAGATTTGACTATGAACCCAAGTGAACTGATTTCAGTTATCCACAATGTTGCATTGACCGATATGACTTAAAACAAAAGTTCATCTTTAAATGGCCCTGACCTGTTCCTTTAGTCATACTCATATGGTATGTTTCAGTTCTCCAGAGAAAAAGAACCAATGCTCAATGGTGTGTGTGTGTGTGTGTGTGTGTGTGTGTGTGTGTGTGTGTGTGTTATTCCATCTGAGTCCAAAGGCCTGAGAAGGAGTAGACAGTACTGACCATGTAAGTATGGGTCTGAATCTGAAAACCTAAGAACCAGGAACTGGAACATCCACCTCAGAGAGCAATTTTGCTTTATTCTGGCTTTTGATGAGTTGAGTGAAGCCCACTCCTATTGGCAAGGGTCATGTGATCTTTGTTACTTAGTCTACCCACTGAAATGCTAATCTCTGCAAGCAATCTCATAGACACATCCAGAAATACTATTTTATCACTTCTCTAGGCATTTTTAATTCAGTTAAGAATTAAGAATCATCTCACACATAAAATTATTCATCACACTGGGTTAAAGTGGAATAGAGAATGTGCAAATTAAGCAAGAATATAACATTATTGTGGACCTGAAAATTGATTTTCATGGGATATTCTGCAATTTGGCTATGTGTACCATCACAGTCTAGACAGAAGGGACTAGGTAAATGTAGCACTAGGGTTTATTGACCTCCTTTGGCTGTCCTTGAAAAGTAAGCAAAGAAGAAGAGATTGCTCAATGCATGGTTCATACTAGCACCTTGTTACTGCCTTCCTAAAAACAAGAGAAGTAGAATCTTCTTGCATTCTCTGAGAAAGATCAAGGTATTATACATCTTTCATTCGCATGAACACTTTTGGTGTCATAAGCACACATTTCTTAGTGCTTAAATATAAATGAATATATAAATATAGTGAATAAATATAAAATAAATGCCATATTCACCATGTGCAGAAGCTTGTTGAAGACTTCTATCTTCTTCCATTCTATGAGAGAAATTACTGTGTGATGAAGCTCTCATAAATCATAAATATATGCTGTTTTGTGATTTTTAAAAGTAATTTATTGAGAATTTCATACATGCATATAAGGTGTTTTGATCAAATCCATGCCCACTCACTCCCCTCCAACTCCTCCCATATCTCCCCATCACTTTTTTCTGATAACTTCATGTACTCTTTCTTATTTTTTTTAATGGGGCTTTTGGCTACTCTAAGAATCTCTCCTCTGAAGAGGTAACCCTAAAATCTTTTAAGGATTAGATAAAAGCTCCCAAATACTTTCAACATTTTTGGCCTTTGAAACAGAGTATGTTGCTAAGAGTCACAAGGACATTCTGAGTTTTAGCCAAGAAACTGGCTACTTTTCTTTGGGGTCTTTAACCCTAATTTCCTTTTTACCCTAACTACGTAGCTAATTCCTATCTCTTATTCTTATCATGCCATCCTCTGAAGGGGTTACCCAAATTGCCAGTAGGGAATAGGGACACAGACCACTCTGGCTTCTTCCATGATGAACAGGGATGCAGGGTGAGGCAACTGGAGTACCCCTTCAGTGGGTCTATCTAAAAGACTCCCAAATTACATAACTCTTACCTCTAGGGGGAAAAGAAAGTCCTTGAATCCTGAATAGGAGATATGAAGAAGTAAAGGCAAGAGTAGTTAGCATTACAAATTCTAGACAGGGAACTAGAAAGAAGTCAGACCAGGGCAATTTTCAAGTGTTCATATGAGTCCATTGGAATTTCTCAACAAGGGCTTCCAAAAGCTTCCCTCTATTGGGTTCCTCCTCATTTTTCTTTTGTCTGCCAAGGCTAGACTCAAGAGTGATGGATTCAGGATTTGCTTTCAGGTATTTTGATAGCTGTTGGAGTGGTTAGAATCAGTGCCAGTTCCCTCTCAAAAGCTTCTAGATAGGGTTAGAAAACAAATTTATCCATTATTTTAGAACAAAAGCAGGTTTTCTACCTTAGCTACAGGTGGGCCCTACAGTATTGCAGACCAAGATTTAAAGTCTTACATCTGAGCAGCACTTTCTGATTAGGAAAAAAATCATCAATGAGAAACTATTGTCTAAATAACTTCTTATATGGACTTAAGCCTAATGTCTGGGGAGTGTAATCCCTTGAACTCTTAAAGAAATATAGTGATGACTTTACTCTTCGGTTATACTTTCCTTTTGGAAACAGTTGGCCCAAATAAATCAATTTATTTTTAGACTTAAGGTTGTTTGAGGATCTGTTCCTCAGGGGTCACATGAGCTTGGGAGAAGCCCCAGCTCCTTTCTTTTACCAGTTCCATCTATGTGAAGATAAGTCAAAGGTCCTGCTCAACATGGATGTAATGTTTCTAATGTTTTAAATTATTTTAATGATGAGAATTCAAATGGAAAATGAAGAGTATTCAAAGTACTCAGTAATAATTATTATTATATGGTTCCTAACACAGTAATTACTAGACTTTTCCTGGTTTCTTATGTTCTGTGCACATTGTGCTTTGTTACTTGGATTTATTCAGTTTCAAATTAGAGAAAGAGAGAGAGAGAGAATGAATTGCTCTCCCTATTATAAATTGCTATTCAGCTAAAAACCCTAGGGAATATTTGATGGCTATATGGCATATCTGTGCTATATAGAGTACATATATAAGAAAACTTATATGCATAGATATATACATAAAGAAATTCCTTTCTTCACGTGTATAGTTAGATATTCCTGTTGTACAATATGTATAGACAGACAGTAAGGATGAGCATGTTAGTTTAAAGGTAATCCAGCAAAGTTCTGCATTTGGAAAGGGATATCACCACACAGAGCAAATGTTCTAAGAAAGGAAATGTCCCTCCTGTTCTAGTTCTGTATGACCACTTATAATATCTAGGTTCAATTTGTGTTTGAGGGTAAAACAAACATTTTGAAAATCACGATTAATAATATAGTCCTAGTTTCTACCCAAGACTTTCTGATTCATAGGCCTTACTTAGAGAAGACATGGGCAAAACTTTTAAGTTTACTGAATTATAGGCTACTTTAATAAAATTACAATACTATATTAATAAAAGCTATTAAATTATGCTGTATAATATAAACACTGAAAAAACTCAAAGTTTATAATAAAAATAATATGTGTAGAAACAATTACTTTTTGGAGAAAGGATATTCCTATGCAGCCCAGGTTAGCCTTGAATGCCAGATCCTCTAACTTTGGCCACTCAAATACTAGGACTAGTCTGTGTCACTACCCAACACAAACAGGACTTTCTTTTCTTTTTTACTTAAGATTAAAATAGATTTTTGAAATTATGTGTGTGTGTGTGTGTGTGTGGTTGGGGGGGTATATGCACACTCATGCACATGAGTGTAGGTATCCACAGAGGCCAGAAGAGGACATCAGATTCTCTTGAGCTGGAGTTACAGGCAGTTGTGAACTGTCTGACTTGGGTGCTGGGGCCAAACTCTGGCTTTCTGCAAGAACAGTACCCACTCTTAACCATTGAGTCATTTCTCGAGTCTCAGAAACAGGATTTTCAACTGCCTGATTAAGGTTCCATTTACTCTTTCAATTGCAGGTAGGACACTTTGAGGCCTTTCTCTCTGAGTCCAACAAATGAAAAATGGTCATTATTCATTAAAAAGAATTGGGGGGGGGGGTGCTGGAGAGATGGCTCAGTGGTTAACAGCACTTGCTGCTCTGACAGAGGACCTGGGCTTGGTTCCCAGCACTCACATTGTGGCTAAACAATTATCTGTGACTCCAGTTCCAGGGGATCCAGTGCCTTCTGCTGGTGGCCTCAGGTACCAGGCATGCATATGGCACACATACATTCTGGATGGCTAACAACCATCCAGAACTCCAGTTCCAAAGGATCCAACACCCTCTTCTGACCCCCACAGGCATTTCCCAACACAGGTACACTTACACATATGCAGGCAATACATTCATACACATAAAATAAAAATAATAAATATTTTTAAAAATTGAAATAAATCTTTGAAAAAATTTTTTATTGCATTTTATCTGTTTAGTATGTGTCTATGTGCTCATGCCAAAGCATATAAGTGAAGGCCAAAGGACAACTTGTAGGAGTCAGTTCTCTCTTCAAACTCAGGTCTTCAGGCTTGAGAGTAGGTTCCTTTACCTGCTAAGTCATTTGAAAGGCCCTGAGGCCATCATTCTTAATGTTTATAACATAAAATGACAGGAAGGGGGTGTGGGAAGCCTTTATTTAACCCCTGAGAACTATTTTTATGCAATTAGGAAATATGTCAACAACTGGTTTTAAAGCCTCAAAATAAACATACCACTGGGGTGCACTGGTAGTGCTATTTTAATACAAATAGCCCTTCTGGGAATATAGAGTTAATCTTACATGGCTAACCACTCTACAAAGGCATTAAAACAACACACACAGTACATTAACTCTCCTGTTTCATCACACCCAAGACCCCATTCAGCATTGTTATACCCCCAAGATATTAAAATTTGGGTGGAAAAAAATGTATCTTAAAGTAGAAGAAATCCATATATGATAGTTATAACTTCAGGGGTTATCTAGTATTTATTATTTCAATTACTTGTTGTACATTATGATTTATTTTCAACTGTTCTATAGCTGGGTATGGTGGCGCATGCCTTTAGTCCTAGCTCTCGGGAGGCAGAGGAGGCGGATCTCTGAGTTCAAGGTCAGCCTGGTCTACATAGTGAGTTCCAGGCTAGCTGGGGCTACAGGGAGACCCTGTCTCAAAAAGACCAAAAAAAAAAAAAAAAAAAATCCAAATGTCCTATAAACGCAACACATGGTTAAATCTATGTTTGATCACACCAAAAGCAGAATTTCAGACAACAATATTACAGTATGGGCTAACAACGTGATCTACATATAATCTTCCTTTATATCATAGGAGGAATATTATTTGTCATATATAACTCATATAAGCATTTTACCTTCTAATAAGATCTTAGCGTGAAAATCAGAACTCTAGGTGATTATTACATCGTTTGATCTGGATGGCTATCAGCTAACTGATTTTTATGTTTCCTGTGCTGATTTTTTCTTTCTTCTTTATTTTTCAGTATTCTAAGTATTCTTTTTTCTCTTTTGGCTTGTTTTGATTTGTCCAATACTAGTTTTTAAAGATTGAGACATGTTATCATGATAAAATTCACTACTTTATAAAAGATGTGATTCAGTGGATTTTATCATAATCACTAAGTTGTACAACTGTCTCCACTATCTAATTCTAGAACCTTTAAATCACCCTTGAAGAAATCCTGATCCATTAGGCTTCATTCCTCATCTCCCTCCCCTTTCTATCTCTCTGTCACCCCCCTGCAAGCACTCATTTTTCTGTCTCTTTAGATTTCTATTCTGGACCCTTCATATAAATGAAATCACACACCATGTGGCCTCTGTGTCTTGTTTCTTTCATTTAGCTCAATGTTACCAAGATTCATCCATGTGGTGGCATGTGTCAGTACTTTGTCTATTTTCATGACTGAAGCCTTGTTAAACCATTCATTACTATATAACATTTGTGTTGTTTCTACTTTGAGGTTATTGTGATTAACAATAATTGAACATTCATGTACTACTTTTGTGTGAACATGCAGCCTCAATGATCTTGAGAATAGAATTGGAACAGCTAAGTTAAACATCATGAAGTAGAACTGGTAGATTAAATGGGAACTTAAGGTTCAAATTTCTGAGGAGCTCCTAAACCATTTTCCAAAATGCCACTATTTTACATTGTTACCAATAATAGATGAAGGTCCCAATTTCTCTATCAATACTTCTATTGTCTTTCCTTTTTCTTATTATAGCCATAATAGTGGGTGTGAAATAATTTCTCTTTGTGGCTTTCATTTGCATTTTTTCTAGACATTAATTAAGTTTAGCATTTTTTTGTATTTTTTGGATCATCCTCTTTAGGATGCTTAATCTTTATATTAACTTGACTGGACTAAAGGACTCCCTGAGAGCTGGTATACATTAAACATCATTTCTTGGTGTGTAAGTGAGATTAGCATTTGTATTGGTATTTGTACTGCGTTGTATTATATTGTATTTGTGTTTGTATTGAATTTGTATTTGTAGATTGAGTAACAAAGATCACCTTTACCTGTGGAATGGTTATAATCCAATTTACTGAGGATCGAAACAGGACAAAAAGGCAGGAGAAGACCAAATTTGTTCTCTGTTTGAGCTAGGACCTCCATCATGTATCCATAAAAAGTATTGCTGCTGATTCTTGGGCCTTCAGACTTAAATTAGATCTTCACCAATGGCTGTCCTGGGCCTTCAGCTTTCAGAAAGTAGACTGTCGGACTTCTCAGTGTCTGTAAGTATATGAGCCTATCCCTTATAATGATTTCCATCTCTCTCAATTCATACCTCTTACTGGTTCTGCTTTTCTGGAAAACCCTGACTAACACAGATATTAGTACTAGAAGTGGGGTGATGTTATGACAAATGCCTGAAACTGTGGACACAATATTGGAATTGAACAATGGATAGAGACTGGAAAAATATTGAGGTGCATGCTAGAAAAATCTGTTATTTCCATGAACAAAATTTAAAAGTGATTCTTGTGAGGGCTCAGAAAGAGAAGCAGAGAGAAAGCCATTGAGGATGGATCTCTCCCCTCATGGTCCACTTCAGACCCCACCTCATGTTCCTCTGCTAACACTAAAAAGGGAAGCTCCTCCTTAGGGTTTAAATTACCCTATGAAAAGGCGGAGGTATATGGGCTTTTATGAGACCCTTTAAGGAAGGCTATTTCCTCTTGATCAAAAATAGAATTTATGTTCTACCTATTGTCTCCTCCTTTTAAGAGTTCATCTAGCTGGGCCTGTGAGTCATCCTGGCCAGGAGTCATCTTCCCTCCCTACCTTCTTCCATGTCCATCCCCAGTATCCCTTGTCTGTGTCCTGTCAGTCCAGTTCCCTCCTCCATCTGCCAAAAAATTTTGATTCACCTGAAGTCATACTAAGGCCAGGGAAGGACTTTGTCCCTTAATGGGACAATGTACTTATGTTTTCCAGAAGCCCCTCCCTCTCTGTTGTGTGAAGGACATTGTCCCCTAATGGGACAATGTACTTATGCTTTCCAGAAGCCCCTCCCTGGGGGCAACTGCTTACAGAACTTCTATCACGTAGCACTATGGCACTGGCCATAAGTCTGAGTATGCTTTCCCTGGCACTCTGGGCCTTTTCACTCTTACTCCCCTTCCAACATGTCACTGTTTGCTGACCTCCACTGCAAAAGCATAACTTCTGTCTTCCTAGTCTCCATCTTTCTTCTCAAGGAAGCTGCCATGCTTTTCTCTCAAATTCTAGTAAAATTGTTCTCAATCTTCCTTCTGAATCTATTTAAAATTCTTTTATTAATGAGACTAAGAACCCTAAGAGCCCCCAAAGGAAAGCTCAGTTTCCCTGCTAACATTGTGAACATAGGAATGACAAGAAAGTAAAACAGCCTTGGTGCTGATATGAAGGAAGTTTTCATGAATTGGACATACAGACAAATCAGCCACAACCTAATAGCCAAAGCCTAATAGAGCAGAGCTCTTCAAGTCTATAAAGGCTGAGAGAGGTCAGGAACTTTAATCCTAAAAGGGTTGAGTCACGGAATTTAAAGAAAGAAGCTATCACCATAAAAGAAAAGTGCCAGGGAACATAGAGTGCTGTGATACAGACACTGCAGCAAAATTTCCAGATCTAAACAGGAGAGTCCATGAAAGTGGCTATACCAACTAATGGGTTTTCAAAAGAACTGATGTTTCAACCAATCAGTCTTATAACTGAAGACAATGCCATGCAGGACTTTCACAGCTAGAAAAGAGAAGCCAATGCCTTGATTCAAAGCTTTAAAGGTTCTGTTATTAGCGCCTAATAAACTGAATTCAATGCTTATTTCCATTCCAGAAGTCCTATGGCCCTTAAGAAAGATGTTAACTCTGCTCTGTGCTTTGAGAATGGAACAGCAAAGTCTGCGTGGCAGCAGCACATCTGCTTACAACATGGGTTTCTCGATATTTTAAGCCCCTGCTGCTCAGGGGGTAGGGAAAAGGTTCTTTTCAAAATATTACTGATCATTGCCAATGCATCTGGACCTCCAGGACCTTTAATGGATACATACAGTGAGATTCACATTGTTTGCACAGCTCAGTCCATGGATCAAGGAGTGTTTTTGGCTTTCAAGTCTTATTATTTAAGACATACACTTCATAAGGCTATAGCTACCATTGGTAATGATTCTTCTGATGGGTTTGGGGCAGAGTAAACTGAAAATCTTCTAGAAAAGATTTATCATTCTAGACTCCATTAAAAATGTTGGTAATTCACAGGGAGATGTCAAAATATATCACCATTAACAGGCATTTAAGAAAATTGGATTCCAAGTGTCATGGATGACTTTGAGTGACTTCAGTGAAGGAACTGAACTACAGATGTGTTATAAATAGTAAAAGAATTAGTATCAGAATTAGAAATGGCCTGAAAACATGACCAAATGGCTGTAACCTCACATAAAACATTCATGGATACAGAATTTTTTTTATGGACAAGCAGAGAAAATGGTTCTTTGAGAAAGAATCTACTGTGGGTGATATTGCTAAAAACATTGTTGAAATAACAGTGAGGAATTTAGAATAATAGGGTTTAAAGGGATTGACTTTAGTTTTGAAAACAATCTTACTGTGTATAAAATGTTATCAATCAGGGCTGAAGAGATGGCTCAGATGTTAAGAACACTGGCTGTTCTTGCAGAAGTCCCAGGTCCGAATCCCAGCACCCACATGACAGCTAACAACTGTCCATAATTCCAGTCCCAGGGGATCCGACAGCCTCTTCTGACCTCTGCAGGCATTACGTGGCATGGGTGCACTTATCTACATGCAGGCATAACACTCATACACATAAAATAAAAATAATAAATAAAAATAAAATAAAATAAAGTGTTATCAAGAAGCATCTCATACAGATAAAACTTTTATGAAAGGAAAAGCCAGTGCATACAGCAAACTTAATTGTTAATTTAAGAAGTTATGATCCTATTTCATCATATATATGTATGAAATTCTCAAAAATAAACTTTTTAAAAGGTTACTACAGCTACCTCAACCTTCAGCAACCACCACTCCAATTAGTTAGTAACCATTGCTACTGAAGAAAGGCCCTCTAACTAGCAAAAAGATTATGACTAGGCTAAAGGGTCAGATTACTGATGACATTTTTTACAATGTTATTCTTAGTTATGTACATTTTAATATCTAATGTTATTGAATGCCTAAGAAGAGCACATATAATGTAAACATAGCTTTTATAAAACTGAGAAACAAACAAATATCGTGTGACTCACTTTTCTACAATATTTATCCATTCTGGAACTGAACCTGCATTATCTTCAAAGTATGCTTGTGTTTAGCTAAATTATTTCAAAGCAACATGTTAAAGGTGGGTTTTGATTCCCTCTCATTATTTAGAGTAAAATCAGGAAGAAAGAAGCACTTAAAGATGGAACTTTAAGCCAAAAGGAGATAAAATATTGGTTAAGAATTATAAAATTCTCACTCTATCCATATTACATAGAAATGGGGAAATTAAGGGTATGGTCAAGGAACAGGTTGGAAAGGACATTACAGATCTGTCATCACAACAGAAATCAGGGCTGATTCTCAACACTGAAGAATGACATTGAAAGTGGTTCAGAACTATGAAGTGCTGACTCCTTAATAGTAGAATACAGGACCATTACTTCATTTTCAAAAGCCTAATGACCTCTGTCCAAATTATAAGAGAAAGGTTCCCAAAGGCAGGGAAACACAGCCACCTCAAACCTTTGACTTAAGCCCTGTCTGGCAAAACTTCAGAGGCAGGACCTCTACTCACTGGATCTAGACAGGACTCCTGTTCCAGTGTGCCTAGAAGGCAGAGCACCAAACCCAAGAAAATTATTCTTGAGCTTTAAGAGCTCCTGGGGTTTGCCTTACATTTTACTTATTTGGGATGCATTACTCCCCATTTTTCCTTTCTGGAATGGAAACATCTATTATGTATCAATGCTACCATTATGTTTTAGAAACATATATTTGCTTGGTTTCACAAGTTCACAACCAGAGAGCAATTTGCCTCCAGAGGAATATGTCGAATGTTACCCATGTGACTGAAAAGATATTTAGATGACTCTTTGGATTTTAGATTTTAGAGTTGATGCTAGAATGAGTTATGACTTTGGGGTCTGTTAGGACAAAATGAATTATTTTGCATTAAGGACATGAATTTGGGGGGATGCCAGTGGTGGGCAATTTTAGACCAATTTTAAGCCAAAAGGAAACAGAACATTAACAGAGAGTTGCAAAATTCTCAGACAGGCCATATTATTTTAAAAATGAAAAAATTACGGGCATGGCCAAGAAACATGTTGATAATGACATCATTATGGAGCTATGTACTCCCAAAATTTATAACTTGAGATTTTAATCCTAATGTGATGGCATTAGGAGGTGGGGCCTTTGGTAGGAAATAAGTGAATAGATTAGTGCTCTAGGATCTCTCTCCCTCACCCCACATGCTATGTGAAGGTTGGTAACAAGGGGTGCTCTATAACCTTAAAAACTAGCCCTCAGCAGACACTGAATCGCTGGCACTTTGGTCTGAGACTTCACAGCCTCTAGAACTGAGACAAAAAGGTTCAGATTTATAAGCCACCAAGTTTATGGCATTCTATATAAGCAACTCGAACAGACCAGGATGAAGATTTGCAAAAATCTTTGCTCATATTTAAGTTACATTATTGTTTTTTTTCTCTGTTTAGTTATGAGGGGCATTTAAAAATATATTCTGAGGATCTGGAGAGCTGGCTCAGCAGTTAAGAGCACTGACTGCTCTTGCACAGGATCCAGGTTTGGTTCCCAGCATCCACATGGTGGCTAACAACTGTCTGTAACTCCAGTTCCAAGAGATCTGACATCCTCTTCTGACCTTCTTGGGCATTGCACACAGGTCTATTTACATACATGCAGAAAATACACTCATACACATAAAATAAAAATAAATAAAACAGTAAAAAATATTCTGAATACTTGACCCATATCAGATATGTGCTTTGCAATATTTTTTCTGACTCTTTAAATAGTCTTTTCTTGTTAGTGTCCTATGAAGCAAAGATTTTGATTTTGATGAGGTCAAATTTTGTTTTATTCATCTACAACATTCTTTATAGTTATTCCTTTCATAAATAATGAAATTGAAAAGCAGCTGTTCTAGTCACTTTCTATTGCTCTGATGAAACATGACCAAAAGCAACTTGGGGAGGAAAGGGTTCATTTGGCTTAGAGTTCACCATTATCAAGATAACCTGAGGCAGGAACTCAGAGCAGGATCTTGGGTAGGAGGTGAAGCAGAGACCATGGAGGAAAGATGTTTACTGGCTTGCTCTTCTAGCTTGTGCTCAGCCTATTTTCTCATAGAGTCGAGGACCACTGTCCACAATGGGCTGGGCCCTCCCACATCAACCAGAAATTAAGAAAATGCCTCACAGACATGGCCACAGGCCAATCCAATAGAGGAAATCCCCAATTGAGGGTCCCTCTTCCCAGGTGTGTCAAGTTGACAAGCGAAGCTATCCAGCACAGCTGCTTATAATTCCTCACCTGGCACAAAAGTTTATTCTATAGTTACAAAAGACATATAACTATGAAGCTAGTGGGTGGATGAAAAATGTCATAGAAGATCCAAGCTTATTTTGTCATGATACAGGTACAGCAACAGTTTTTTAAAATACAAATTAAGGGAAAATTGCTTAGAAAGATTCTGAAGCAATCTGACTTGTTTAAGTTAGGGCTATCTTTATAGTCTGTCTGCTTATAGAGTTCCCATACTTTAAAATTCATTTTAGAATCTAAATATGAACTAAATACTAATACACATCCCCAGAAAAATCTTTGCTATCAAAATTTTAAAGCTGTAAAGATACACAGATCTCCTCTGCAACATTTCAAAACAAGCTCAACCATTAAAACAAAATTAATTTTAAGACATCTGTGCCAAAATGCATGAAACATTTGCTTCTTCTAGAGTGAGCTCTAACAGCCAGAACTTCACTTTCATCATAGTAGTATCTGCTGTACTGATCTCTAAGCATTGTACAGTTTTGCAAGGGAAAAGCTGGAGAAGAAGCTTTGAAGATTTGTATGAACCTGGGATGTTTGGGTGGCAAGTGGGATTTCACTAGGCTCAGGGGACATTACGAAACCATCTTCCCCACCATCTGTTACTTTATATATCTGCAATTCTTCTGGAAGTCAGTCAAAAAAAAAAAAAAGATGACAAGTGAAAAATTTTGGAAACAAAACAAAACCAAAAAAGAAACCCCAAACAAATAAATATCATCCCACAAACAGTTGAAACAGTTGGGCTTTCTGGTGGATTCAAATCACGCAGGACAATATTTTTTTAAAAATGCACTTGTTCAGGGCTGGAGAACTGGTTCAGCGGTTAAGAGCACTGCCTGTTCCTGGCGAGGACCAGGATTCCCAGCACCCACATGGTGGCTAACAACCATCCTAACTCCACTTCCAGGGGATTCAACGCCCTCTTCTGACTTCTGTGGGCATTGCATGACACAGATGCACTTATACACATGTAGGCAATACATGCATACACATAAAATAAAAATAATATTAGGCATAGGTGTAGTGTAGGTAAGTGCACCCATATTGTGCAATGTCTAAGGAGGACAGAAGAGGGTGTCGGATCCCCTGGAACTGGAGTTATGGACAGTTTTTAGCCATCATGTTGGTCCTGGGATTCGAACCTGGGTCTTCTACAAGAACAGCCAGTGTTCTTAATCACTAAGCCATCTCTCCAGCCCCCCAAAAAATAATAAAATATTACAAAAAAAAAAGAAAAAGAAAATGCACATGTTCAACTCATTGACTATGCTGAGACAGAATGGGGAACGAAAAGTAACCAGGAAGGGGTACCTCATCAGGAGCAACTGGTTTGTTTTTCCTCAGAAGAGAGAAGCTCTTTGAAGGCAGACTAAGCACTCTTCATTCTACATCCTTAGTACTTTAGTGCTGGCTGAATAAGTAGATGAAGGGAGCACATAGCAAAGAATGATGTGATTCTGATAGGAAGGCAATGTCTGAATGAAAATTTCTGTAATTTGTGACTCAAATAAGGAAAAATTATTAACAATGCAGTGGCATCCTAGAGTGAGGTTTTTAAATAACCATTCATTAACTTACTGAACAAATATTTGGGAATGTACAATAAATACTGTCTTAGGTACTAAAGGTACATCTATAAACAAAACAGAACAAATTCGTGACCTCATAAAGCTTACAACAAAGTATCTCTCTGATCTTCACAGCATCCCCACGAGGTAAGCTTTATTAGCATTCCCATTCACCAGATGAGACAAGTAAAGTTCAGGTAAAGAGACTTGTCATGGTCTAGGAATTAGTGACTCAAACACACTGAACCTCTAATCTTTACCCCTGCACAATCCCATCACCAATTCATCATGTGCCTATGATATACTGTTTAGTTGAATGAAAGTTAGTGCTATGCCATCTTAGCCTATATTACATCATGATAGCCATTAAAAGACAAGAGGGAAAATGCTCAGATTTGTAAAGCTTAAATCCACTGGCTTAAGAAAGGTAACTCTGCACTTCTGTTAATTGTTGCAAGGAAAGGGGAAGAAAATTAGGAGAAAAAGAGTTTAAAAAGATGTTCATAAGGGGACAGAATAATGTTATGGGTTTTTCTAAGATGGAACAGAACTCTGTCCCATTAGGGATAAAGAATTAATTCAGCATGTAGAGAGAAGAGGAAAATCAACTAATCATAAAAAAGAAATTCAGAATATAAAGACTCAAAAAATCATTTGAATATATATTGTCTTCCCCTAATTCAGATTTTGGAAAATACAAGGTATTTGCATAATCCTCCAATGACATCTACAGAAATCTTATTGCTAAATAAACTGAATTATCACTGTTCCATAAAATATCCATCTAGTTTACCTCTCAACAATCCAAATTTACAACACATAAAGCTCTTTCTGAGTTCTATGGCTAGAAGATTCATAAAAACTGCTTAGTTGACCTGTGATACTCACAGGTCACCATGAGGATTTCCAAGAAAAGAGACGCCCTCTCAGGAGTCTGGACTCAACTTAGCAGTGCTTCATAAAGTGTATTAAGACACTTTAGGTCATGTCCATTTTTCACTAATAACGTACAGTTTTTCTCTTAAAATGGCTCTTTCAGTTTACATTGTGCTGGACTATCAAAACTCTTAAAAGATGTAATGACTGTCAGGCATGGTGGCACATGCCTTTAATCCCAGCACTCAAAAGGCAGAGGCAGGCGGGATCTCTGTGAGATATAAGTCAGCCTGGTTTATACAGTGACTTCCAGGCTGGCTAGGGCTATGGGAGACCCTGTCTTAAAAATAAAAAAGGAAAGAAAAGATGTAATGATTTAAAAGAAATACGAGAGTCTGAATATAGCTCAGTGTGGAGCACCTTGCCTAGCATGCATAAGGCTCTAGGTTCAATTCTCAGCACAAGAAGAAAAAAAGAAATAAGGGAGGAAGAAAAGGAAGGAAGGGATGACAGAGAAAAGAGAGGGAGGGAGGAAGTGATGGAGGAAGGGAGAGATGAAAGAGAGAAAGAGAGAGAGAGAGAGAGAGAGAGAGAGAGAGAGAGAGAGAGAGAGAGAGAGAGATTTTTCCCAGCATCTCATATATATAAAAAAGAAGGATCTTCCAGACTCAAAATGACTATCACTGAGGCCCGGCATGGTGGCACACACCTTTAAACCCAGCACTTAAGAGGCAGAGACAGGTGGATCTTGAGAGAGAGAGAGAGAGAGAGAGAGAGAGAGAGAGAGAGAGCAGCTTTAGCAGCCTCTAACGTTATATATTTCTGCAGTCTCTTTTTTTCATATGGGGTCACAAAATTTCATAAAGCAGAAAGCTGAAATACTTTCTGAGTAAGTGACTATTACATCCCTCTTACCTTGCACTACCAAACATATAATTGTGTCCTTATCATCATTAAATCTCCCCTAAAAGGGTTTAGTCTTTTGAAGAATGCTACAGTTTGAATCTGAAATGTCTCCTACAAGCTCATTTTTTGAATGCTGGGTCCCCAGGAGGTGGCGTTATTTCAGGAGGTCTTGGGAACTTTGGAAGGTAAGGACTCACTGGAGGAAATAGGGCACGGGGGCAGGTTCTTAGGTTATATTATCCCGGGTCTCTCTCTTTCCCTTTCTTCTTTCCTTCCTTCTTTCTCTCTCTCTCTCCTCTCTCTCTCCTCTCTTCTCTCTCTCTCTCTCTCTCTCTCTCTCTCTCTCTCTCTCTCTCTCTGAGAGAAGTTCTCATTATGTGTTATGGTTCAAATCTGAAATGTCCCCCATCTCTCTCTCTCTCTCTCTCTCTCTCTCTCTCTGTAGGTGAGCTTGACCATGTATACACATGAACCCAGAGGTCAATGTCAGGTGTTTTCCTCTATCACCCTCCTTCTGAAACAGTCTCTCACTGAACCTGGAGCTCACTGTTTTGGGTAGATGGGGATGTTCCTGCCTACCCCCCCCCATGCTGGGGTTACAGAAGTTGCTCCTCTGCCTGGCTTTTATGTGGGTGCAGGAGATCTGAACTCAGGTCCTCATGCTTTTGAGGCAAGCACTTTACCCACTGACCCTTTCCTACAGCCCAAGAAATGGCTCCTTCCTTCCTTCCTTCCTTCCTTCCTTCCTTCCTTCCTTCCTTCCTTCCTTCCTTCGTTACAGTGTAAAGCCTCTGTATGAAGCAGAAGTTGCTATCAAGTCAACCTGCCTGAAACTCACTATGTCTGGATCTGACAGATTTATCTGCCTCTGCCTCCTGAACGCTGGGGTCACCACCCCCAGCATAAGAAATGGTTTTTTAATGATTATTAATTATTCATGAAACCCTTTTTTTTTCTATCTATGCTTGGTAACAAAATTTAATTGCCTTTGTTAAACTGGATATTGAAAAGTTATTAGGATTATATTACATATTCCCATTATTTAAAAGATGGCTTTATAGGTATTCTGGGAAAGCCTCCTATGAGAATATAATTGGGATGAGGAATGAGTGGATGGGGTTGAGCGAACAGATTCACATGACCTTGAGTCAAATCCAAAAAGTATCAAGAGTGAGCCACTGATTACTTCTGAAACTAGGTCCTAAAAATTTACTTTTTAAAAAAGTAGCTTTTAGTGTGTATCTTTGTAAGTACATGTAAAGATAAACTGAAGTTGAAAGCAAATAATAAAGAAAACATTTTAAAGTTTCTATAATAGTCTCATGACTATGAAAGTATCCATAACTTTTACATGACAACTGCCTCTAAACTGTGTTTCAGAATAAATCATTCTAATCCATAGCTGTGAGATTAGGTATAGAAAAGGGAAATTCCCATTTCTAGCAAAACTTCAAATGCCTCAATGGAGACTGAAAATGTCAAACCAAAGATCACCATGAAGCAGCACAGTTTGCATGGACAGTAAAAAAACTACCAGTGCTTTCCTTGTGCAGTACTTAACACACTCACCTCTGAGGCATTATAAGAACTGCTTACAGAGACTCAGGGCCCTGGCTTTATGTGGATGCACCAGACACGCCCTGTGCTGTTGAAGAGCTATGTTTCCAAGTGCTGATGTAGCTCTAAGGGCACTGGGACCTTTCTTTGGTCCTTTACCTCACTTTGATCGCTCTTGCAGCATTCATGTTGCACTAATCCAAAGCAAAACCAATTTCCAGAATGATATTCTTATCTAATAATGGTTGATCTTTCAAATTCTATGTAATGAGGAGTTCCACTACAGTCCAACTCACAGAACATGTGTGAAGTTTTACATTTATCTACTGATATAGAGGAAGTCATTCAAGGGAGAAATTTCTTTCATCCTAGCACACAGGCTGGCTGTGCTGAGATGGTTGTTTAAAATGAAACAAAAACAGAAATAGGAACACCACAATAATGTATTAAGCAATTGAAAATTTAAAAATTTATAATGACAGAGAAATTCCAATTTTTAAAAACAATAGTAAAAGAGTTAATTCTTAGGAATAAAACCCTAAAGACTTGCTGCCTGTATGAACAGAGAAACAAGACTTGACTTGAACAAACAGAGCAATGTTTTTAGTTCTCATTTAGGATGTTTCATTATCACCAAAAGATCATTTTTCTTATTAAGCCAGTATATAATTTTTGTGAAATAGTAGTTTAAAACAATTATTTTCTTTTCATAGAAACTGACTTTACTATATAAAATTCCTAAGGAAAAAAAAACTCAAACAAGATTATCTAGGGAAAAAAAATCAACAGGAAGAACTGTGAGGGAGGACTAGACTAGCCATAGACACTGAGATCTACTTTGAAGTCTCCTTAACTAAAATGGTATCCTGAAGCACCAAGACATATGCAAACCAGTGAAATGGAAAGGCAAGACTTGAAAGAAGCACAACTATAGATGGCAATTCTAATATATGACACAGGCATGCCAGCTCTTTGCTGGGACAAAAGTAGACCTTTAAATTATTTATTTATATAAATACGTATTTATGTATATATGTGTGTGTGTGTTTATTTATTGATTGCTTCTTGTATAGAGGTACGTGTATGGAGGTCAGAGGTCAAGTTGTGGCGTCAGTTCTCTCCTTCCACCCTGTGGGTTCTGCAGATTGAACAAAAGTCATCAGACTTGGTGGCAGGTGCTTTACCCACGAAGCCATCTTGCTGACCCCCGAAATAGATCTTTGTAACAGACAATGTTAGGAACAACTGGATAGCTATTTGGTAAGCAAAAAATTCCAAATTGATCCAATATTTTAAAAATAAAACTATGCAATTAACTTTAAGTGGATTAGTTCCTCTCTAACTTGAGGATAGAAAGGATTTTGTAATCATGACTCAAAATCTATATATAATTTAAAGGAACTCAATATATACGACTATCAAAGAAAATTAAATAGCAAAATACCAGAAGCAAAGTTGTAAGGCAATATTTATAAATATATCATAAAGAACTACTGTTCATAATTTATAAATAACTTTAAATATTATGACCGCAATGGTCCACCTAGAAATTTTCCTTGATCATATGCATCCAATACATTTTCACAGGTTATCCATTACAATATTTTTTATAACAAAAATGTTGGAAAATAGCTAAAATTTCCAAACAGAATATAGTTGAGTTAACTATGATGTGTTGTTCACTTAATGGAGTACTAGGTAGATATAATAAGGAATAAGAAGGCTTTGCATGCATTGGTATAGAATAATTTCATATATATATTTAATTCTGAAAGGAAAATGAAAGATCATAAGCTTTCCTTCTTATATTTATAAAGGGAAACACAGGAAGAATTCATCAGAAGCCAGCAAAGTTAGTTTCCTGCATGAGGTGGGAGAACAAAAGCTGGAAAGGATAGAGGTGTGAGGAAAATTTCAATGTATTGAGGTATGAAAGAACGGTGACATATTTTTAAAAAGCAATCAATAGCACAGGAACAAAGTCGAATGCAAACAGAAATAAATAGGTCAGTCGGATGAATCCTGACTATCAGACCCACACTGGAGAAGGGGTATGGAGCACAGGCTCAGGGAAAGCTAATTCAAATAGCATTAGAATGCAATACTTGGATAAATCCCTTCAGTCTAGAAGGGAAAACACAAACAAATGTTAAGCTATTTTTTTTAGTAGACTTCTTACTTGTATGGTATAAATATAACAATTATGAAGCTACTTTCTCTTTTTATGTATGTACTGCAGCGTTAGATAGAGCCAATGCACTGACATTGCTGGAAGCCAGGGCTGTCACTGCAAGAAAAAAGTGAACTACAACAAGGCATGGGGAACATAAAGAAGAACCCTAAGAAGTTAGAGGGGCACACATTATTTCATATCTGTATATGCATGCACACATTTCTAATATGTGTATGTATATGTGTGTGCACATATACATCTAAAACTGCATTCCCTAACATTGTCTCCTAAATACCTGAACAGTGTCGATGCCCCAGTAATAGTGAGTATGCCTAGTTCCTAGATATTGGTTTCTATACACTATTCCCCACGGAAAGGAAATCAGGAATCTGGAAACAATGACAAATTCTAGGAATGCAACAACAAAGGCATAAGATGAACCTTGTGATGCCACAAAGTAAGAAAATGTCACCAAATAATGTTGGCAAAACTCAGGAACCAAGTCTAAGTTAATTGGATGGCAAAACTAGTTATAAAACTCACCAAATTTTACAGAGAGAGAGAGAGAGAGAGAGAGAGAGAGAGAGAGAGAGAGAGATTGGCGGGGAGAAACTAGGGTTATTCCTTCTTGAAGAATATAAACTGAAAGGAGTAGCCTTTTAGCCATCATTTCTGTAAGATTGTTTGGGGTAAGAACCAGGGGGGAGGAATTTGATGAGGAGCAGAATATCAAACTTCTGACAACTGATGGCTGCTGGGAGGGGTAGAGGCAGTCTCTTACAGGGATGGGACTCTTGGTATGTTAACCAGGCTCTCGTGAATGGACCCACACTGAAGGACATCTGGGGACACAAGCAGATCTACAGGTCATAATATATATACATATATATATATATAATAGATTACATTAAATTAGATGGGGGAATAAGTGGAGGTGTGGAGAGGGGATCTAAAGACCATCAAATTATATTGTATGAAAATTGAAAAAAATAAGAATCATTAAAAAATTTTTAAGGAAAAAAATTTAAAGCAGAGGATGGTGAGCACCTTCTTGTTCACTGCTGGTGTGAAATGTGCAGATACACAAGGAGATGAGCCTATGACTCATCTATCCACATAGACTAGTCCACATGGTAATGGATTAGAGTTGGAGACATCAGTGTAAACCAATGTATAGCTTAATCTGGAGACAGATGGTTTCATTGGGAAATGTTTTAGATATGTGCATCTTCATGTGTTTGTATATTCACATATTCTTTCTTCCTTTATCAGTCAAGAGGATCTAAAATGGAATGATATTACAGTAGCCACAAGCATATCTACCACCAGATCGGGATTCCTAATACCCTGTGTTGAAAAGAAACAGGCCTCCTTGAAAAAACAGCTGATCTAGGACTGAGGCAGGAAATACACAGGATAAGTCTGGGTTATTTCACAATCCCTGAAGTAAGGAAACACTTTGAAAAGAAGAGTAAAAGAAAATGAGAAAAGAAGAACCTGTTAAAGAAAGAAAACCAACAGTGCATTCATCAGTTCTAAATGTCCCTGGACCAAATGTCAGCATCTTATCAGACAGTCCCTGAGAAGCATCAATAGGAGGAGGGAATTTTCTATAGGAGGTAGAACTGAAACCACAGAACCTTGAGAGAATGCTGGCCAGTGCTGACTGCATTTAAGCCTACGTGTCTCAGTTAAGGAAAGCTAAACACAAGATCAGCACAGAAGGGACCACACTTCTATGATTGGTTCCACCTGCCCCAGAATGGCTTTGAGAAAGGGCACTCATTCCTGTTAGACTTATCCAAGAGTATCAATCAAGAAGGGAAGGGACACTTTCTGGTCCCCAATCCAATGGCTCTGGATCCACAAACCTGCACTCAGTCTGCCTCTCTCCCTCTTCACTGGATGGTCTCTTAACTTTTGAGCTTCAGGATCTTTCTCTGTACAACAAGACCAAGAGGATCTACCTCAGAGGTGATTAAAGTGCTCGATTATTGTCCAATAGTGAGCAAGTCTTCCTCTTGCCATCCCTTGCTCCTCTAACACCTGCTGTTCTACTTCATATATGGAGGTGAAGGAGATGCTGCTGGGATAGAGGTGCTCCTGGAGTTTTATGTACATTAGAGAAAGAATTGCCAAGCTACAAATTCCAGAAAAGTCCAAGTTTAAGAGCAAGTCCTCATTTGTATTTTTGTTAAACCTTCTTTTACACAGCCTTTGATATACTCAAATACCACAGGCAATTTTATATAAATAAGATCACAGCAACAAACTTCTTCAAACAACAAGAAAATATTAATCAGATAGATCAGTGTTTCTATCTTGTTATACTGATAAATATTATAAGTGAAGAAACATTGGAAGAAGGTAGTCCTTGAATAGAAAAATCTTAAATCATTCTTTTTCCTTAAAGAACAAGTCCCAGAAAGAGCACATCAGATTTCCATTTCAGCTATGTTACACTGTTTACTCCAAACACACTCCAAGCACTCACTACATGCTAGGTACCATGACATGGGAGAGGAACATAAACATGAACAAGATGGAATGTTGCCACTAAGCCATAAGCTCTAAGGGCAGGAGGTTTTTCTAGCTTATCTACTGAATCCCCAGAACCCTCTTCGGCCTGGCAGATAGTAGGTGTTCAGTAATGAGAGGCAGCCAATAAAATGACCAGTTCAAGAAGCTCATAGTCTCCTGGGAGTTAAAAGTTAGTATCAGTCATAATGCAGAGGGTGTTTTTCCAGCTATGAGTCATTATTGATTACATCAACAGGTTGTGGTGATAAAATTAGAAATGAGTTATGATCACAAAAAGTTCATTTACGCATTTCTATCAGGAAAAACTGTTAGAAAGGGCTTTGAGAACATAAGCTCTAAGCTGGAGTAAGTACAATATTCCTCCAGGTTCAATGTAGAGCAAGCCATGCTAACTATTTCAGTAATAATGACTGCATGCTATTCACTGTGAGCACACACAGTGCCTTTCTAAGCCACATTACAGTTATACCTGAATCAGGAAACAGCTAACTCTTAGAATTGGTTTTAAGGCCAAGAGTAGATTCAAACTCTGAGACCATTTGTTCCTTCAGATGTCTCACAGACTGTGCTCTCCAGCCAGGTTTCACTCATTCTTTTTTGAGACAATATCACCAGCATAAATTCCAAGATTGGACCCACCCCCATCTCATCAGAGAATTTTGCTCTTTGATCCCTAGACCTAGAATATCACACACACAATTTAGACAGCCTTCTCAACTTTTCTTACTGTTTTCAATGAGAAAGACACACTGTTTCCAGCCCTTTGAGATGTTAAACAAGCATATCCACATTCATTCACTATCTTGGGTGGATGGCAACATGGATCAAGGTAAGGTGCCCAGGTCACAAGAGGAGCAGATGGTTCAGTAGGCTTGCTTACGTCATAAACAGTAACTTTATGGTTGCAAAGTTAGGTAAAAGCCATTAATCTAGATTATGTCCATACTGTAAAAGTCATTACTACGATGGTGTGGGCTCCTACCTCCATCTCAAAGGTGCTCTGGGGCAGGTGGAACTAGTCAGTAAGGACAGGGCTTGCTCACACAATCATGACCAATAGATGCTGAAATGAAGAGGTCTCAACTTATCAAGGTCATAGGCAGACTTGGCAAGGATATACTTGAACTGGCCTATAGAATACTTCCTCCCAGATCCTCTGCCTTTTAAACCCCACACTATAGTTCTTCTTATACTCTGTAAGACATTAACTTTCTTCTTTTGCAATGGAAGGCTTATGTTTCAGTAATATCCATATCGGAATGGGTACAAAAACCACTGTGAGTACCAACTCTAACTCTGAGTGAAGTCACTGTTTTGGGGGAGAAACCTGGAGTCTTTAAGTAGCTGGAAAGAAAGGGTCCAACATAAATGTTTTCCTTATGTTGTGTCTCCTCCAGTCAATTAGTGTTTAAACTAAGTAAAGGGGTACATGAGAGAGGGGTACAATAAAATCAGATAAAAAAAATGCCATGATAAGATGGCTATGAAAAAAGCCAAGTCTTCATGAGGTTAGCATATGTTGTTCAGCTTGCCAGGACTGTGTTTGAGGAGACATGCTTACCCCTAAAGCATGATTGCCTATGAGAATTTCTCAAACCTGTGGAGAGGCTGTAATCCTCTGGGGAAAACATATATGCTGAGGCCTTTCAATCACATAGAAGAAATCCAGAGCCCTGTAAGGATCAGCAATGATCTCATACAGCATTCCACAGTTGGCCTCTCACTACTAAGAGCTCAGGCAGGTCAGGGCCTCATATTCCTTCAGCAATCATGGGTAACAGAACACTGGATTGTTAAAGAAGTGGAATTATGGTGGGAAGATAATCACCTTCCTCGAACAGCCTCTCTTTGTCTTTCATAACTAGGAAAGAAGAACCTTGAATATTTATATGAAAAGTTCTTGCTTAACCATTCCAAACTTGATCATATATGAAAGGAGAAAAAAATGGGCTGGGGTTGACTTAGTGGTAGAGTGCTTGCCTAATCTGCATAAAGGCCTTGGTTTGATCCCAGCACTAAATAAACAAATAAATAAACAAGCAATATTTTTACAGTCTGGTGACAAAAATACCTAGCAATTCTCAAAGCAATAAGTGCATTTAAGGAAAACTAGACACCTTAAATAAATACAATTTTATTTGTCAATTATATCCCAATAAAGCTAGTGAAAAGAGAGACTGAACTAATTCTCAAAATTGTTCTTACAGGGCTGGAGAAATGGTTCAGTGGTTAAGAGCACTTGCTGTTCTTGCAGAAAACCTAGGTTTGGTTCCCAGAACCCATATCAGACAGCTCAAAATCCTCTGTTAACTCCAGCTCCAGGGGATCAACACCCTTTTCTGGCCTCTGCAAGCACTGCATGTACACAGTGCACATACAGACAAGCAGGCACACACAAAAATACATAAAATCTTTTAAATGTTCTTAGTAGCTGAATTCCTATAACTCAAGGCAGATATAAGTGCTGCAGTTGCTACCCCACTAAAGCAGTAGCTGTCATTTGGTGAGGGATAGCCATGTACCACGTACTGTCCTAACAATGTGATGATTTGGGCACTAATAAGAAAACCAACACAAAAATTTGACATAAAATGCTCAGGACCACTGCCAAACAAATAGAATCAGTGCAAAGCCAGGTGACTTAGGGATCCCTACACTTAAATCACCATGGTAACAGCATTACTAACTTGTATTTTGCCTGGAAGGGCAGAGCCTGGGTGGTATTAGCAAAACAAGCATTCCTGGTTAACTTTAAAAATCTCTCAAGCCCTCAGTCAGAGCCCCCAGAAGAGAAGAATGCCAGATTAGAGGTTTTCAGGGTCAAATGAACCCAAAAGAACATTTGCTTGGATGAAAAGGAAGACAATCTGTTGAAATTTATAAGGTCATTGTATTAGTTACTTTTGTGTTGCTGTGATAAAAAAAAAAAAAAATCATGACCAACAGCAACTTATGGAAGCTTATTTTGGCTTACAATTCCAGAGGGGGCATTCACAAAGGTAGGGGAGGCATGGCAGCAGGTGGTCAGAGCAGGAAGCTGGTTGATCACATTTCCATCCACACATAGGAAACAGAGTGAAAGAACTGGAAGTGGGGTGAGAATATAAACTCAAGGTCAGTGATGTACTTCCTCCAGCAAGGCTCCACCACAACCTCCCTCAAACAGCACCACCAACAAATACGTGAACACTTGGTCTATGAGGGACATTTCTCATTCAAATCACCACAGTCACCAGAGTGTAATATTCACAAGAGGGCTTTTGACATACTGTAGCCAAGGTATCACATCACAAAATAAAGATTAAAATCCTATATTTCATACAACTGGAAAATTCCTAGTCACCATCCAAAGTCTGCATGTATTTAAGGATGCCATTAATATTACCAACTGCCCCTTCAGGTCTTCTTCCAACCAACCCAATGGTCCTGAGTCCCCCAGCACTCAGGATTCCAGTGGCAGATTTATCCAGTTACTATAAATATTTGCCAAGTGGCTATCATGTGCCACACACTGTATCCCATACATTTCTAGGTCTCTAAGGATATTGCCTGTGTGAGTATCAAGTTCCTTTTTACAATAACATGACAGAGCATTTCCAAGTGGACCAGAACTGCTGCTTCTTACTCTCATTTCATTGTCAGGGAGGTGGCCTTGAACACTACAATGATTGAAAGGCAGAAGTCACAAATTTCATGGCATCTGTGGGCCTCAGGTAATGATGGGAGAATGAAACACAGATCAGAAAAGCACAGGTCCCTTCAAAAGAGTAGCCACCACTCAATTCCAACCATTCCTTACATTCTTTACATTTTTTCAAAGAGAAAGCCACTTCAATCAATCAACCAATCTAATTAGCTATTCACATGAAGTTGACCTTGGATACAAACCTCTTACAAACACTGAGTAGGCCAAAGTAAACAGGTTTTAACCAGTGAAGACATGATGGCTGTGGGTCTGCAACCCAGTTTGCTTCTGATGGGTAAAAGTTAGAGTGATGTCAAAGGAAATTCTTTCGGGTCCCTTCCAGATCTACAAAAGAAGTGACTGAGTTACTGGGAGGCCAACTGAGGGTTGTGCTCACACTCAGAAGGATGTGTTGAAAAGACAAGAGATGGGGAGAGGCTGCAAGGCATGTGATCTCGACTCCTATGGTAGAAGAAAGTGACATTCCAGTCAGTCTATCTCACAAGACATAAACAGCACTACTTAGTTATGACTGTGCAGTGACTGCAGCTGCATTGCCAGTGTGACTTTTTTAAAGCAGACACGAATCAATTACCATCCACTAATCTAAGTACCTACCAAGGCCTCTCATTTTTCTTGTCTTTATTTCCAATGAGCCTAGCAGTTCAGTTGCCAGCATCATATCACATCATCCATATAAACCCATGGCAGATCTACTAGGATCACAGAAATAATTTTCCAAGAGTCACTTATTTTGGTGCTAAATGAAAGATCCAAAGGAAAGAATCCTGGGCTCTGAATGCCAACCTTGGCATGCTGACAAGTTCCAGCACTCTCAGTGTGAAATGGAAGGAAGACCTCTTGTCCTGGCAAGAACTTCAGCCACTAAATGGAGCAGCTGTGTCACAATAAACAATAACAAATGAAAAGAACAAATAGGTGGGAAGGAAACGCTGGGGAGCTCAGTACAGAATTAGGAGGCAATACTACACAAGATGAAACCCTGGTTTTGGCCCCACATGGAGCTATATTTGAATTCTAGCTCCTTCGCTTATTAGTAATGTGTGTTAAATAAGTCAGTTTGTCACTCTGAGCCCATCTCCCCCTTCTGTGAGACCTGGTAGTGACGGCCACTTCATAGGCTTGAGATGAAGATCAAATGTGGGGAAGTATGCAAGGCCTTTCACAGGTGCTTTAGAAATGGCAGCTGTACTTATTGTACTTATTGTATAATATTGTAAATGTGTCTTTCATTCATGGAAATTAAAATTTCTGAAATGTGAGAAATTTATAATATCCATAATTCATGTCCATTATTTCACTCTGTTACTATTAAACTGCTATAAAAAGACTACTTTATTGATCTATTCTCTAGCCAAAATGATCATTATGGTTTCACTTTTTAAAAGTAAAAAAAATTTTATGTGTATTAGTGTTTTGCCTGCATGTATGTAAGTGTACCTGTGTTATTCAATGCCCACCAAGGCCAGAAGAGGGCACTGGAGCCTTTGGAACTACAGTTACAGATGGGTATAAATCATATATGGGCATATATGGGTGCTGGGAATTGAACCTGGATCCTCTGGAAGAGCAGCTGGTGTTCTTAACCACTTAGCCATCTCTCCAATGCCATGGTTTCATGGTTCTTAAAGAATAGTACTCTAAATCTTTATAATCTAGATATTGTTGTTCATTTTTATCTTCTCCACTTCACTGGAAAACATGACTGTGTCACCATCTCACCTCACCTTATCCAAGCGTGATAACTACTCATGAAGTTTTTCTTATTCAGAAAAAAAGAACAAAATTCATATATCTTTGGTAACAAAGTTTAAACAACAGTACTGTAAGCAAAAGCTTAGGCAGTGAACTTGGACAGCTATCTTTCTGACTCCTAGACTGGATCTGAAAATATCTCTGGTTGAGCCAGTGAAATGGGAAGAATTGGAAACGTACAGTCAGGTGAACATGGGACCACGAGTATTCCCACAGCAATTACGCCTTCTGGTGGCTAGATTGGAGAGAACAGCCAAACTAGACCTCAGGTGCCCACCTTGCTGCTGACATGGGACCAAGGAGCCTGTGACAGACACAGCCAATGCCAGCTGAAAAACTGAGAAGTGATGTACACTGATCTCCAAAGGTCTGCTTAGACCCCCTGAGTAACCAACCACCTTTGAGAAGACAGGTCCCAATTCATCAAAATCCAGGACCTTGTTTAAGTCCTGCAGAAAAGAGGTTGAGGTCCTAGGTACCTCCACGAGGGTCACTTTTAAGGGAAATCCCAGCCTCATGCCTAATCAAAGGACTACAGACAGAACAAAGTTCCCCAGTTCCATCCCCATTCCCAAATGGCCCTCTTAAACTTCTAATTCAGTAGTTCTGGGGTAGGACCTGAAAATATGTATTTCTATCAACCATCTCAAGTAATTTTGACAGAGCTGGCCTACAGATTAGTGTTTGAAAACCACTTTGTATAAAGAAGAATTTAAATGGATCTTCATGGGCACCACTGTTGTGACAACAGTCTAAGAATCCCAAAACTGGAGATCATGTATCCAAAGGCTCTGCGTGCTCTAATGATTAGCCTGTAAGAACAGAGGATCAGAAGGACAGAGCTTTGTAATATTAGGTGGCTCAGCACATTGTTTTGCTGTTTAGATTGTGAAGC
Organism: Nannospalax galili; assembly: GCF_000622305.1. Classification (NCBI taxonomy): domain Eukaryota; kingdom Metazoa; phylum Chordata; class Mammalia; order Rodentia; family Spalacidae; genus Nannospalax; species Nannospalax galili. The sequence goes on from NW_008350786.1 coordinate 588,602, forward strand.
CCATCAACTAGATCATCATAAGACCTTGGTGCTGTGTCTGAACATTCTTGATGTAGAAAAAATATCAATTCCTCTTGGCATGCAAAGAACACAAGACCAAATGTGGTGTGTGTGCGTGCGTGTGTGTGTGTGTGTGTGCGTGTGTGTGTGTGTGTGTGTGTGTGTGTGTGTGTGC
>NW_008350786.1:588876-589719 GCF_000622305.1 Nannospalax galili
CTCATAGCAAATGTACTAGAATCTCACAATGAATCTTCATGTCTGGACCCAAGAAATCTGAGGGGCAGGAGATAACAACCCAGCCTAGAAATTTTTCTTCAGGAAAAAGAAACATAAGAAAGTTCTTGAGACTGGAGAAATGGCTCAGTGGTTAAGAGCACTGGCTGTTCTTGCAGAAGACCTGGGTTCGGTTCCAAGCACCCACATGGAGGCAAATAACCATCTATAACTCCAGTTCCAGGGGATCCAATGCCTTCTTCTGGCCTCTGAGGACAGTGCACACATGTGGTATACCTACATGAGGCAAAACACTCAGACACCAAATTAATTAATTAATTAGTTAATTAATTAAAGTTCTTCTCAACGACAGATGGCTTAAATACTTGTCTCTTGTGAAGTTAAAAGAAAATATTTTCATTTCAGAAAGGTATACATGTGTGTATGTATATTACGTAAAAAAAAAGAGTCACTTCATTGATGAACAAAGTAGGTTAGAGAAAGAGTATCTAGTTTCTCTGCCAAGAAAATGATATATTATTTTATCTGGCTTCTTGTATGGAAGAAATTTTTTCTATAATGGAGCTAACAGTTTTATAGAGCAAAAATTTATAGAAAATATTCAAATTTCAAGAGACATCTGGGTACACAAACTTGGATCGATAGGCTTTAACATATGACAGAATATATGAAATCCTATGGGTGGGCTATGGGGGGGTGTAGATAGGGAAGGGGGTCTAAATATGATTAAAATATATTGTATGGAATCCACAAAAATTCAATAAAAAATTTTAGTAAAATAAAGAAGTCTTTTTCTACAACACAATTATTCATTTTTTTCTAATT
>NW_008350786.1:589827-590910 GCF_000622305.1 Nannospalax galili
GGAAGGTGAGAGAGTTATCAGTGTAGAATACATTGAATTTAAACCTAGGCTAGGAATAGAAAAGTGAAGGGCATCATGCAAGAATCAAAACACAGTATTGGTTCATTTCTTCATTCTGACCACAATTTATAAACTGGATTACAATCATGAAGCTTGAATCAAAATTCTCAAGGAGCTTAATCTAACAGGAGCTAATAACGGCTACTGCAGCATTCTCTTGAGACAGGTACTATTATACCCCCATTTCATTATTTATTTAATTATTTACTTATTTATTCATTCATTCAGTCAGTCATTCAGTCAGTCATTCAGTCATTCAGTCAGTCAGTCAGTCAGTCAGTCAGTCAGTCAGTCAGTCAGTCAGTCAGTCTTTTTGAGACAGAGTTTCCCTATAGCCCCAGCTGGCCTGGAACTTGCTATGGAGGCTAGACTGGTTTTGATCTCACAAAGATCAGACTTTCTCTGCCTCCTGAGTGCTGGAATTAAAGACATGTGCTACCCAGCCTATACCCCCATGTTAGAGAAGAAATAATGGAGGCAAAGAGAAATTAAGTAACTTGCCCAAGAGCACTCATGCAGGAATAATACATATGTATGAATTTTAGTCATATGAGGCAATACAAATTTAAGTCACAAATCAATACTGAGATGTAGGGGTAATTTGGGGATGGGATGGTTGGGAAGGAATAAGAAAGGCAGTTGCCCCCACCTGCGGGGACCCTGTACAGGTAAAGCTCGAGGGGGACCACTCCCTGAAAGGAAAAACGGGCGAGAAAGAGGAGACGGAGCCCAAGCAAGTCCACTTGTCAAGGGTCGCTTTATTGTATTGCAAGCTTTTCTTATATACAGTTTGTATTTAGAAGGGGTTGAAGAAGTTGGTCAAAGGTTACAGCATTCTTATGGATATGGGAGAGGGACTGAGCAATTCAGCAACGTGACTGACCGCCAGGTGTTCCAAGAGATTACTGCATGACTTATCTTTTCCGAGAACTGTTTGCAAGGGGAAGAGAAAGATAACCTTGCCATAAATTCTTTCTCAAGGTTACTAGTGCAAGCAGAATGTCCTGCTTAAGTCAACTGTTT
>NW_008350786.1:593249-593834 GCF_000622305.1 Nannospalax galili
CCTGGTTTGGAGGCACCGTGGGACTCTTTAAAGGATGGATACTGGCTATCTAAAGGGAGCGGAAGGGCTTGTGTAATGCGTTGTCCCTTTTTGAGTTGGCCCAAATTTGTATTTCTCCTGTGTAATCATTGTCAACTATGGAAGGATAAATGGTGAGGCCCTGAATTATAGAGGAGGCCCGTCCTATAATGAGGAAAAACATTTGAGGAGGAGGGGGGCCAAATATGCCGGTGGCCACAACCTGTGTTCCATCCTCAGGGCTCAATATTGTATCGGAGGAGGCACACAAGTCCAGTCCGGCACTTCCTGGTGTGGCTCGCTGGAGGGAGGGGGATTGGTTAGGCTCAGGACAGGGTTGTGGGTAGTCTCCAGGGCTGGCTGGAAGTGGATAGTTTTCGGGGCCCCCTGAAGAGGGCCCCTCCAACCGTTTCCCTGGACAGGATGAAGAAGATTGCCGGAGATGTCCATCTTAGAGCGACATTGACTAGCCCAATGTCTTCCCTTTTTACAATGAGGACAGACCGTATTAGGCATATGTTCAGGGGGAGTAGAGGTCCCTCCTAATAAAAGAGTCTCAGTACAATT
>NW_008350786.1:595832-601243 GCF_000622305.1 Nannospalax galili
CTCGAGGGGGACCACTCCCTGAAAGGAAAAACGGGCGAGAAAGAGTAGACGGAGCCCAAGCAAGTCCACTTGTCAAGGGTCGCTTTATTGTATTGCAAGCTTTCCTTATATATAGTTTGTATTTAGAAGGGGTTGAAGAAGTTGGTCAAAAGGTTACAGCATTTTTATGGGTATGGGAGGGGGACTGAGCAATTCAGCAATGTGACTGACCGCCAGGTGTTCCAAGAGATTACTGCATGACTTATCTTTCCGAGAACTGTTTGCAAGAGGAAGAGAAAGATAACCTTGCCATAAATTCTTTCTCAAGGTTACTAGTGCAGGCAGAATTTCCTGCTTAAGTCAACTGTTTGTAGAGCTATTTTATATTTTTTGGTAATGATTGTTGTTTCTCCAGCTCCCGACAGGCAGTGACATTTTGTAGCATATTTTAAAATGGGTGGGAATTTTATAGTTAAGAAACAAAGGCTGGTGAGATGGCTTAGAGGGTCAAGGCACTTGCTGTCAAGACTGAGGACCCGAGTTCCAGTCCCAGGACCAACAAAGTGGAAAGAAATATCAGATTTCTACAAGTTGCCCCCTATAAATAAATGTAATAAAAATATTTTTAATGGGAATTAATAAATGTACTTTAGACTTAAGAAATACTATTTAGCTGGATGTGATGACATATCTACAATCCAGTACTCAAAGGCAGAGGTAGGCACAGCTGTATGAGACAGAGGCTATCCTGGTCTACGTAACAAGTTCTGGGCCAGCTGGGGCTACAGGGAAACCCTGTCTCAAAAAAAATTATTCAAATACTAATATAGTTGGAAAATTAGTGACTATAGAGGTGAGCAAGAATTATTTAAATCCTGAAGAAAATACAGAATGTTTTTATTAGTATGATTGTAATATACTACATTAAAGTAATAATGATCTTATATAAAAGTAAGTTTCCATGAGTACATATAAGAGGGATCTTAATCTGATTCTCATTTTCCCTCACTAACACTTGCAATTTTGCCATTCATCACAGTCCACAGAAAATTATTAGATATTCTCCTCAGTGCATGAAGAAAGTGGCAGGTGCTAGCTCCTTTTCTGCTGCAGCTAAACTCAGAAGCTGGCAGACTTATACAGTGGACACAGGCCTGATGACAGGGCCCCAATTTACACATAAGCAGACAAACAGATCCTCAGAGCTAGGAGCAAGAACAAATATTGTCCTTATAAACTGTGGGCTATCTAACAGAATGCTGAAATTATAGGCATGTAAATTTCATGATTGACCTCTGTGGTTTAGGGCCTGATTCCTAAGTATGCAAGGAGAGGCAGGTGAGCTGCAAATAGAAATTGTTTCAGAAAAAGTTTCTTGAGAGATGGCTCCATCCAGGTCAGGACTGGAGGAGTTACAGAAACTGGCCACACAGAGATCTGTTGAGAAATGTTTGCAATGCTGCTGTGGTGGTGCATGATTATGATACCAGCACTTGGGAAGCTGGGGCAGGAGGGCCTTAGGGAATTTGACACCCACCTCAATGTGAGTTAGTTCCACAGCAACCTCAGAAACATAGTGAGATTTTGTCTCAAAAAACTGTGTCTGAAAAAACAACAAAAAAGTTTGCAAAAAGGCAGCAGTTGGATACTTCTACCAGACACTCCTTCCATCCAGGATAAAGGAAGGAATTTTGTTGTGGAGAGCTAAAAGGGATCAATGAGAGACAGTACACTTAAAAGTAAACCCCACGAACATGAACCTTACCTACCCAATCTACTGCCTACAACACCCCATATCTAGCATCGCCTTAAATGAACATTGTTCCTCCACAGGAACTGACTGAAGAAGAAAAGGAAGGAAGGAAGGAGAGAGATAGGCAGCCCATTTTACAACCCCAATTGTGTTAAGCCACAGATTGGTATATACAAGAAATGTACCTTCTTTATGTAACTGGCACCTTAAAAGCTCTCACATCATGGGACAAATGAGTTGCCTACCTGTCTATACGGAAAGACCTTTGCCAGATAAGCCACACCTGGGGACTCCCAGGAATCCCCTCTTGGCAGGAAGCCTTCCTATTCTCTCTACAGTTCTTCAGCCTCTTTCATTCCCCACAATGATCAGTTTGGAGAAGAATTTCCAGAAGAACAGAAGACTAAAAGATGGATTTTAAGGGGCTGGAGAGATGTTTCAGTGGTAAAGAGCACTTGCAACTCTTGCAAAGGACATGAGTTCAGTTCCCAGCACCCACATCAGGCAGCTCATAAGTGCCCAAAATTCCAGCTCCAGGGGATCCAATGCCCTCTCCTAGCCTCTGCAGGCACCTGCTCACATGGTATCCACTCACATAGACTTACATATACACATAAAATTTTTAAAATAATAAATCTTGTAAGAAGATGGATTTTTAAATGGTTTAAAAATATGAAGGTGGGAGGGCAACATGCTGACCTGGATGGGGTTATCCGGGAGGATTTGGGTGATTGATATGATCAAAATAAATTGTATGCATCTATTTAAAATTTTTTTAAATGTCATTTTATTTTAGAATGTAAATTCACAATTCTATATATCTATTGTAATTTTTGAGTATTATTTACTGACCAAACTGTACTACCAAGTTTCAACAATCGTGAAATTTCTACCATTCCTGTAATGTGAGTTTGGCACTCATTCCTCTCCAAAATTCTCCAATTTATACAAAGTTTTTCAATACAATAATATTATTTTTTAAAGAGCAATGCTTATAAAAATAACAAAATAAAAAGGATGGTAATATGACAAGAAATAAATAGAATAACTCCAAAATAACTACCTCTGACAGTCCTCACTTTGCAAAACAGACACTTGTTATTCAAGACTAATCATTGTAAGCCATTTCTCATTGACATTTAAATGTATTTAAAATTTTTTGACAGTGGTGTTGCTAAATAGTGTGCTTGGTGCCTGACCAGGAAAACTTGCTGACGGGACAGATGGCAAGGACAGCAAAGCAAAAAGATATAAAAATAATCTGGAGAAATGGGGAAGAAGGGGTTAATGCACTAAAAAACTTGGATTGTATGAAAATATTAAAACACAAAGCAGCATTTCCATTGACAACTACTGTTATTTCCTTTCAGTGCATGGAATGTTTCACTGATAATATTTCAAACAATGAGATAACAGAGCTCCCTTATAGCTCATGGTTTCCTTTGATGCTTCATTTTCTTCTTCAAACTACACTGCAGAGTTGGGGTCCTCTGGAGAGCTTATGACATACTTCCCTTTTGCAAAGTGTCACAGGAAACTCTGAGACCAAAGCACAGCTTCCTTATTATTCTGTATCTCGAGGTTAATACTTAGCAAGCCTACTATGTGCCTGTAGACATGATTGGCACTTGAAATATGGGGCTGATCAAAACTCCTGGAGTTTATGGTCCAGAGGGAAGGCCAGAAACTAATTAAATCATCACACTCTATAATAAGCTGTGTTCACTTAAAAACACACAATGGGACTGAAGCACACTGAAGCAGTCTGACGGCTGAGAAGAGACCAACTTTGGGTGTTGTGGTTTGGACTGCGCTCTGAAGGAGTTAACTGGACTGCACGCGGTGGGGGGGGGGATCAGTTGGAGGACTTCATGTGTGGAGGAAGTATAATAAACTTAAGAAAATAATAGGCCTGAAGTAGAAAGAAAAGAAAGAAAAGGATAGGATTATCTGCTCTGCAAGGCCAGGCACTGTGGGTGTGTCTCTCCAGTCCAGACAGAGAGTAGTTGGGTGTAGCACACTATTTAGTAACCCTTTCTTTGACTCCTCCCTGCCCTAGAGAATAATGCTCCAGATTTTTTTCCAGCTTGATGATGTGCATTTTTTGCTGTTTTATTATTTTAGGCAAAATGTTGGATTTTTTTCACATTCAAACTGAAAGAAAAACAAGCGCCAATCAAAAACCCAATGTATGGGGCTGGGTATGTAGCTCAGTGTTAGAACATTACCTAGCCTGAACAAGGCCCTTGGCTTGGTCCCTGACACTGGGAGGAGGGAAACATACAGGGGCAAGAAAATCTTATTTCCCTCAGGTTTTCTTCCTGAGTTTTCACATGTTAAAATCTGACTTTAAAATAAATTTAGGCATGCTTTGGCTCAAGCAAGAACTGCAAAGATAATAACAATAAGAAAGTAGTTAAAGATCTGATATTTCTCGTTTTCTTTGCACATGTATCCAAAAGCTTCCAACAGGCGCAGGCTGATGGCTTTTGTTATGCTCTAGGCTGAGGGTGGCTGCCCTGCTCAGACATTTAACAGCCTCCACACCTCCATCCCAGTATCTGGCAAGGCTGCTGCTCTCAAACATAATCACCCAGAAGTCAAAAGTCATTCTGAATTTCCATCGCTAAAGTAAAAGGCTTGTACTCATCTCAGATGATGTCATTTGTCTGGGTTCCTGTGTTCCCAAGAAGAATAACTTGAAATAACCAAGGAAAGTGTGCTAACTCTCTTTAAGTACCCAGTCACTGGGTCTGATATGCGCATGTTTTCTGATTTCTCTCAGAGAGGCATGAAATGAGGAACAGAAAAGGGGGGTGGGGAGGAAAGAGATTAAATTTTAAACATCAATAAAAATGTAATTACAACTAGAGTTTTGGGGAACAGAAAGTAAAGCATTCTATGCTTATTAAGTACAAACAAGTTTGTGCTTTGCTTCTTATAAAAGAAAGAGGTGACAAAATACTAGCATCTGAAACTAGAGGTAGTTACTGGCTGTTTGGTTTCTACATTCTCACAGAAAGGATGTGCCTCCCAGTCAGAAGTATTCAAATACAGTTGAATTATGAGGAAATCTTTCTTGGTCAATAACTATATTCCTTGCTTAAAGGCAACTGACACAGGAAAGGAACCCCAAATCCTACACCACTGTTTGAAAAGAACAGCTCACATTAAACTGTTTTTCTTCATCACCACAACAAAAATAAAGTGTCTGTTGTTTTAGAGAGCAGTTTTGATAAAACCACAGCTTCTAAAACTAAAGCCCCAACCTTCCTTGCAGTCTAGAAAATGTAAATTGTTAAGGAGCACTGCACCATATCAGTTTCCTGTTCCAGTTGGCTCTCTGTCAGCTTGACAACAAATCAAGAGCCTGAAGAAGAGGTGCAGGCATGTGTTTTATGTTCAGAAAAAAATGAAAGGAATCAAAAAATAAAATAAAGAAGGGGCTTCATTTTATACACACTTCAGTGAAAATTACCATCCTGTTTTGGACCAATTCAGTCCAGGTGCTAAGGACAGAATAAACAGGCAACACAGGAACAGACAGAGCCAGGTTTCTATGAGAACTATATTCTGGCTACATTTATAGTTACATTTCAAAACACAAATCAGCATCACTGTGCTTACACACTCAGGGCCCAGGGGGATGGCTTCTTCTATCAGACAAGTATTGCCTGCC
>NW_008350787.1:0-214 GCF_000622305.1 Nannospalax galili
TGGCACAATGCATTATTGTGATGTCAAAATGTAACACTGTGAAGTTATATTATAACACTGTGATTACAAATTGGGGCAATATAATGGTACGTGGGGCTATAGTGTTGGCATATTGGAGCATTGTGATGTCACAAGGGAGCATTCAGAAGTCATATTGTAACACTGTTGGCATATTGGAACAATATACTCGCACATGGACCGATGGTGTTGGCAG
>NW_008350788.1:0-2432 GCF_000622305.1 Nannospalax galili
TGGCATTGGGCTGAGGCGACTGAGAGGATGTCGGGAAGCTCACAGCAGCCGATTGCAGAAACAGGTGTGTGGGCATGGGTGTGCCTGTTGCCGGGATCCCTCACCAGGAAGGAGCCCAGCGAGACTACTGCCCACGCCATTTCCATCCCAGTTCCAATCTGCTGCCGCTCTCAGCAAACAAAACGCGGGGTTCTCTGACTCGCTGCCAAGAGAGCACCACTGGGGGCCCGACATCAGTGGCAGTACTTTTATCTTGGGGTAATCAACAGCTACCTAATTGGAATTGAGGCCCACTCAATGGGAGGAAATTTATTTCTATACCATAAACCTAGTCAGATGCACATGACTGGATCAGTCAGGGATGTTGGAGAGAACCCCAGGGATCTCATATCCCTAGACCAATGTAATTCCTTACTGTGTACAAAGTATGGATCCTTGAATTTGCTGATAGGTGTCCCAGTTATCACCCATCTAAGTAACTTATTTTTCAACAGACAGACATTATTGCAGAGTTACTGCAGACAGAGATTCTCTATGATTTGCCCAAGCCTAAGTGGCGCATCTAGGATGCAACCTCTACAGGTAAGACTCATGGAACATAGAACAAAGAATGAAGAGAACAATAATGCATCTTTCAATTCTCATCAATAAAGTTCCCTCATACAACAGAGGGCCAGGAACATAAAAGGCCACAAATGGCCAAAAAGTAGAGATTAAGAGTCAGCAGAGTGTGGGTCCTTGGACAGGACTCTTATATTGAGGTCCATCCACCCACGGCTCAAGAACCATTGTAAAAGAGGGGGCAGAAATATTGTAAGAGCCAGGGAAGAGGTGCACGACCATAGGAAATATTCCTACATGTGCCTGAGACCCGTCTCAAACAAACCCACAGTAATGGTGTCAACATGCACAAGACCCATGCAAATTTAGGTAGACAAAAACCCAGCAGAGAACTGTGGAAATGAACAGCAAGCCCCAATCTTAGTCAAAAAATTATTGGCAGCTGATTACTGCTGGGTGAGTTAGAGTTTATCTTCTTGAAGGCAGAGACTCTATATAGGCTGACTAACCATGGGTGGATCAACTTGCACTGAGGGACATCTCAGAACCCTAACTTTACATAATAGGCCTTAATACAAATGACACAGTGAATGAACTCCAGTGGGGAAACTATGGGAGGATGTCAAAGGGGAAGGAGGAAGGGGGCATAAAGATGATTTTATGTATGAAATACACAAAAATTCAATAAAAATTTAAAAAAAAGAGATTAGTCATACTTTGAGAATAGATGAAGGATCATATGAACCATCTCTGTTAAAGGAAGATATTATGAACTATTGTAAGGATTTATGGAAATGACAAGTAAAAATTCAAAATTGGTTACAGAATCTTTCCATAGTGAGCTCCTGGGAGATGAAGAACTGAACTAAAACCAGGAGACTTGACCTATTGGAAAACACATTATATCAAGGACTCTCCGTAGCCTTGTTGGAAAGGACCTTATCCACTACTTAAAAAAAAAAAAAAATTAGAACTTTATTTTCTTCATATAAAGGCAAAAAGAACATTGACAAAAGTATGCATTTTGTAGTTATCAGATGAGCCACAAGATAAATGCAGAGACTAACAAGAATAGTGAACTTGACCAAGTCAGTGAAATCTTTCTTTCTTTCTTTCTTTCTTTCTTTCTTTCTTTCTTTCATTTTTTTTTTAGCAGAGCATAGGGTAGTGGTTTATTTACAGAAGAGTGGGGGCCCCACATTTACGGCTGTGCCGTAAAGTCCACACTCAAATACAGATCCTGTGACTTCCCATCAGCCACACAAAATGGCAAAAGAGGTGCCTCTTGGTGTTCTCAGCTTATATATCCTTCGCCTCTCCCCCGACATGCAGCTAAGGTTGACTGATTGGGTGGGAGAGGTAACTGACTCCTCCCTCAACTCCTTGATGAGAGTAGGAAGGAGGTGTGACTATAGTTTGCCAGCATAGTGGTCAGAGGACAGTTCCAGTTAACACTCCACCCCTTCCTCCAGCTCTTACATTCTTTCCACCAGCCTCTTCTCCAAAAGTCCCTGAACCTTGGAGGGGATAGTAGGTGTGGGATGATCTTCCTCCCATTGTGGCAAGGCACTAAACTTTCGGGTCTTTGCGTCATCTGTTTTCCATGGGCTATTGGCCAGTTTGAGTGGGATTCCATCTACTATAAAAACGCACACAGCAAGAAGCAAGAACATCTAACTAGTGACTACTTTTATCCAGTACTTTTAACTATCTCCTGTGCTGCAGAACTTCAGGGGGTGAACTCTTAGATTCACATTTACTTCAAATGTGTACCAGCCCCTCCACCTGGACTTCAGAAAGACCAGATGATACTCACCTGCAACTGCATCATCAATCAAGAGCCATAAATAAATGACAAAAACCCTAACATA
>NW_008350788.1:2564-18063 GCF_000622305.1 Nannospalax galili
AGGACAGAGCTCCCTTATTATTTGGTATTATTTGGATAAAGAAAAATGTCACAGTTTGGAGTAGCAGAGTCTTAATTTTAATCTGCCTAAAAAAAATCCATTTTCAGGGTTATCTCTATTTTAGAGCCACCACCTCTAAATCCAAAGCAATAGAAAATTTTTCCACTAAGGGAAAAGGAAGAATTCTAACTGGGTCCAGATAATTAGATTACTGTATTGCCATTGATATTGAAGATGACAAGCTATGACAGATTCCTCAATATAATGGTCAAGCTATTGCAGCTGCCTGTGTTTCCTGTCTCAATATAACCTGCCCTAATGAAAATTTTCCCAGTAAATGTGGCTGAATACCTCACAGTATTGTTATAGGTCAGAGTTTGCAAAAAAATCACCAACACCACTTTAAGAAAAGTAGCAAGGTATATTTTATATTTCGACCAGCCAGGCTGTCTATCTCGGGAGTAGAAGCAGCCCTGATCATTGTCGGGTCAGAGTTTTTATAGGATTATGGAAATATTATTCAAACAGGACACTTGTGAACCAATCAGTTTTGTACAACATAGCAGAACTTTGAATCTATTAATCAACAACCTATCATTATACAGACAAGTGATACAGTCATATAATTTGGCAATCAACTTCGTAATTTTAAAATTAGTCAACGTCCTAGCCATAACAAGTATAGTAAGAAAGCCGGAATCAGCAGTTACCGGGTGGTCATACAATAACAGGGTGGTCTTATACTTTGTGTCAGGGTGACCTAAAATAGCAAGCGAGTTACAGAAGCCAAAGCAAGCAGTTAGCCAGATGTAGAATGACTGAGATTAGCACATTCCACTGGTTTGTGATTGAGCTATTTCTTAGAACTCAAGGCTGTTTTCTCTTTTTAAATATTTCCCATAAGTGAAAAGAAGTTACTGTTAAAATAGCTATTCTGAGCAAGATGGAGTAACTTAGGCTAAGTTGCTAATATAGTTCAAGTATGGGACCTAATAATACCCACCAATCACATGAATGCCAATTCATAGAATTAACTTGGTGGACCCAAAATCCAGATGATGTAAATGCTACTATCAGGTCTGGAAGGCCCTGGGAGGCTCTGCGGCATACTCAGATTTTGCCTATTTGCCTGCTTCTACTTTTTTTGACTCTTATATGGCATACTCAAAGATTTTGGGTTGATTCTTTTTATATATATTGTACAAAAACTATCAGTCTCCAATGGCAACAGCATTCATGGTGAATTAATCAAAATTGGCTAGATGCCAGATCCAAAAGAGACCTTACTCAGAGTATAGGTTCTAGACTAGGAATTCTAGGACAAGTTGAATTAACTGCAAATGAAGAGAGATATTCCTTAGAAAAGGACTCAGTTCCAAAAATAGGACATAAAGAGGGAATGCTATTTCAAGAAGAAGGAAAAGGTTGGGAAATGCTTTTAAAGGAAAATGATATATTACATGAATGAGTTAAAAACACAAAGCAGATTACCTAGGATTACTACCAAACTCAGGAGATGGGAAAGAGCCTGTACTCTGACTCAACAAGAATTGTTAACAATGCTAATACAGATGGAATCTTGCCCCGACCCGCAGGACAGTCAACGTGGGTTTCTGGAGGGAGGAGAGGGGACGGAAAGGAACAAGGGATGCGAAGAATGGAGACAAGACAGGCTTTCTGATCAAGTCTCATTTAATGAACATTCACACAAAGTTTTTATAGGGAGGAGAGGGGGAAGTTGGCAGGGAAAAATCCATTGAAGTAGGGCAACTTAATTAACAGAATGATTATCACAATAACACCACACCAATTGGTCATAGAGTAAATTCCATAGTAACACCACAATTCTATATAGCAAGTTATAAATCAATTAAGAGGTTACACTTGTATGATTACAGAGTAACACCAAAGTTTCTTAGCAATTACATGAGAAATGAGGGAGTCTCTCAGGCGTTAAGTGCCCAGGTTAGAACAACATGTTTGTGAGAGGCTTTCAAGTATAGTCATCTGGTTAATCTCAAACCAGGCCAGCCTTGATGTCTGAAAAACAGCGGATTGTTGAGAATGCTAATACAGATGGAATCTGAGGTACCTATGGGGCAATGGCCAATGCTTCTTAGTGCAGAAGCTAGGCCTAATGATCTATGAAAAACTTATGAGAAATCTCAATTATGGAAAATAATAGAGTTTATAACTTAAGACATTGCACTTTAAGAGCCCATGTTCTCCAATTAAATTGGTACAGCCAGCTGGGATTGGAAAAATATTGAATAATACTTGTATTCTGTCAATGGGAAGCAAACGGGCAATATTACAAAATGACTCCTATTGGAGTCTCATTTCCCTTGCTGATTGTGAAATAAGAAATAAGATTTTGTTATGCCCACAGAATGTATGGAACCATTACTTCTCATAGATCTAATCTCTTGTTTTTACCCTTGTCATAAATATTTGGTACATAGGAAGAAGTTGATTCTCTTAGGAAGGAATTCAAAATAATACTGTATTATTATCTAATTTCTTCTGTAATGTGACTGTTCATTTACTTCCCCAAACTGGAATCTGGTGCAATACCAAGATAGTAGTACAGGTCTAGTTATTATTCACAAATAAGAGTTATAATAATTTAGATATTGAAGACCAATCTTTTCTAGAATTAGAGCTACTCCAAATGAAGTTATAACTAGGGAATCAAACTGCCAGAAGGAAAACTAGAATTACAGGATAATGAACTATTTAAAGTACTCCAAACCTCAAATAAGATGCCCCATAAGGTAGTGTAACCCGGAAGTTCCTCCAGAAAGCTGGAATTGATGGGGGTCAGGGTGTCTAGAGACACAAGTGAGCACACTGGGAAGAGGGGTGGAGCCCAGCACCATATTGAATACAGGGAATGGAGCCTTGGAACTGAAGGCAAACTGCCGGAGAGGAACTGGGAGAGCCGGGCAGGACACACTGATGGTGGCCTTTCAAATATAGAAAAGGAAAAACCCATGGGAATTCATGCCTTTGCAATTCACCCCCTCCCAGATGTAAAAAAAACTCTGCAAAATCCAACCCCAAATAGAATGTGTTATGTCGGTTTTGTCAATCTGCGTCAGGACCGCAAGATCCTGAGTGACCCTGAGTGACTGCAGGTCTCAGCCGGGAGGGGAAAATTTAGTGCAACAGGTACAAATGACTATAGACACAGGGTGGGGAGGGACATAATCAGTCTAGTTAAGGAATATGATGACACATACAGAGGATATTTTTTTGTTTGGTTAGGATGCCTATTTCCCTCTCCTGCTTATTTCACTTCATTAGGCCAGACTGTGGTCTTGATTATTTTCATTTTAAGAATAATAATCCTGCTATATGTCACATTCAAGTGTTATGACAGATGCAGAAGATGAAAAAAGAAAGAAAAAAAAGGGAAAGTCAAATCCAGATCATGATGGCTATTAGTTTTGATATGATCCAGGAGTTTCTTCCTTAATGGCTTTACCAGCTCCTCCTCTCTCCTGCCTTGCTGTCTTTCCTACAGCCAAGCCTCATCTACATCAGAGTCTAGGAATAAGTCTTCCTAGCTGCTAGGGACATTATAATATTTACTAAATAGTATGTGGTCCCTGCATGCACAAAATGAGATGCTTGGCCAACAGGGGAAACTATGAATGAAAGTTCCCAGAAAAAGTACTGCATTTGGGCTCAACTTTCTGCAAAGCTGATCAGTTGATCAGCACTTCAATGACTGTGGAGAATTTGGAATGTTGCAGATCCAGAGTCTATTTACAATTTATCTTGGACCATCTTTAGGCCCTAAATAAGCATTCTTTGCCCACCTCTATTTCTGACTTAACATCCTGTGACTAACAGATTAAAAAAAAAAAAAAAACCTTTAGGTATGTATTAACAAAGTCCTAGTTCTCACCAACCAAAGGCTCAGAATGTCATCAGATAGCATCTGAGGCCTACAGCAGAATTCTTCCTGTTTTGCTATGACCCCGCTTACTGAATGTGCCCACTAATGTATTTGAAAGTGTGTTGATTTATGACTTTCTTTATTCTATTTAAAGGTTCATGAAGTTGCTACCTCATTGGAACATGTCATTTGAGGAAACCTAAATCTGTGTTCCCAGACCATGGTCACTTATATTTGGTTCTGGAATAAACCATTTTCATTCCTTTTTGGTGAGAGCTGTTTCTTTTGTCTCTTACAGGAACATGGATGATTCAAAAGAAGCTGCGTCAGTGAAAGCTCACCCTAGTCCAAGTGATGAGTCATGAAAACTGTTGCACCCCAGGAGCTCTAGGCAATGACTTGTAGGCAGCTCAACAGGTCAGTTTCCTCCTCCTCAGCAAGTCTCACTGCTTATATAAGCTTGGAGAGAGAGGGACCTTGTGAATCTTGTAAGTTTCAGGTACTTTAATTTGGAACTTCCTGAATTTTTTTTCTTTTTTTGGTCTTTTTGAGACAAGGTCTTCCTGAAGTCTCCAGCTGCCCTGGAACTCCTTATGTAGACCAGGCTAGCCTGTATCTCACAGAGGTCCACCTACCTCTGCCTCCTGAGTGCTGGAATTAAATATATGCATCACCACACCCAGCTCTTCTTTAACCATTTATTTATTTTATTTATTATTATTATGTATGTATAATGAGGGGACTGAGACATATATGTTGAGGCCAGAAGACAACTTTGTGAAGTTGTTTCTATCCTTTCACCTTTACATGCTCAGACTCAAGTCACCAGGCTTTGCATGACAAGCACTTTACTTTACTGGATGAGCCACCTTGCATGTGACTTTTTTTTTAGATAATGCCTCACTAACTGGATAACCCTGGCTAGACTAGGAATTCTGTCTCCCGAGGACTTGGATTAAAGGCAGGTGCCATGGTCCACAGTTTTTGTTCTTGTTCTTTTTTTAGATAGGGTCTCATTGTGTAGCCCTGGCTAGCCTAGAAATTCAGAGATCTGCCTGCCTCTGCCCTCCAAAGTTCTGAGATTAAAGACCTGCTCCACCATGCCTGGCAACTTTCTAAGTCCTAATAAGCTTCCCTCCTGAACGGAAATGCTTCAGTTTGGAGGATATACACATAATACTTGCTATATAACAATTTGCGCCTTCCCCAGGCTCTCATATTCTTTCCCCCATCTCTTTTACTGTGTTCCCTGAGCCTTGGAGGGGGTGACATAAATGTCTATCTATAAGCATTGGGCCAGTATGCCACAGCAACTATCACTGGTTTTCCAGAGCTTCATCAGTGGCTCTGAGTCTCTGTGATATACTATCACTTGTAAAAGAAAGTTTCCTTCAATGACTTTTTGAAGCTTACAGCAACAGTGATCTATGGGCATAAGCCCAGATGTTTAGAAGGCAGTTTGATAGATACATCACATCCATTTAACAAAATGATAGCAGTTGTTTCCCTACTGGGACCTGTGACCAGCTATGAATCCATTCCTGTGGAGCAGGCCTTAAATCCAATACGAAAGTTGTTGGTTGTTTTCATAATAGTCACGTCCCTAATGCACCAGCAAGCATGTCTTGCCTGGCATGCTGCTTCTCTAGTGTTGAGTCCATAGCCAAGCAGGACTTTTGGTGGTAATTCTCCTCCAGCAGCCTTCATGGTATCTCAGGAAGCACTATGAAAGCCAGCCAGTAAGGAGAAAGCTTCTCCATCAGTCTCATTTTGATTTCTCCATGTCCTGTAAAGACATTAAGCATGTGATATCTTTAGCAATACTTACTGTCTAGTTTCATCATGTAGCCTTTACAGTTTGTGGTACCTCAAAGCATCTCCCTGGCCAACAACTCATCAGGAGGTAGCCCACCCTAACATTAGGATTTTCATTTAACAGTCTTTGGGCATGTCTTTCCTCATTTTTACAGGGTGCTTTTTTTTAAACTCTTAAACTGCTCTCTTTGTTTTTTTCTTTTTCTTTTTTCTTCAGGTATTTATACAAATCTATAAGACACTTAAGGGCTTCTGTTATGTAATCAAACCTTTTTTTGCCAGGGTAGGCAGGATCTCTGAAGGGCACCATTATCTATTCTAAATAATATTGGTCTTGGGCAATGGGGGATATTAAGAAAGAAACATTAGCAAGGTTCAATACTACACAAAAAGATCTTACACTTTTATCAATTCTTTCATCAAAAAGAGTAATATTAGCCAGGTATGGTGGCATATGCCTTTAATCCCCGCACCCAGGAGGCAGAGGCAGATGGATCTCTGTGAGATCTAGGCCAGCCTGTATGGGAGGCATTGCTCTGCCTAGCCCTCCATAAGCCACAGACATTTTCCTTGAGCCATCTGGCCTTTTTATCCTGGGGTGCTGCTGCTGCTGTTTCTGGGATACTGTGTACTTCTTTACCCCCAACAGTCTTGGTAGGACTGGCTTGTGTTGCTCGGCCTGACTGAGTAAGGCTCAACAACGATGAGGAACAGGGTTACACTTTCCTCAGCCAGTGCCTGCCACTCCCTGGTTCTGACAGGCTCTGGGCCAACACTGTGGCACTTGTCTTTTCAACAACTACACCTGACTATAGAAAAGGCCCCGGCTGGGCAAACAAGTTCCACCTTCAGTATACTTTACATCATCATGTTAGAGGATTTTTCTTTAAGATTCTAATAAAATTATAAAAGCTTTCATTTGGGTCCATTCATAAATTCTTTTATCAATGAAACTAAGAACCCTCTAAGGAACCCTCTTTCTCCCTGTTTCAATCACATGGGCAGGGAGGATAATTGCCCACTCCTAGGACAGGCTTGATTTTTTTTTTTTTTTAATTAACTGTTAGCTGGGTATAGTAGTGCACACCTTTAATCCAAGCACTCAGGAGGCAGAGGCAGGTGGATCTCTGTGAATTTAAGGCCAGCCTCGTCTACATAGTGAGTTCCAGGCCAGCTGGGGCTACAGGGAGACTGTTTCAAAAAGACAAAAAATAATGATAATAATAATAATAATAATAAAAATAATTAACGGTTGTTCAGACTCTAAATCCTTCTAGAAACTTACTAATACAGCGTTTGGTTTTCTGATGATTTTTTTTTTTTTAAGGAACCCAGGCTCAACACAAATCTTGCTACATTTGCCTTTAAGTAACCCAGATAGAAACCTTTGTTTTACTTTCTCATACTTCCTCTTGATTGCTTCTGTGCTTTAAGAACCCCATTTATATGCAAATCGAAGTCTTTTAGATTTGGGAGAATCTTCTATTCACTCTTAAAGTTCACCTGCACTAATGCCTCCAGCAAAGCCACAAAAGCCCCACACCATTTCTGAATTCCCTGTTGAATCAACTTTTTAAAACTTTTCTGTAAAGACAGTCCCTCTGGCCTAGTGAACTGGATGTCAAAAGTCTCTAACACCTCCTTCTTGTTCTTTCAAGAATGCCTTTCAGTCTTTGGTATTCTTGGGGACCTTAGGTGGTGATAACCAAGCATCCCTAATAGTTTGTACATTGTAGTCTCCCCTCTTGTCTCAGGTTATGTAGCCCTTGTCTTAAGGAGGGGTGGGTAGTTATATTATGCCATTTTTGTTCTTTTTTTTTTTTTTTTTTTGGTTTTTTTGAGACAGGGTCTCCCTGTAGCTCCAGCTGTCTTGGAACTCACTATGTAGACCAGGCTGGCCTTGAACTCACAGAGATCCGCCTGCCTCTGCCTCCCGAGTGCTGGGATTAAAGGCGTGCGCCACCACGCCTGGCTGTTCTATTTTATTTTGTTGGTTGGTTAGTTGTCTCTACAGCAACTCAGACTCAGATATGTGCCCCCATATCTCACAACTTCATAAGCCAGGTGATGACGGACTCCTTTAGTGTTTGTTTAAAAGTCTTTTCCATGGGCTCAGCAGTTAAGAGTACTTGCTACTCTCCTGGAGGACCTGAGTCCTGAGTTTGGTTCTCAGTGCCCACATCAGGTGGCTAACAAATGTCTGTAACTCACACTCCAGGAGATCTATGCCCTGTTCTGGCCCCTACAAGCACACACACACACACACACACACACACACACACACACACACACATCTTCTGCTAAAAACAAGAAAAAAAAAATCTTAAAGTCGTGAATAAAGGTCCCCAGAAAAAAAAAAAAACCTTCCATCTTCAAACTGGACTTTCTCTTGCAAGGCTGATCAACTGATTAGAATTTCAATGAATATGGAGAGTTTAGAATGTTGCAGGTCCAGAGCCTAATTACCTCTACACCTTTTGGCCAGAAAACTGATTACTGCAGAGACTTTCAGCACAGCCTGCTTCCCCTTTGATCTTAGAGACAAACAAGCCCCTGCACTCCAGATCCATTAATGTAGGAACTGTCTTGATACAAGCTATTTTCCCCTGATAAGTTTCACAATGTATAGACCCCTTACCCCATAACCCAGATCCTGGCTGACTGAAGGGGACAGAAGGGAACCGTTTGACAGAGGATATTCTCTCCTGATAAGCCCTGGGCTCCCTCTCTCCTGCCTAACTTAAAAAAAAATCTTCCTGCCTTTCTCATCCCCAAAAGCCCCCAGCCAGCAGCCTGAAGGACCAACAGCTTCTCTATCTTGAAGGAGACTGGCCAATGAGCTTTCCTCTGCTAATAAACTCTATCCCACTGGAGTTTTGTCTGTGTCCTGGTGCTTTCTCCCGATTTGACCCGATTCACCTATCATCCTAGCAGACCACCCTGAGACCTATAGTAAAAAACTCTCGCTTTGCTGGGACCCACCTACTGAAGGTATCCTGGCCTGACAACGATCTGGCCTGACAACGATCAGGGCTGCTTCTACTCCCAAGATAGACAGCCCTGTTGAGCCTTCGGGACCCTCATATACACGGCATGGAGGAAAATGAGGCCTAATATAATTTCATAAGCCGGGCTAAAGTTTAGCAACCTGTCTCTGGCCTGTCACTTCCGTGTGGAGGTGACTCAGCAGAGCCTTATCTAAGATTGCCTCTGCCCAGTAACAACTGGCATGGTAAATTCCCAGTCTTCACCCCAGATGACACATTCCTATACCCACCCCCTTTTCCACACCCCTTTTGCTTAAACTATATAAGCTGATGCCTGACACAATAAAGTGAGTTCCTGCCTCGACAAGACTCCCGACTCGGTGTGGTTTTTGAGTCGCCGACACTCACCATCCCGCTCAGCCCCTAAGAGAGGAACACAGGCTGGTCCTGGCCTCTCTCCCTGTGCCATACCTGTCGGAGAATGATCCGACACAGCCCGGCCAGTCAAAATAATAAACATTTACCTTGCTACTTTTCTTAAAATGGTGCTGGTGATTTTTTTTGCGAACTCCAACCTATAACAAAAAGTGTCTTGATTTATGACATTTCTTTGTTCTGTTACTATAAAAATGTAAGGCAACTGTTACCACTCTGGAACACGGAATTTGGGGTAACCTGAATCTGTGTTCCCAGGCCATGGTTGCTCATATTTGGCTCCAGAATAAACTATCTCTTATCCTCTCTGAGGTGAGAGCTGTGCTTTGTGTCATCTTTCCCAATTTAGTCAGTTCAGGTGGTTAAGTGTTCTCTGACTATTATAGTTTCTCGTATTGGGTCATTGTCAACAACCCAATCTGTTTGTTGAATCATTAATTTCTCCTTTCTCTATATTAAAGATTAGGCTTAATGGGCACTTTTGTTGCTGTTGTTGTGTTTGTTTTTGTTCTTTTTGAGACAGGGTCTCCCTGTAGCCCCAGCTGTCCCAGAACTCACTATGTAAGCCAGGCTGGCCTTGAACTCACAGAGAAAATGCTTGGCAGAGAAAACGCATGGGACATTCCCATAATTTGAGATGGAGGAGCTGTCAGTTTTCAGGTTGATGGCTGGGGGCTTTTATAGGTGGTTTGGGGGATGCAGCAGGCAGGAAAATATTTTTAAAGAAGTTAGGTGGGGGAGAGAGCCCAGGGCTTATCAGGAGAGAACAGCCTCTGTCAAACTGCCCCCCTCTGTTAGCCAGGATCTGGGTCTTGGGATAAGGGATCTACTATATGTTGTGAAACTTACCAAGGGGAAGCAGCTTGTACTAAGACAGCTCCTACACCAGTGGGTCTCGGGTACAGGGGCCTGTTTATCTTCTAAGATTTATCAAAGGGAAGCAGGCTGTCCTGAAATATCTCTTGCAGCAATCCTGACTTGGGTTATAGATGTATGGAGTCTGCTTATCTAGTCTGCAAGTGGTCAAGGTGCTCATTAACTCAGTTCCTGTATTTTCAGAGGACTTGCAAAACCATGAGGCCCTGTTGCACTGGGGAAGGGGTTGCTGCAGATCTGAACCCTAACAATCCTCTCTTATATCCAATTGAAATAGGGAGAAAGAGGGTCCCTAGAGGGTTCTTAGTCTTATTCATAAAAGAATTTAAGAATGGACCCAAACTGAAGCTTTTACAATTTTATTAGAATCTTAAAGAAAAATACTCAGGGCAGGCAAGTTGGTAATCTTGGCAGCTGCCTTGAGGAGGTCAATAGTGGGAAGAAGGAAAGAAAATCATGAAGCCATACAGGTTTAGCGCCTGCATGGTGGTCAGACACGTGGCTGACTGGCAGCCACATGGCTTGGAGAAGGAAGCTTTAGAGAAAAACTAAAGAAATACAAGATGCTAAGGGCAGCCCACAGCCTTAAAGAAAGCATGTTTAGTAAGAAAGGCATGAAGAAGAAAAGGAGAAATTACGCTTTCCTAAAGCATTCAGGAAAGCAGACAGACTTACAGAGACCTATGGCTCCACACCTTATGGCTGGTCTGGAAGTTCTGCTGAGAGCTGCAGCTAGTTCCAGGCAGGAAATATTTCCTACCTCATTAATGCACCAGGTATTCTGCCCATCTATTTAGCATAATTTAAGGTGAATCTACCTTCCTGGGATGTCCTATCACCAGGTAATTGACCAGTGAGACTAGAAAAGTAGGTCCTCCAACAGATAGACTATGGATTTTATAGTCTTGGCCAGTTAAACTTATGGAGTTTTTTGATACTCTAACACAATTTAAAGTAGAGGACACTTGGCCAGTTAAACTTATGGGGCGTTTTGATACTCTAACACAATTTAAAATAGAGGACACTAGCTGCACATCCCTTCCCATTGTAATTCCTCCCTTACACAAGCAAGTTCCCACTGAGCAGCCATCTCGGCCTCACTTGTATGTCTTATTACACATTGTAGTGGCTATGCAACCTCTGCAGCAGCTTGTCAATGCTCTCAACCCTTACATGTTACTTTCAAGGACAATATAATTTGTTTTAAACCTTTAACCAGTCTTAGGACATTCCTATACTTATGTGGTGAGCACCCACTTATGAAGGCATGCCACTCACTCCATACTACATAGAAGACAAGAGTCACCTCAAGATCCATACCCTCCAGGACATCCCACCTCCCATGGCTCAGCCTTTGTTGCATGTCTCACTACCATAGCAAAGCCCATGCAACTAGTGGTATAGCAAGAGGGCATACTACCACACACCATGTGGGAGAAAGCTGGTCATGTAGGGATTCCTCCTGTGGATGCTGTACCCTCCCACTATTCAGCTTCATTGCATACCTGGTGAGTCATAGCCAGGACTATGTAACTGCTCCTCCAAAACATATCTTTGGTTCTGTTGATCTCTGTTTGGGAGAAAACGGCAAAATAATTAGTTTATTGGGGTTATTTACCTTTAATCCCAACATTCAGGAGGCAGAGGCAGGTGGATCTCTGTGAGTTCAAGGCCAGCCTGGTCTACATAGTGAGTTCCAGGCCAGCTGGGGCTACAGGGAGACCATGTCTCAAAAAGACAAAAAAAAAAAAAAAAAAAAAAAAAAAAAAAAGGTACAATATGACATACATTTTTTTTTTCACTAACAGTGGTTGAAAATACAGAAGCAAGAAAGAGAAAACCCAGATTAGTTTTCAGTGAGTAGGCTGCAAAGAAATGCATTTTGAATAAAAAAGGAGTCGGGATGTAGAACAATGGCAGAGTGCTTGCATAGGATGCTCGAGACCCTGGGCTCAACCATCAGCACCCCAAAATAAAAAAGCCTAGAAAGGTAAAGCATATTAATATTGGGTGTTTACCTGGGTTCAAGAACAGAGGAGATGCCTGTCGGAGGTGCACCAGACAAGGAGGAGAAATCAGAATTCAAAAAAAACAGGCTGTCAGGAGTGGGATTCGAACCCACGCCTCCAGAGGAGACTGCGACCTGAACGCAGCGCCTTAGACCGCTCGGCCATCCTGACTCCTGCTGCTGTGTGCCTACCAGCTCCCTTGACTGGAACACAGCACGAGCCAGTGCCCACCGTCCCCTTTGATTGGACCCAGCAGCTGGTAAGTGCCAACGCGGTGCTGAAGCAAGGAACCTCGCCCACAGCATCCTTATTCTATTCTGGAGACAATAACGCTCCCAAGTCCCGGAGTCTCTATTCATGACTCAACTCGCCTGCATAGGGATGGGAGGAGTGTGGGGCCGACCCCTTGAGGCCTTTCAGTGGGTCTCGGTGGCGATGGTGGGTTCAAGGTTCCACCCGGTCATGGCAAAGGCTTGCAGCCAGTGGCGTGTCGCAGAGGGACCTGGCGAGTCAGTAATAGACGCTGTCATCCTCGTTAGTATAGTGGTGAGTATCCCCGCCTGTCACGCGGGAGACCGGGGTTCGATTCCCCGACGGGGAGACAAGCGGTCTTTTTTTTTTTCTTTTTTAGCGACATCTACCCACGACCCCATCTCCTAGGTTCCCCCTCAGCACCACGCTGGGCATGGTATCTGTACCCGAGCCGAGCCTCAAGGCGCTGCCCGACCGCCACTGGGCCCATGAGTCCCCGGCCCCTCGCCTTTCTCCCGACAGGCGCTCCAGAAGGCACTGTCCTGGCCAAGCAGCTGTCGCAATGGGCTGCCTGCGACTCAGCGCTGCGAGGCCGTGAGAGTCGGCGAGGCGGTCGCGGCGGCCGGTGAGTAGGGGTCCCCGCGACGGACCCCTGTGGATCTGGGCTGGGCGTCTTGAGTCTGGGGCCCGAGTGGAGCGGCAGCAGCCAGGCAGCCCCGAGCGCCCCAGAAGGCGGGTGAGGTCCGGCGGGTAGCAGCTAGTGGATCTCGCTAGGCCGGCACCGGTGCGGCGGTGGGGCTGCTGGGTGGCCCTCGCCGCGTGGGACAGCGAGGAGGGCATTGGGCAGGGCCCTGGAGGTGGCGACCGCACCGTAGCGGTGGCAGTCCCCTCGGGGCCTGTGCGCTGTCCGACAGGACGGAGTTGGTGGGGCAGCAATGAGCATAGCTGTCATCATCCTGCCTATAGGAAGTATAAGGAAGACAAGTTTGCTACCGCTCCCTGGTGGTCTAGTGGTTAGGATTCGGCGCTCTCACCGCCGCGGCCCGGGTTCGATTCCCGGTCAGGGAAGTTCAGTTTTACTTTAGTTCATAAATAAAATCTACAATCTATAGCCATCACAGAACCTTTTTCCTTTTGGCTAAATACTCCGCGTGATCTTTAAGCTGCCCAACAACACCCCATTTACAAATGATGGTTTAGCCCCACACCTATGCTTTTCTCCGCTGTATCCCGCGGGAGGGTATCATCCCCTCGGATGCATCAGCCCAAGGCCTATCCTTATGTGGATTTGCGACTTGAATTTTCTGGGCTCTTGAACTTTAAATGCCCCACATAAACTCTAGCTCTTTTGCAAAACCCAAGTGATCTCGGTGATTAGAATAAGGTGGTATAGAGTCTGCGGCCCGCTCCGAATTAAGGTTTAGGCTAGGTTGAAGCACCACTGCTTCTCCGCATCCTTGAAGGTAGGTGCAGGATCTGGAACTGGACCCACGCCTACCAGTTCAGCCACCTGCCAGGTGCTGCTACCTAGGCAGTGCGAGCTAGGCCTGCCTGCCTGTACTCGCTCCGGCTGTTGTACCGAGTAGTGCAAGCCGTGTCTAAGCTCCACCTGTGTCAGAGGGTTGGGGTAGGGGCGCAAGCTGAGCTTCTGGGAACTTCAAACCTTCCCCTCCCTAAAACATCAGAGCACCGAGGAGGCAGAGGTGTGAAATGGCAAGTGGACTAGTATTTCGAATTAATCCAAGTTGCAGGGCAAGTAAAAGAAAAGGAGGTGAAGGAGCCTGTGGGAAGCAGCCAGCTTTCAAGTGGACCCAAGCAGGTGTGCCCACAGTGATGTCAGAATGTCCTCCAGCACGCTGTGCTTGCGAACTGCACGACTCAAGCTTGGATTCCTAGCTCCAAAAGGCCAGGGACAGAGGAAAAGCACCAGTCTAGCTGTGCCTTGATCCGACCTAAACTGGTTTCCCGTAGAAGCCAGTTTCCGTAGAAGTGGAGGTAGTTCGGTGTTCTGGGCTTAGAATTATGCAACTGGGCTCAAGTGTTGTCAGGACAATGAAGCAGGAGGTCAAGTGGATCTCTGTGAGCTCAAGACTAGCCTGGTGTACACAGAGAGTTCCAGGTTAGCTAGGATTAGACCCTGCCTCAAAATAAATAAAGTATCCCCAAAGCAGCTCATCTTTGGAGTTCTTTTATACCGTGGGAAATTTAACCAAGTCTTCTGACATTCTGGCCATAGTTCCCCCCAATTAGTTATCCAGAAGTTAGAGAAACTGAGACAACCAGAGCAGTTTCCTAGGAAATGTCTCCATGTGGGACTGACTTTCAGGATAACTTTATAAGATGCTCTTGCCCAGGCTGGTGAAGACAAATCTTGTTCAAGGGCCTATGGGAAGAGAAGCTTTATTAAAGTTAGGTCATGATAAAGCAGATAGCTGGGCAATAGTGAACATGAGGTAGACATTTAAACTTATAATTTCACAATATATAGATAATGAGCAAAATTCATGTTAATTATTTTTCTTAATCTTTCTCTACATAGAATGACATTAAATGGAAAATACAAAACAGCTTGATAAGGCTGTTTCCTATTAAGGAGAAAGCTAAATAGTTCATTTCCTTTAACAGCATGTTATTTTTTCCTTCTAGTCTCCTGAATTTTCATTTTGCATAGGCCTGGAAATTTATGTAGTGGATCCTGATACCAGAAGGTAAGATGAGTTTCCTTGTAAACACTTTAGTAATAGTGATTAAACTTCCCTAATAGGTAAGGTTCTCTAAAACAACAGAATCAATAAAATGTATTATAACATTACATTTTATATTTTATACATCATAAAAGGGGATTTATTGGGTTGGCTTACACCATAGGGGCTGCATAATGCAACAATGATCATTTACAAACTGGAAAGGCAGAGAATCAGGTAGAAGACCAATCCAGGAAGCTGGATGCCTCAGCAGTCCCAGCCTGGCAGCAACCTGGGACTTTGTTGGTTTTAGGTCCATGTTGAAAAGCTGAAGAAGCTGGAGTCTGATGTCAGGAGACTTCTGACAGCAGAAACATCTTAAGATGCACTTGCTCAGAAAGGAAAAGGATTGACCCAGGTGTGGTGGTCTGTGTCTCTAATCCAGCACTCAGGAGACAGAAGCAGGAGAACTGAATTCCAAGCCAGCTTGGGCTACATAGTAAGACAGAAGGGAAGGGGAGGGGAGGGGAGAGGAGG
>NW_008350788.1:18148-27650 GCF_000622305.1 Nannospalax galili
GGAGGGGAGGGGAGGGGGAGAGGAGAGATAGATTATCCCTGCTTTTTCTGACTTCTGGCCACCAGCCCATTGGAAAGTGTTGTTCACATTCAGGGTGGGTCTCTCCCCTACCCTCAGTCACTTGTCCCTTATGTCAGTCTTCCCTGGAAACTTGTTTTCACCAGCTCTACATGTTTCTTAGGTTGACAACCAAGACCAACCATCACAGCTTCTTTCTTAATCTTCCCAGCTCGTGTTCAAACTTGGTCTCATATTTGTTTTTCATTGGCTAGGCTACATAGTAGTAATTTTTACTACTTTTAGGATTTCAAAGTGGGGAAAATTTTCTTTCTTTAAGATTTTTTTGTTTTGTTTTGTTTTTGTCTTTTTTGGGACAGGGTGTCCTTGTAGCTACAGCTAGCCTGAAGCTCATTATAGTCCTGGTAGACCAGGCCTACCTCTACCTCCGGCATGCTGGGATTAAAAGCATACACCAACATGCCCAGCTTAAGATTTATTTTTATCTAAGAGAGAGAGAGAGAGAGAGAGAGGAGGGAGGGAGGATACGTGTGGCTATAGAACAGGATGTTGGATCCTCTGAAGCTGAAGTCACAGATGGTTGTGAACTGCCTGATGTGAGTGCTGGGAATCAAATTCTAGTCCTTCTGCAAGACCAGCAAGTGCTCTTAACTGCTGAGACATCTCTCCAGCCCCAGAACTTTTCATTAATTATATAGAGAGGCTCTGGGTCATAAGCAGCCGAAGAACCCCCAGACACTCAGGCCTACTTTCCATCCAGAAGGGGTTGACCTTTGTGTCCAATGGACTGCTTCTTTTTGTGCATTGGCTATGGAATCTAGGGTGGCATCTTCCCCATCAGTTCTTTGTGGTGCTCTCACTCACCTTCTTCCTCAACCAAAAATCTTAGCAGAGCAGGTATCCGGCCAGAGCACATGATTTCTGGCCCAGTGCTTCTATGAGACCCAAGCTCACCTAGATTCCACCCACCCTACACTTCCAAATTGGCCATCATACAAACCCCACCAATGTGTTTTATGGAGTTTGTGAAAAAGGAGTATATGGGAACAGAGAGCCGATGATGTTCCTGGTGTTTTGGTCACATGGCACTCCTATGCTGGCCACTCATTCTTTCCTACTAGAGGTTGGCTGGATACTGGTGGCAGGCTTGAGAGCTCTTCCGAGTTACCAGGAGGGCATTTCCAACCTTCGCCAACTTCCTATCCCTCAGGTGCAGATCAGACCAGCCGACTTTGGCCCTCTTGTTTTCTCTGGAGAATTGTGGCAGATTAGGAGTTCACTGCCATGCTTAGGTTTTTTGTTTGTTTTGCTTTTAAATTTATGTGTATGTGTCTGGGTGTGTGTCTGGGTGCCATGTATGTGCAAGGTGCCTGCTGAGGCCAGAAGAGGGCATCAGATCCCTGGAGCTGGAGTTACAAGCTGTTGTGAGCCACCTGATGTCAGTTCTGGGTACCCAACTCTGGTCCTCTGGAAGAGCAGTTATTTTTCTGTTACTTTTTCAGTTACTTTTCTGTTGCTCTGATAAACACCATGACCGAAGGCAATTTGGAAGAAAGAGTTTATTTGGGATTAAGGTTCCAGACGGAATTGGTCAGTATGCTAAAGCCTTAGCAGAGCGTCAAGCCCATCTCTGTGATGAGCCTGTGTATGTCAAGTTGGTGGAAGCCCTTTGTGCTGAGTACCAAATCAACCTAATTAAGGTTGATAACTAGAAGAAATTAAGAGAATGGGTAGGCTTTTGCAAAATGGATCCAGAAGGGAAAACCGATAAAGCAGCTGCTTGCAGTGTGTAGTGGTTAAGGACTATGGCGAGGAATCTCGAGCCAGCCAAGGATGTCATCAGAGTACTTCAAATGCAAGACATGAGCAGACTACAATTTTGGCTCTTTTAAAAAATAAACAAGAAAGCGTGAAAATGCCTTCTGAATGAGGTTCTGGGCAAACATCAGGTACATTTTTTGTTTCAAACACTCCCCGGAGTGACTACTGTAATTCTCCAGTCCCAGTGGGACATGCTCCAGTCGATCGGTCCTTGGAGACCGACAGGGTTGTGAAAACTACACAGTGAATGTTTAAGGGAGCCCTTCCGGTGACTTCAGGGCACCGGCAGGAGCTCTAATTGCGCGGGCAGTTTTCCGAGGAGGTGCTATTGGGTTATTTGTGTGCCAGTCTACTGATTCTGAGCGTCGTTTGGCTGGGTGAGTTTTCTGGTGAAACAAGGACGGAGAGGAACAGCTACGTTTCAAGGGTTGCTTGGAGAGACTCGATAGCGGTTAGTTTCCGTAGTGTAGTGGTTATCACGTTCGCCTCACACGCGAAAGGTCCCCGGTTCGAAACCGGGCGGAAACATGTTTCCTTTTGCTTTATCCTGGCTTTGAAATCCTAAAGAAGAATCCGAAGCATCTACAGTAATCCCACGCCTCGTGGACTCTCCAAGGGCTGAAACTAAGGGGGTTTGGTAGTCTTGTTTTGACTTTTGAAGCAAGGCTTTTGAGATCTGCTGGCACCTTCAGCTTAAAGTGTCGCATCCTCCAGATGGCACGCTTAGCACCCTGGGAGGCCAGAAATGGCTGCTCGTTGCATGAATTGATCAGTTCACGCTTCAGCCCCAGAAAACCAAGTTTTCTGTTGTTGAAGGCCGAGTCCTGAAGGGTTCTGACCTCTTCACCTGGGATAGCCTCATATGGACACTCAATTGTGTTTGTGTTTAACCCATCTCCCCCACCCCACCCATTGTCTTGTTTTACAATGCTGTATCATTAACCTCCATAGTGCAGAAGATCCAACAAAGAGTACGTGGAGGCAGAGCTGTGATCTCTGCCGTTATTCACCCCAAACCTGTCTTTATTGTGGCTGGTTTTACTATTTTTGTTCTTTGTTTTAAGGTGTCAACATCCAAGTCTCAGACATGAAAATTGTTACTTCTTCCTCTTTCTCTCTTAGTCTCTCTGCACAAGGACTCTTAAAGTCTTTGGTTCTGAATCAGGTTTTAAAAACATAGATTTTTAAATATTATGTGTGTATAAATATATAATAAATATGAATTTATATATAACAATTATATATTAATATATATATAATTGTTTGACTCCCTGTAGCCCCAGCTGGCCTGGAACTGGCTGTGTAGACCAGGCTGACCTCGATCTCACAGAGATCTGCCTGCCTCTTCCTCCTGGGTTCTGGGATTAAAGGTGTGTGCCACTGTACCTGTCATATTTTTCTTTTAATTAAAAAATCATTTTCTGGGGCTGGAGATCACTCACCAACACTGACTAGCTCACAATTGCCTGTAACTCTGGTTCCAGGGGATCTGATGCCCTCTTCTGTCCTCTCAGGCATCTGCATGCACACGGTTCACATACAGACAAGTAGGCACACATACATACATATAAATAAAATAAATTTATTAGCAAATTTTTTTTCCAGGGCTAGAGTGATGGTTCCGTTAGTAAACTGCTGGCTACACAAGCATGAGAATGTAAGTTAAGATCGCCAGCACTCAAGTAGAAAGCTGGGGTGATGTGCACATGTGATCCCAGCACTAGAGAGATGGAAACAGGAAAATCCCTGGAGCTCCACAGTCAGCCAGCCTAGCCAAATTAGTGAACTTCAAGTTCCATGAGAGGTTCTATCTCAAAACATATGGTAGAAAGTGATTAAGGAAGGCACTTGCCTCTGACTTCTAGCCTATACACACGCCCATTTTTTTTTTTTTCAAGTATTCTAAAATGGGGGTTGGACAGATGACTCAGCGGGCAAGAGCACAGGGTGATCTTGCAGAGGACCCAGGTTCAATTCCCCACATGGCAGCTAACAATCACCCTAACTCCAATTCCAGAGGATCCTATACCCTTTTCTGACCGCCTCAGGCATTGCACAACATGGGTGCACCTACCTACATGCAGGCTATACATTCATATGCATAAAATAAAAATAAATAAAATACATTTTAAAAGATATACTAAATTGAAAATCCCTAATAAGAGAAAATGTCTTCCTTAAGACATGAAAGAGTAATATTTTAGGTATGACAGAACTGTATGTATGCTGGGAGTGAATGGAGGAATCGGACTAGGTCATTGGGGGAATGTTTGGTTTTTGTGGTATATGTGGCAGTGTGTTGGAGACAATAACCCTGGTTGTATTCTGCAGAAGCACGCATGAGTACATGTGCAAAGTCACCAGAAGCCAAGAGTGTCTATGATGGCAGAGCCAGATAGGCATGCATACTGACACAGGGTTCTGAATGTTTAGATTTAAAAGCTATGCCTTATTTAGTTGTGTGAACATTTGCTCTGTACCTTGCAAACAGGCCACACTTTGTTCATTGTTTCCTGACCTCCTGAAGAGAAATAACTTTTGATCTGCAAACCCTTTCCTTTGTTTCTGGATACCTGCTTAGAGCACCCCATCCCTGCAAATAAAACCTTAAGAGGTAGAGACTCAGTGCTCTTTGTTCTACAGAACAGAGTCCCAGCTTTCTTTTTTTAGAAAAATATTTTATTTATTGTTTTTACGTGTATGAGTGTATTGCCTGCATGTGTGTGAATGTGCCCGTGTCATGCAACGCTGCGGAGGTCAGAGAGGGCTTTGGATTCCCCTGGAACTAGAGTTAAGGACAGTTTGTAGCCGCCATGTGGGTGCTGGTAATCGAACCCTGGTCGTTTGCAAGAGCAGTCAGTGCTGTTAACTGCTAAGCCATCTCTCCAGCCCCCCAGCTTTCTTACATATAAATTAGATATAAATTACATATAAATTAGATACCTACTCAGCCACTTGGATGTAGCTGCAGTGTCTCTGGGTTGAGGGGAATAAGGATGAGAAAGCAATTAAAACATGGGGAAAAAATTCCTGAATGATCAAGATTAATGGGTTTCTCAGTCCATTTTGTTTTGGTTGCCATATCCCTTAAAAATACCATTATATTCAGGAATGCACCACACAGAATTAAGTAGTATACCACAGAACTTTATTTGTTGAACACCACCCCTCTCTTGCCCTCTGCTTCCAAGCACATTTTCTAGAGTAGCAGGCAAAGAAGACCTATTAGGAGGAATCCCTGGCTTCGAACCATATAGCCCAGGCTTGCCTTGAAATCAAGGCAATCCTGCTTCAGCATCCTGAGTACCAGGCTTACAGGCAAGTACCACCATGCATGGTTTATGGGGTATATTTGTTTGTTGTGTGTATGTATCTTGTTCTTTTTCTTTCATGTAAGGTTTGTGATGGCCTGTTCTTATCTTGAGAGCAAGACACACCAGAACACAGAGTGAAAACCATATCCTAAGAATCAGAAAGAGCTCACCATTATGCTGACCCTTATCCCAAACCTGATCATCACTTTAAATTAAAAGTGAAGATGGATGAGGATTAAATTGAAACCTGACCTTGATCTTAAAACCAACACTGGACTTTACCTTGAACCTGACCTTGATTTATAGTGTTAGGCAAAATAATATAGTCCCCACCCCATGCATTCATGTACTAACCCAAGTTGCCTCATATTGCACTATGGGTTAGATATGGTTTGTGTCCCCCAAAAGGTTCCTGCACTAGAAGTTTGGTCCCCAGTGTGGCTATATTGAAATGGTAGAACTTTTTTTTTTGGAATTTTTGAGACAGGGTCTCCCTGTAGCCCCAGCTAGCCTGCACTCACTATGTAGATCAGGCTGGCCTTGAACTCACAGAGATCCACCTGCCCTGCCTCCTGGGTGCTGGGATTAAAGGCAAGTGCCACCGCACCCACCTGAGATGGTAGAACTTTTAAGAAGTAGGACCCAATAACTAAATATCACACACACATACACATACACACAGCTAGTGGAAGGTGGTCAGATCATTTGGGGTGGTGCCATCAGAAGACATTAATGTAGCTCTTGACTGCTCTTGCAGAGGTCCCAGGTTCAATTCCCAGCACCCATATGGCAGCTACAAACCGTCTTTAACTCCAGTTCCAGGGGAATCCAAAGCCTGCAGCATTGCATGACACAGTGCACTCTCATACATGCAGGCAATACACTCATACACATAAAATAAAAATAATTTAAAAAAAAAAGCTGGAGTTGGGTGTGGTAGCAAATGCCTTTAATCTCAGCACCTGGGAGGCAGAGGTAGGTGGATCTCAGTGAGATTCAGGCAGGCTGGAGCTACAGTGAGACCCTGTCTCAAGACAAGACCAAAAACAAACAAACAAAAAATCCAGAGAGATGGCTCTGCAGTTAAAGAGCATTTGTTGCTCTTGCAGAGGATCCAGGTTCAGTTCCCAGCACCCACATGGTGGCTCACAACCTTCTGTAACTCCAGTTCCTTGGGATCCAATACCCTCTTCAGGACTCTTTGGGGTACTAAGCACACACCGTGCATATACATACACACAAGCACTCACACATATACATAAAATTGTTTTAAAAAATCTTTAAAAAAACCAAGCCTCTCGTCCCTGAATCCCTCTGGCTTCACGGCAGCACATGATACTAGACCTTGGTCTACAAAAATGAGAGCTAAATAAACATCTGTTTTGAAACCAGTATGGTATTTTGCTATAGTAACCAAAAATGGACTAATACATATGGCACAGAGCAGAACTTGAGGTGGAAGAGCAAGCTGGCTTATGCATGTGGGTCCATCTAAAAGGAATAAAACAAAATGGAGTTAACAGTGCAACAACTGGTTACGAAAGAAACCAACCAAAAAATAGTGCTGTCGTGAGTGCCAGCTCATGTACCTAACCCCAGCACTTGGGAGGCTGAGGTAGGATTTGCCATGAGTTTGACACCAGCATGGACTTCAAAGGCCCAGCCAGTGTTTCTAGAAAGTCTGAGACCAAATTGCGGAGCTGAGGACCTGGGGACCACTGTCCCCAAGCCCCACTTAGTCCCCAGACGGCGGACCGCCCCCTCCGCACACGGCCCCGCCCCGCCCGCGAACGGCCACGCCCCTGGCCCTGTTCCAGCCCAGCCCTCGGCCTCACCCAGTTCTGGAGCTTTCTGGCTAGTCATGGCTGAATCAGACCGAGAGGGCTGTGGAGGGTTGAGCTCATTTCCCGACAGTGGGGCCTGGACGGGAACTCCAAGAGATCTTACAGCCTAGGGAAGGAAGCAGAGGCCCAGGGTTTGGCGAGCGGGAGGAGATAGGGCAAGTCCAACTCCGGACCCCGAGGCCTGGCCCGGCCCCAGGAGAACCGGAAGACCCGGTGGAGTCCTTCCCCGAAAGAGAAGTGGCCCGCCTGTTCAACGCCCCCAGTTCGAGCGTGGGCGTGTTCTAAGTGTTCAACCCAGTTCCCCGTCCCTCCAGCTGCTCTCTCTAATCCCAAATGTAGCTCTGTTATGCAAAAAGGTTCTGAGAACCTGTTAATCAGGAGGGAAAAGTTTTATTATTTTGAAACATTATTTTGTTATGTTGCCTAGGCTGGCCCCCTGCCTCAGCCTCCTGGCCTGGCTCAATCAGGTAAATTCGTAGTTCAACAGAGTAAAGTGGTTATCTTTCATTGAGTAGCATTCAGAATCTTTAATTTGCTAATGTGCACTTTCAAATCATAACCGTTCGTTTTACATTTATTTTGTATCCGTGCCGTTAAATCCTTGTAATAATCTCAGGAGATAACCATCATCATCAAAATGCTATAGACCTGCTCGAGATCCCATTCTATTAAGTAAGGAACCTAGATCCAACTCTAGCCCTTTACACTGATGATGTCCGTAAGTCCCTTTTTACATTGGAGCATCAGAACTTCAGTTTTACAAGGGCGAGTGAGGGAATCGGAGGTTGGTTTGCAGCAATACTTCCTCCTACTTTAAACACAGTTTAAAGACGTAAGGAGCAAGAGCCCCTCACCCAAGAGCTGGAGATAGGGTTGAAGCCTCTTGACAGCTCAGAATCAGGAATTCCAACATGATTAGCATGATTAGGTGTAAATGGAAACCAGAAATCCTTTGAGCAACCCTAATGGCTCCTGGTTAGGAGATAGGGTTGAAGCCTCTTGACAGCTCAGAATCAGGAATTCCAACACGATTAGCAATACTTGCTTAAGGCTTTCTCACCTTTCCCAGGTGTAAATGGAAACCAGAAATCCTTTGAGCAACCCTAATGGCTCCTGGTTTTTATTTATTTTTTTAAAGTAGAGATAGATGATGATAGATGATAGATAGATAGATGATAGATAATTTAATGTGTATGCGTGTATTGTCTGCATGTAGGTAAGTGCACCCATGTTGTGCAGTGCCTGAGGAGGTCAGAAGAGGCTGCCGGATCCCCTGGGACTGGAGTTAGGGACAGTTGTTAGCTGCCATGTGGGTGCTGGAATTTGAACCCAGGGCCCTGGGTCTTCTGCAAGAACAACCAGTGTTCTTAACCACTGAGCCATCTATCCAGCCCCTAAAGTATATTTTTATTATGTTTATGTGTGAGTGAATGTCACATGTGTGCATGAACCTGAAGAGACTAGAAGAGGGTATTGAATCCCTTGTTAACTCTAATCCCAGAGTTAACAGGTGAATGTGTACTGCCTGATGAAGATACTGGGAACAGAACTCAAATTCTCTGGAAGAGCAGCAAATGCTGGTAACTATTGAGCTGTATCTCCAGATCCCCTGGTTTTACTTTATCGTATTATAATCTCGTTCAAGTCACCTCTAGAATCACTGTAAAACTCACAAAAGGGGGAACAGGAAGGCTTCTTTAACAACCTTTTGAGATGTAACTTGAGAGCCACCAAAACAGTATATATGGCTCATAATAAAACATTTTGACTCTCTCTTGAGGAGCCCATATACACACTTGGGTGTGTCTTATTCTGTCCCTGAATATCTCCTCTCTTACTCTCATTCTCTCACTCTTGCTCTTGCTCTCTTGCTTTTGCTTTCACTCTTGGTCTTTTTGAGCCAGGGTCTCCCTGTAGCCCCAGCTGGCCCGGAACTCACTATGTAGACCAGGCTGACCTTAAACTCACAGAGATCCGCCTGCCTCTGCCTCCCAAGTGCTGGGATTAAAGGCATGTGCCACCACACCTGGCCTGCTCTCTTTTTTTAAAATTTTATGTATATGCACGTTTTGCCTGCATGTATGTAAGTGCGCCACCTGTGTGTAATGTCCCCAGAAGTCAGAAAGAAGGTGTTGGATCCCTGGAACTGGAGTTACAGATGGTTGTTAGCTGTCATGTGGGTGCTGAGAACTGAACCTGGGTCCTCTGCAAGAACTGCTAGTTATCCCTCTAGCCCCTCTTTATCTCTTACCCTTCATGTTTAAAAATCTGTGTTAAAATGTGTTTTAGGGGGCTGGAGAGATGGCTCATCAGTTAAGAGCACTGACTGACTGCTCTTACACAGAACCTGGGTTCAGTTCCTAGCACCCACCATGGCAGCTAACAACCATCCATAACTCTAGTTCCAGTGGATCTGGGATTCTCATCTGACCTTTGTAGACTTTGCATGACACAGGTGCACTTACATGCAGGCAATATGCTCATATACAAAAATAAAATAAAATA
>NW_008350788.1:27666-31577 GCF_000622305.1 Nannospalax galili
TATATATATATTAAAGTATGTGTATTAGCCGAGTGTGGTGGCACACACCTTTAATCCTAGCCCTTGGGAGGCAGAGGTAAGCAGATCTCTGTCATTTCAAGGCCAGCCTGGTCTAGGTAGCAAGTTCCAGGCCAATTGGGGCTTCAGGGAGACTCTGGCTCAAAAAGTCAAAAAAGAAAAAAAAAAGTTAACAAAAAAACAAGGAGGTGGCTCAGTAGTTAAGAGTGTATGCGTGCTGCTCTTGCAGTGAGTTCTGTTTCCAGCACCCACATTGGGGATTCACAACTGCCTGTAATTCCAGCTCCAGAGGATCCAATGCCCCTGGCTTCCAGCCGCCTTGAACACCTATATTTGTGTGCACAGATACACACACACACACACACACACACAATTTAAAAATAATGAAAAAGAAAAGCATAGGGTGTATAATACTCTAAGTCAACTTTTGTTGGAAGCAGAGTTAATTAAGAAAATATTTTTTTATTTTGTTGTTTTGTGATAGGCTCTCATGTAGTCCAGACTGGCCTCAAACTTGCTATGTAGCTGAAGCTAACCTTCAATTCCTGATTCTCCTGCATTCACCTCCTGAGTGCTTGGTTTAATATAGACATAAGTGTGGGCATTAAGGGAGAGACAGAGGGAGAAGCTTAGGGAAAAATATACACCTTACACACCTAAGAGTGGGTGCAGGCTTCTTAAAAAAGAAAGGCCAAACATTTACCTGCAGTGACTAAATAGCCTCAAATTGCTGCACTCTACCTTGGCTCTGTATTTCTATACAATCACTTGGAGTCTATAACTCCTTGAATTGGGAGAAACTGTGACTAAAGAGGAAATGACACAGGTTTTATTAGAAAAAGTGATGCATCTTCCTCTTAATTCTCTTGGGATACAGTTGGGCTCCACCATCCCGGAAATGAGAAGCAGATCAACCTCATGGAAAAATAGCTTTAAAAAAAGGCCAGATGTGGTGGCATTTGCCAGCACTCTGAGGCAGAGACAGGATCTCTATGAGATGGAGGACGGCCTGGTCTACCTAACCAATTCTAGGCCAGCCAGGGCTACATAGTGAGGCTCCATTTAAGAAAAAAAGCCCAAACCAAAACAAACAAAATATCTAGTGGCAGAAATTGGTTGGTGAACCCCTTTAAAGCAGCCAGCTGGAGTTTCCAATTGAGAGTATGGGCAGAGTAGAGTGTCCCCTCCAGTGAAGTTCTAAATAGAGCAAATACCAACAGACATCATCACACTGGGCTCTCACAACATCCAGCAGAAACTGACTGTGGAAGTGAGGCAGTCAGCTGGAGTTCCCAACTGAGCTTTCTCTCCATGAAGGAGCTTATTACAGCTGAACTTCCAGCTTCTCTTTCCCATTGTAGGCATTTATTTGAATCAGGATCTCACTGTGTAGCCCTGGCTGGCCTGAACCTGCTATATTGATCAGGCTGACCTTAAACTCAACAATCTACCTGCCTCTGCCTCCCAAGTGCTAGGATCACGGGTATGTGCCACCATGCCCAGCAGTAGGCACTTTTATATTACAGGATAAACAATAATAGTAGCTTCAGTTGGAAATGGTTTACCTTCTAGGTCTTTTCAAAGACAAGATGTTCTTACTGTTGGGTTGTTTTGTTGTTCTCTTCTCTGTCATAGAGTCAAGGACCTATCCCATGCTAGATAAGGGGTCTTGGAGGACACTTTGAGACAAACATGCTTGGGTCTTAAATGGAGAGGGAGAGCAGCCTGCTTCCAGAACCAGCTTCACAGTGAGCTTTAACAATACATGACAATTATTCAGTATAATGTACATTATACCAGTATAATCTCCAGACATGTGAATGAGCAGTTCCAGATGATTCCAGCCCCTGGTCATCACCAACCTTTGCCTTCTCAGTCTCCCCAGTTTAAGGGTAAGTGATCCTGATTTGGGGGCAGAGGCAAGTCATCCCTACTTAACACCCTTTCTATCTTTTCCTTTTATAAACAGGGTTTTATTATGTAGCCCAAGCCTGGAACTTATGATCCTTCTTTTCCTACCTCCCAAGTGCTGGGATTATAAGTATGCATGCTTGACTCTCTAGGTCATTTAAATGCCTTTATTAATTGTTAAAGTTATATGGGATGTTTACTGGGAGGCTTCTGAGGTAGTACATGATAATTACATGGATTGTGTATTACTTTTCTCATTGCTGTGACAAAATACCAGGCAAAAGCAACTTATGGAATGAAGGGCTAATTTGGGCTCCCAGTTCAAGAGTACAGTCTGTCATGGTGAGGAAGTCATTTCAGCAGCAGTATGAAGCACTGGTCACATTGAATCTGCAGTCAGGAAGTGGGGAGAGATGAATGCTGGTTCTCAGCCAGCTTTCTCCTTTTATATCCAGTCTGGGCCATTGCCCATGGGATCCACATTCAAGGTGGATCTTCTCTTCTCAGTTAAATCTTTCTGAAAATCCTCACAAATACACCCAGAAGTGTGTCTCCTAGGTGATTCTAAATTTAGTCAAGTTGACAATGAAGATTAGCTAGTAACAGGGAGTGGGCATGTGAGACTTGAAAATATATATTTATTTTTAACCAACACTGAGGATTGAACCTTGGACCTCTCACATGCTAGGCAGGCATTCCATCACTGTACAACATCCTCAACCCCTTTTTTAAGACAGGTTCTCAATAACGTGCCCATATTGGCTTTGAACTCATTTTCTAGCTCTGGAAAGCCTTGAACTTTTGATCTTCCTGCCTCAGCCTCTGGAGTAGTTGGAATTACAGAATTACAGGTCTGCACTACCAATCCCAGCATTAAAAAAAAAAAAAAAAAAAAAAAAAAAAAAATCACAGAGTTGGAAAAGTCATAAATCTTAGGAGAAAACTCCAAGGTTGTCACATCCCTAGACAAATGTAATTTCTTACTATGTGCAAAAGAAGGATCTTTATATTTACAGACAAGTATCCCAATCATCACCCATCAAAGAAGTTTCTTTTGCAACAGACAGAGGCCAGTGCTTGGGAGGCAGAGGCAGACAGATCTCTGTGAGTTCAAGGCCAATCTGGTCTACATAGTGAGTTCTAGGCCACCTGGGGCTACAAGGGAGACCCTGTCTCAAAAATAAAAAAAATAAAAAAAAGTTGCCAAAAAATTATGAGCCTATTGTACCCAGTCAACAAAGAAATATAAAATAAATTCCTCTTCTTTTTTCCTCTTGAGACTGGTCCTCACCATGTAGACCAGACTGGCCTTGAACTCATGATCCTCCTGCCTTGCTTGGCCTTCCAAGTATAGAGATTACAGTTGTGCATCTCCATGCCTGGCTTGAAACTTTAAGAATACAATGAAACAGAGGAGCTGTAAAAGAAAAAACATAATTAACTACTTTAAAAATTAAGATATATTGGGGTTGGAGAGATGACTCAAGCATTAAGAGCCCTTGCTGTTCTTCCAGAGGACCCAGATTAGATTCCCAGTACCCACATGGTGGTTATATTGCCCTCTTTAGGCCTTCTTGGGCACTGCACAGAAACAGTAAGCATACAGGCAATCCAAACACTTGTACAAATGAAAATTTTAAAAAACATTAAAAAATAAAATATAGGCTGGATATGGTGGCGCATGCCTTTAATTCCAGCGCTCAGGAGGCAGAGGCAGATGGATCTCTGTGAGTTCAAGGCCAGCCTGGTCTACACAGTGAGTTCAAGACCAGCTGGGGCTACAGGGAAATCCTATCGCAAAAGACTAAAAATTAAGACATTAAAAAATTAAGTTTAGGCCGGGCGTGGTGGCACACGCCTTTAATCCCAGCATTTGGGAGGCAGAGGCAGGCGGCTGTCTGTGAGTTCAAGGCCAGCCTGGTCTACATAGTGAGTTCCAGGACAGCTGGGGCTACAGGGAGACCCTGTCTCAAAAAGACCAA
>NW_008350788.1:31673-79811 GCF_000622305.1 Nannospalax galili
AATAAATAAATAAATAAATAAATAGTGTAAAATATTTAAATAATAATAAAATATTTAAAAAATAAAATTAAGTTTAAAAACCAGAAAAATGTTATAATTCCAAAACATGACTAATAAAGGGTATCTCTAATATACAAAGATTATCTCAACTTGCTAAGAAAAGAAACAAACCAACAGATAACAGGCAAAAGATACACACAAGGCCTGGGAGATGACTCAGTGGATAAAAGCAACTGTCACCAAGTCTGATGACCTAAGTTCGACACCCAGGACCCACATGGTGGAAAGAAAGAACTGACTCTTGCAAGTTGTCCTCTGACTTCCATGTGTACACCATTACAAGTGTGTGCCCCATACCCATGACACAGACACATACACACACACAATAAATAAAAATGCAATAAAGTTTTACTTAAAAAGAAATAAAAAGGTAATTCATAAGAAAGGAATCCCAGCCAGGCATAACGACTCACACTTGAAATCCCAGCACTTGGGAAACTAAGATAGGAGGATTTCAACAGCTCCAGGCCAGTTTTTTTTTTTTTTGGTCTTTTTGAGATAGGGTCTCCCTGTAGCCCCAGCTGTCCTGGAACTCACTATGTAGACCAGGCTGGCCTTGAACTTAAAGAGACCCGCCTGCCTCTGCCTCCCGAGCGCTGGGATTAAAGGCGTGCACCCGACGTGAGACATTTTTTTAAAAACATACAAGACCCAGCACTCGGGAGGCAGAGGCAGGCAGATCTCTGTGAGTTCAAGGCCAGCCTGGTTTACATAGTGAGTTACAGGTCATCTGGGGCTACAGAGAGACCCTGTCTCAAAAACAAAAACAAACACACACACAAAAAAAAACATATAAGAGTGCAGGGTGATGCATGCAGTGCATGGAACTCCAGCACTCAGGAGGCTGAGATCAAGGCCAGCCTGGTCTACAAGAGTTCCAGGTCAACTGGAGTTAAGAGGGAGACTATGTCTCAAACACACACACACACACACACACACACACACACACAAACAAACAAAAACCAACAAAAAAACAGAAACAAAAAAAACACAGAAGCATAAGCTAGAGTCCTCTGAAGTGTCATACCTGGCAACCATATACCAAAATACTGCTGTGGTTTAGGTAAGAGTTCCC
Organism: Nannospalax galili; assembly: GCF_000622305.1. Taxonomy (NCBI): domain Eukaryota; kingdom Metazoa; phylum Chordata; class Mammalia; order Rodentia; family Spalacidae; genus Nannospalax; species Nannospalax galili. The sequence continues at coordinate 32,809 of NW_008350788.1, forward strand.
GTAGAAACCCATGATTAGAGGCTTGGTCCCAGCTTCGTGCTATTGAGAAGTGGTGGAAATAGGAGCTGGGACCTGTTGAAACATTGTAAACATGATCTTGAAGGAGCTGGTGGGACCCAGCCACTATCTCTTTCACTTTCTGGCCATGAGGTTAATAGATTTGGGCTGTAATATGTTCCCACCATGATATGCTACAACAGATCTGACACAACAGGGGCAAGTGATCATGGGCTGAAACCTTTAAAGCTCTGAGAAAAACAACCACACCAAACCAAAACAACTTTTTTGTCTGGAAGTTGATTGTCTTAGGTATTTGTTATGGTGACACAAAGCTGGTCAACACAGTCATTGGCTTTCCCCCAAAAAAACTATAGTTTTAGTACTAGCCTATTGAAAAAAAAAAAAAACCTATCAGTAAAAGGGTGGATGTACAAAGATGGTAATTACTTTAGAGTATGCAAAAAGTGGAGCTGTGCTATGGCACACTAAGCAGGTATTTAAAAGAATGAGATGGGTTTGGTGAGATAGCTCAGTGGGTAAAGGTGCTTACAGCTAAGCCTTATGACCTGATTTTGGTCTCTGGGGACCCACATGGTAAAACCATTGGGGGGGGAGAGGGAGAGGGAGAGGGAGAGGGAGAGAGAGAGAGAGAGAGAGAGAGAGAGAGAGAGAGAGAGAGAGAGAAGGAGGAGGAGGAGGAGGAAGAGAAAGAGGAGGGAGGGAGGGAGGAAGGAGAGAGAGAGCTAGTTGGTGCTTTCATTTCTGCAACAAGACACCTGAGAAAAGCAACTTGAGGAAGAAAGGGTTTATTTTGGCTCACAGAGGGTCCTCCATCACAGCAGGAGTGTGAGGGGGTGGTCACTGTGCATCCATAAACAGGAGGCAGAAGGAGAATGCTGATACTCAGCTTGCTTTCTCCTTTTCATCCAGTCTAGGTCCTCTCAGCCCATGAAATAGTGCTGCCCACATATTGGATGAGTCTTCCCCCCTTCTTTAATCCAGTCTAGCACCTCCCATGTGAAGACCTACTCAGAGGTTGGTTTCCATGATGATTATAAATCCCATCAGATTGGCAAGATTAACCATCACAGAGACACATACCTTCTGGCACATTGGGTGGGTTTTTGTTTTTTTGTTTTTTTTGAGATAGGGTCTCCCTGTAGCCCCAGCTCCATGGAACTCACTATGTAGACCAGGCTGACCTCGAACTCATAGAGATTGCCTGCCTTTGCCTCCCAAGTGCTGGGATTAAAGGTGTGCGCCACCATGCCCGGCTCCTTCTGGCACATTGTTAAAATGAGGCATGCCACCTCAGGGTAGCCTCAGCCACTGGTACTTACTTTCCTTAATCCTTAGCAGTCCAGAGTAAGGTTACATTACATTCTTTTTATTACGGTAAATACGTATAACAAATCATACTATCTTCACCATTTTTGGTATACAGTTCAACCGTCACTACCATCCATCTCCAGAACTCTTTTTATCTTGCCCAACTGAAACTCTGTGCCAATTACAATAATTCCCATTTCCTTCTCCCTGCTCTGGCAGCTTATTTCTGTCACTATGAATTTGACTCATACAAATGGAGTCATAAGATATTTGTCTGCGTAAGATGGACTTATTTCTCTTAACACAATGTCCTCAGGTTTTAACCATACTGTAGCATATGTCAGTGTAGTAGTTGAGTGGACGAAGACTTGAAAGGACGGGAGACATAGATGAAGCTTTAGGCAGAGGACCTGAGACTCATGGTCCATAGATGTGGATCCTTCTCAGTCCTGATATTTTATTCAGTACTAAAATAATAGATGAGTTGAGTTCACAGGAAATATTGTGCTAAGAGCATGTAAGACATACAATAACAAGTTACATACAATAGTAAGGAATACAATGCATAGATATTATCAGACAAAGCCACCTCAAAACTAAACTTATGTGTCAGAAATATCTGCTTCTTAGAATAGCTTTTGCTCAAACAAAGTGTTTTCAAGGACCTAAGAACACATGTTTCTCCCCAGAGGTGGAGAATATGGTGACAATAGGCAAAGAATTGTTTATTGTGCTGTGCAGTGAGTATAAAACTAATTTCCACTAGAGGGAAACCTACTCTAAAAAATGCATATGATATCTGTCACATTGGAAAGTAGAAGTATTAACTCATTAACTTTTGTACTGTAGCCAACTCTTCAAAACATTTTAAAAACATTTTATTTTTATTTTACGTGCTTGAGTGGTTTTTTTCTTTTTCATTTCCTCTTCCTTCTTTTCTTTTTTTCTTTTTCTTTTCTTTTTTTTTTTTTTTTTTTGAACAAGGTCCCCTGTAGCAATTAAAGGCAGGCACAACTGTGCTCAGCGTTTGTTACGTGGTCCTTCTATGTAGCCCTAGCTACCCTGATACTTGCTATGTATTCCAGGCTGGCCTCAAACTTGTAGTGATCCTCCTGCCCCTCTAGAGTCCTGGTATTAAAGATATGCACCACCACACCTGGTTCTGGTCTTGTTCTAACATGCTATTGTATTCTGCTTGCTGATGTTTGTATAAAATTTTTAAATCAAGGCTGGATGTGGTGGTGCACAGCTTTAACCCCAGGACTCGGGAGGCGGAGGCAGAGGTAGAGTGAAAGAGAGAGAGAAAAAAAAAGAAAATATGAAATTCATCGATATTATTCTTTTTGAATAGTATCAATAGTTTTTGTCATGGCTCTAAAGTTCAGATACAAGAATCAATGTTATGCACTTCATTAAATGGATTTGGGAGTTCTGCTTCTTTTGTCCTGTTCTAGAATAGTTTAAGAAGTTGAAGGGCCAGGTGGAGTGACATATACCTGTAATTCCAGTTCTTGAGAGGTAAAAGTAGGAAGCTCAAGTTCATCTTGCCCTCATATTGACTTTGAGGCCAGTTTAAGTTACGATACCCTGTTTAAAAAAAAAAAAAAAAAAAGAGGGGGTGGGGCTAGAAAGGTAGCTCAGCAATTAAGAGCACTGGTTGCTCTTGCAGAGGACCCAGGTACGGTTCCCAATGCCCACGTGGCAGCTAACAACCATCTGTAACCCCAGTTCCAAGTGATCTGATGTCCTCTTCTAACTTCCATACGCATTGCACGACACGGGTGCACCTATACACATACAGGCAGTGCAACGCCTGCATGTATGTGAGTGCACCCGTGTCGTGCAATGCCGCGGAGGTCAGAAGAGGGCTCCAGATTCCCCTGGAACTGGAGTTAAGGACAGTTTATCACCGTGTGAGTGCTGGGAATCTAACCCGGATCCTCTGCAAGAGCAATCAGTGCTCTTAACTGCTGAGCCATCTCTCCAGCCCCATAAAGTAATAATTTTTAAAAATCACTGGGCCTAGAGAGATGGCTCAGGGATTGAGTGCTTGCTGAGAAACCATGAGAACAAGAATTCATATCCTAGCACCCATGTATCAAGTCAAGAGTGGTCTCACATGTATTTGTAACCCAAGCGCTGCAGTAGGCAAATAGGAGGATAGTTGGGGCTTGCCGACTGCCAGCCTAGGTAAAAAATGTGAGCTCCAGTTCAGTAGACCCTGCCTCACAGGAATAATGGAGAATGACAGAGGAGGATACCCAACATTCTTTCTCCTCTGGCATCCACAGGAGGTACTGGTACACAAAGAATTGGAAAAGCAATTTCTTTTTAATGTATTATGTGTATGTGTGATTTCATGTGCAAGCACGTGACACACTGCACATGTGGAGGTCAGAGGACAACTTGCATGAGTTAATTCTTTCTTTCTACCATGTGGGACCCAGGGAGCAAACTCAGGTTGTCAGGCTTGGTGGCAGCACCTTTACCCACTGAGCAGTCTTGCCAGAGCAGGAAAAGTCATTGCATAAAAAATTTAAAAAGAAGCCGAGCATGGTGGCGCAGGCCTGTAGTCCCAGCACTTGGGAGCTTGGGAGGCAGAGGCAGGCAGATCTCAGTGAGTTCAAGGCCAGCCTGGCCTACATAGTGAGTTCCAGGACAGCTGGGGCTACAGGGAGACCATGCTTCAAAAAGACAAAAAAAAGAAAATTTAGAAAGAGTCAGGAGTGGTAGTGCACGCCTTTAATCCCAACACTTGGGAGGCAGAAGAAGGTGAATCTCTGTTTGAAGCCAGCCTGGTCTACATAGTGAGTTTCAGGCCAGCTGTAGCTACAGGGAGACCCTGTCTCAAAAAGACCAATTAATTAATTAATTAATTAATTAATTTAAAAAGGACTGAGGATATTGCTCAGTGATAGAGTGCTGCTCAGTATGCACTCTTCCTTCTGTAGTACCTAGTACCACAAAAATAAATCTTAGTATCACAAAAAAAATCCCTAGTGCCACAAAAAATAAATAATAAATTAAAAAAATAAAATTCAACAGAATCCTCTATGAAGCTATGTAGGCCTGTTTTGTTTTATAGAGAAATTCTTCAGTTTCTTTTTCTAATTTTAGTACTGGGACTAGAAACCAAGGGGCAGTGCTGTGCTGCTGAGCTACATCTCTAGCCCTTTTTGTGTTTCTACTTCAAATTTTGCGACAAGCTATCCTTAGATTGCCCAGGACGATCTTGAACTTGTGATCCTCCTGCCTCAGCCACCTGAGTGGTTTAGATTACATGCCTGCACCACTGTACTCAATGAAATGTTGTAGTTTCTATATTTTTTTAAAGTGGTAGAAATAGAGATAGTTTATCAAGGAACAAAAGGAAAAGGTACTTCAAAAATGTTTCCACCCTGCAACCCTTTGGCAGTGCTAGGATTGAACCCAGGGCCTTGTGCATCCTAGACAAGGGAAAATCCCTTGCTACACCCCTAGCCCTTAAAACCATTGACTTCTGCACTGATTTTTACTGTTACTTCCTTCTTCTGGTATCATTTAGTTTAACTTGAAGTTTCTCGCTAGCTTTTTGGGGCTGTAGTATTTCTCATTTCCTTTTTATTTTTCCTTTTTTTTTTTTGGTCTTTTTGTGACAGGGTCTCCCTGTAGCCCCAGCTGTCCTAGAACTCACTATGTAGACCAGGCTGGCCTTGAACTCACAGAGATCCACCTGCCTCTGCCTCCCAAATGCTGGGATTAAAGGCGTGCACCACCACACCCGGCTATTTTTCCATTTTTTAAAATTGATATAAATATATGGTACAAATCTTTCTCTAATAGCTGTTTTAAGTGTTTTCTAGATTTTTCATTATTATTTTCAAAAAATTCTGTAATTTGTTTTGAATTTCCCCCTTTGATCCAAGAATGGTTTAATAGTGCATTGTAGGGGGTGGGGTTCTTTTGTTTGTTTTGCTCTATTTGAGACAAGGTCTCACTCTGTGGCTTAGGCTGGCCTTGAATTTACAGTAATCCTTCTCCTCAGTCTCCTGGACACTGGATTATAAGCATGAAAATAACAGTATGTTTAAAGTTTTCCCTTTGGGAAGCCTTTCCATTTGTGTTGTTGTTAACATCAAATTATATTACACGGTGTCCAGAGAATTATTTATTTCTCTCTTTGGAATGCATTAAGAGTTTCTTGGCCAGGAATGGTAGCAAACTCTTTTAGTCTCAGCAGCAGAGGCAAATGGATCTCTGTGAGGTTGAGGCCACATAGTCTACATATTGAGTTCTAGGCCAGCCAGGACTACATAGTCAGACCCTGTCTTCAAACAAACAGTTTCTTGGGCTACAGAGTGAGTTAATTTAATGAGCGGAATTTACTGAGAGTCTATCTCAAAATAAACTTAAAAGGGAGAGGAGTGGTGCTGGGAATATAGCTTAGTGACAGAGTGAATACCTACCTAGCAAGTGGGAGTGCTTAGGTTCAATTCCCCAGTATAAATAAACCACAACAAAAACTAGAACAATTTGGAGAGGGACATGGTGGCTCACACCTGTGATCAAAGTACTAGGGTAACTAGGGTAGGAGGATTGAGATTTTGAGATCAGTCTGGACTACATAGTGAGTTCCAAGGCACCCTGAGCTACAGAGTGAGACCCTGTCTCCCCCCAGGAAGGAGATATAATAGCAATCTCCATATCTCCACAAGAGGGAGCCTTAGTCTCAGGAAAGAAAATTACCTTAGGTATTTGAACTCAGAGGAGTTTTGGAACTACAGCTTTTGCATGTGTATACATGCATTATTTCTGGGCTTACTGTATACAAAACTGCTTCCAGTTCTTGTAAGGAAGTTTACAAAAGCTAGGAGAGGTTTGAATAGTTCAAAATTGGGCCTGTAGCTGTTAGTCCCAGAAAAAAAAAAAGCAAAAGCCAGGTCTCCAATCCAACATCTATCACCCCCTATACCAGTGAGGTGACATGCAAGGTACTTTGGAGCTACTTGGAGGAGATCTTGGAGGGTTGATAGTGTAACTAGAGATAATGGTTTAGGTGGCCAAACTGTGCAATATGGGAAATAGATGCCTAAATCTCAAATACTAATTGCTTAGTTATCATTTTTCTGGTTTTAAAATTTTGCCATTGGAAAAACAATACATTAAAAGTTCAAGTTGCATACTAGCTTTGGCAGCACATAAAGTCAGAAAGTTACAGAGATTAGCATGATTTTTGAGACAGTGTCTCACTCTGTAGCCTAGGCTGGCTTCAAACCCATGGTAATCCTCCTACCTCAGGCTCAAGTGTGCGGTCACCATATCTGGCTTGATTTTTCTTTTTAATTTTTTTTTGTCTTTTTGAGACAGGGTCTCCCTGTAGTCCCAGCTAACCTGAACTCACTATGTAGACCAGGCTGGCCTTGAACTCACAACAATCTGCCTGTCTCTGCCTCCTGAGTGCTGGGATTAAAGGTGTGCACCACCACACCCGGCTGTCTTTTTAAATTTTTATATTTTTTGTGTGTGCATGTGCACAGGTGTGTATACATATGCCTTGACATGTGTGTGTGAAAGTCAGAGGATAAATTTGGGGAGCCTTTCCTTCCACCATATGGATCCTGAGGCTCAAACTCAAATCTTCAGGCTTGACAGCAATGAGTTATCTCATCTAGTCTTTTTTTTTTTTTTAATTTTTGAGAAAAATTTTTAATTTGTAACTTGATGGCCTAGAACTCTTTCTGTTGGGACAGTAAGATAGGTCAATGAGAAAAAAGGGACTTGCTGCCAAGCCTGATGACCTGAGATCGATCTCCTGGACCCACATGGTAAAAGGAGAGAATTGACTTGCACAAATTGTCCTCTGACCTCTACATGTGCTATGATACATGAATGCCAACACAAACAAGATATAATGAAAATTTAAAATAAAAATTAAAAGTTACGAATTTATTTATTTTTTGTTTGAGACAGGCTCTCACTATGTAACCCTGGCTGGCCTGGAACTTGATATATAGACCAGGCTGGCCTCAAACTCACAGAGATCCACTTGCCTATGCAGGGATTAAAGGCATGCACCACCATGTCTGGCCTAATAGTTGTATCTATTTAAAAAAAAAAAAAAACCTCTCTATTGTAGCCCAGGCTGGTCTTGAACTCATGGCAATTTTGCTTCTGCCTCTTGAGCTCTGGGATTACAGAAGTATAATGTGTACTACCATGCCTGGTTCCAAAATACAGATATTTTTAAAAAGCGGTATGATAGACTATATTTCAGCAAAAAGTAATGCAGGGCTAAAGAGACAGTTAAGAGCACTGGCTGCTCTTGCAGAGGACCTGAGTTAGTTCCTAGGACTCACATGGTGGCTAACAAGCCATCGCATCAATAACTCCGTGTTGAAGGCATCCAATACCCTCTTCTGACCTCTGCAGGCATTGCACACATGTGGTCCACTTACATATATGCACACAAAACACATAAAATATAAACAAAAACTTTAAAAAATTTTTTAAATGGTGATGTCAAGGAATTAAAAAAATATACACACTCTTTCATGTGCATACACACAATCTTTAGAAAATTATATGAAAACTGATAACTGGTTATAGGACAGAATTATCTATTTGGTTTTTAGAGAAAAAGCCTCACTATACAGAAAAGGCCTCACTATACAGACTGGCCTTGGGATTATTCTGATTTAGCCATCCAAGTGTTCATATGACAGACCTGTACCACTATGTGCAGCTTATATCTTTGGAAATCTATACAAAAACTGCTAACTGGTTGTAAGACTTTTTTTTTGTTTTTTTTTTTGTTTTTGTTTTTGTTTTTTGAGACAGGGTCTCCTTGTAGCTTCAGCTGGCCTGGAGCTCGCTACATAGACCAGGCTGGGCTTGAACTCACAGAGATCCGCCTGCCTCTGCCTCCAGAGTGCTAAAATTAAAGGCGAGCACCACCATGCCTGGCCTGTAAGACATTTTTTTAAAGGCTAAGTAGTTTAAAGCAAAAACAGGTCTCTCTTCTCTTTTGTTGTGTTTTTATTAATTTTCATTTGTTAGTGTGTGTGTGTGTGTGTGTGTGTGTGTGTGTGTGTGTGTACATGTGCACATGCCATGGAGCTGGAGGAAACTTTGTAGAGTTGGTTCTTTCCACCTTTATGTGGTTCTGGGGATTGAACTCAGGCTGCCAGGCTTTTAAGGCAAGCACCTTTGACCCACTGACCCATCTCAATGGCCCTTTTATTTTATATATTATTTTGAGACAGAGTCTCACGTAGCCTAGGTTGGCCTCAAAGTTGTACGTATTGGAGGATGACCTTGAACTTCTGATCCTTTTGCTTCCACCCTTCTGAGTGTTGGGATTACAGGCATTCGACATCATCTGGTTTATGTGTACTAGGGATCAAACCCAAGACTTCCTGCATACTAGGCAGGCATTCTACCAACCAAGCCACATCTCTAGCCCTCCATACTTTATTGGCCAGAATTGTTTTTGCTCTATTCTCTCTTATTATATTGTCAGACTCTCTTGGTACAACCCACATTATCTCAGGACAGTGGTTCTCATTCTGGGAGCAAATCATGTTGGCTGGTTTGTGGAGAAATAAGAATCAGTTACTGCAGTGAAAAAGATGCCAAGAAAAAAAGAAAAAGAAAAAGCTGTCAAAGGAGAAAAGTAAAATTTCTCTTTCTGGTCATGCTCTACCTTTCAGAGTCCTATATCCTTTGAGGCCCAAGGCATGCTTCTTACCTTGGGAATATATTAAACACTTCTATAACTTTCTAAACACTCCCTTCTTTTTTTCTCTTTAAGCTAACCTGAATATGTACTTTTCTCTGGCTCTCTCTCTCTCTCTCTCTCTCTCTCTCTCTCTCTCTCTCCTGTCTCTGTCTCTCTCTCTTTCTCTCTCTCTCTCGTGTTTTTGTGTAATGTGTGTGTGCAGGTGCACATATACCATGGAGCATGTGGAGGTTAGAAAAACTTTCAGGAGTTGGTTCTCTCCTTTCACCTTGTTGACACACATTCTCTCTCATTTCTTCTGTGCTGCATACTCCAGGCTAGCTGGTTTACAAGATTATCAGGGCAATTCTTCTGTCTCCTACTCCCATCTCAATGGAGGAGTGCTGGGATTACAGATGCATTTGGCATTTTTTATGTGGGTTCCAGTATCAGACTCAGGTTGTCAAGCTCATTCAGCAAGTAATTTTACCCACGGAGCCATCTTGATGCATCTGAGCACTCTTAAGCCAATAACAGTTCTAAAACTGAGTACTCACTATGCATCAAGCACCTACCAAGGTATGCTATGTGTATTTAATGTTCAAAACTATTATCCCTCATTTTACACGTAAGGTCATGAGGTCCAGAAAGATGAACTTATCCAAGGTTTCACATTTCACTCAGATAATCTAATCTTTCTCCAGGAGTCTCACTGGTGGTTGCCATCACTCAGATCCAAGTTTATACACTGCCCATAGAGCCAAAGGAAAACTGCTCTTCAGTAGCAGTTAAGATCAGTCTCAGACCACATAAAATACTTCCTAATGGTCTAATTTCAGGCACAAGCAAATTTATGAATGATGACAATATCATAAGGCATGTTTTAGGGGTAGGATGTTTCTTTCAGCTTTGGAACAATTAAATCTGCTCCTTGTCACTTCAAGTAAACCAATTCATCTGAAAGCATAAAATTGCTTCTTGATTTATGTGACAATTTCTTAGTGTCTGTGAAAGTTCTAACTTCAAGATTCACACAGGCCCAACCCAGGATTGCATCTTGGATTTTAAAGAGAGGCATAACAAGAAATGGTCATCTGTCTCTCCAGAACAGGCTGGGGAATCCAGAAACAAACTCCCCAGTGTATTAGAGAATGTGATGAAAGTGGCTTTACAAAGCAATGGGGGAAAGGTTTATTCAGTAATGATGCCAAGACAACCAGTTAAACATCTTTTTTCTTTCCTTTTAAAGACTCATGAATGGGTTCAAAGCAAAAGCAGGAAAGCTATCATTTATGGTCTCTCCCCATATTAGCCTGGCCTTAGTTCATTAAAATAAATTTTAGGTCTGGGAATATAGCCTTGCTACTATGCATGGAGCCTTGTGTTCAATCCCTAGTACTGAAGTCAATCATAAGTAAACAAATACATTTCAGCAGAAACAAGAATTTAACTGTAAAAACTGGAACCATGGGTTAATTGCCTTCTAAATATTGAAATTTCCACAAAAAAATCTATTCAGCTACACAGTGAGTCCTGGCCTATATGAGAACCTATCTTAAAAACAAACAAACAAACAAAAAGACTGGGGGTATAGATTGCTTGCTTAACATGAACAAACTCCTGAGTTTGAGTCTCAGCACCACATAAACCAAGTGTGGTGAGTTCAAAGCCAGCCTGGGATACATGAAACCCTGTCTCATACTAGCCGAAGACAGAAATTCCTAGAGAAATGATGCTTGAAAAACTGTCACTTTGCTTTCAATGGACAATGGATATTCTAGAATAAAGACAGTCCTTAATCCTTAAATAACTCCTGTCTCTTCCATCACTCTAATGAGTAATGACAACCACAGGGATGGAACACATGAGTCTTCTTTCCTACATCACATCATCCAGCTGTTAAATGTCAGAGCCTATGAAACAAGAGCTATTTTTATCTCCATCTAGAAGGGTTGAGAGTGTCCTTATGTATGTTGGATGAAATGAGGATTTGAGGAAAGAACTAACAGTTACTCCTTTTGGAGATAGGGTCTTAAGTAGCCCCAGCTAGCTCCATATTTGTGGTAATCCTCTTGCTGGAGTATCCCAAGTGCAAGGATTACAGGCGTGAGTTACCACACCAAGCTTTTATTTTCAAACCAGCATTCATTAATTATATAATGGGTTTCATTATGACATTTTCATACATGTATATCACGTATTTTGATCATATTCACCCCCATTATCCTCCTCCCACTCCTACTGAACCCCCTCTTCTTCCCAAAAAGTCCTCTACTACTTTAATGTAGTATGCACTTGTATTGTGTGTGTCTGACCTACTGAGCTTAATTAAGGTTGCTTGCATAAGCATGGGTGGGAGGTTATTTACTGGACACTGGGCAACTTACCAGTGGCTGGCTACACCACTGAAGAAAATGTCTCTCCCCAGGAATCACTAACTGCCAATAGCTTCTCAGGGAGGGGTGTGGCCTTGAGAGCCCCTCCCACTAGCAACTATTAACTGCCTATATAGCCCCAGGACGGGGCTGGGGCTTCATGAGTCCCTCCCGTTTGTTTTTTTTTTTTTTTTTTTTTTGAGACAGAGTCTTACTCTGTAGCCCAGGCTGACCTCTAACTTGAGATCCTCCTGCCTCTGCTTCCTGAGTGCTGGGATCACAGGCATGCACCACCATACCTGGCTCTGAAGTATCTGTTTCATTTTAAATTAAAATTTTTAAATTTAATTTCATGTATGAGTATTTTACCTGCATGTAAGTTCACCAGTGTGCAGTGCCTACAGAGGCCAAAAGAGGGTATTTGGTTTCCTGGAACCGGCATTTCAGAAGGTTGTTAGCCACCAAATGGGTGTTGGGAACCAAACCTGGATCCTCTGCAAGAGCAACAAGTGCTTTTAACTGCTGGGCCGTCTCTTCAGCCCCCCTACTTATGTATTTCATGAACAACTTATTTCTTAGCACTTTTTAATCTTTATAACTGACAAGCCCTCACTTGTTTGTCTAACCCAGTAGATGGGTATAACATCAGTTTACATGAGTCTCAGAAGGGTTTATTCGTCCTACTGATAAGAAGTTTGTGTTCTGGCATCACCACTTAACCCTTTAAACCTAGTGCTTTCAATTTGGACTTTCATCATCCCCCGCCCCCCTGAAATACCACTCCCCCTCCTGATTCACTTTATCTTAGCCAACATTAAAAACCTATGTTCTTGGGTTCTGTGATTCTAGAGTGATGGAAGAGACAGGTGTTAAGGACCAAGGACAAGACATATTTTTCCTTGTGGTAACAAACTTGGGTTGCTTGCTCTTTTAGACACTGTACTTTTGTCATTCTGAGAAAATTAAGCAGTAGGTCCTATGAATAGTACCCATTATGCTTTAATAATATCTAGATATTTTAAAAAGCAGGCTATTCCTACAACAAGTGAAGAGGCTTTTTGGGGCGGGGGTTGGTTTTTTTGAGACAGGGTCTCCCTGTAGCCCCAAATGTCCTGGAACTCACTGTGTAGACCAGGTTGGCCTTGAACTCACAGAGATGAAGAGTTCTTTAATGAAGGAAGCCAGTGGTCTAATGTCACACAGCTCCTATGTTCCCATGTTGAATAAGGACTCTGACCCCAGGTTCTAGTTCTACAGTCTGGATTTCTCCACAAACACAGCTCTTGGGGTTCCATAATTTGTTAAAATGATTGAAGACAACCTGAAAGTTAAGTGAGGTTAGTTTACATTGGGGGAAAAGGGAGGGTTGCTTCTCAGCTAATTTTTTTGTTTACTCAGTCCTTCACACTCTAAAATGAAAATGAACCTAAGTTTCAGAGAGAAAGGAAAGAGGCAGCATGAGCCACAGAAATAATAAGATAGCCAACTCCTGCCCATAGGGAGGTATTTCCAGAAGGCTGGCCTTCTGTAGTTGCCTGGCAACAAGTGTAAACAGCACAGGATCATGGCCACTAACTACAGTGCCAACCAGGTAAGTTCTCTTTTCCACATCCTTAACATTTGATTTTTTTTACCTTTAAGTGTCTATCTTTAAACTGACCCCCTCCCATAGGATTCTGATCTTTGAACAGATGCTAAATATAGGTTGAGATGGTGTTTCACCTCAAGGTTGGGAAAGGCCCAGGAACAAGCAAAAGGGGTCTCCTGAGTTAAAATTATAGGGTTAACCAGAAGACAGTTTTGTTGTTGTTTGTTGTTTTTTCTTTACAGGCCAGAGTAAATATTTTAGGCTTTGTAAATCAAATAACAAAGTCATAGACACTGCATAGATACTTACATTAAATTATCCATAAAAAATTTGGTAAAATTTAGCCAGCAGAGGCCAGAAGAGGGTGTTGGATCCCCTGGAGCTGGAGTTCCAGGCAGGCAGCTCACAGCTGACAAATTCAAGTCCTCTGCAAAAACATCAAGTGCTCTTAACTGCTGAGCTACCTCTCCACCCCCAAAGTTTTGGAAATCTTTTGGAGAAAATATTTCGCTCAGTTGAGATTCAAAGTTTGGTGTTCTTTCTTCTTTTTTGCCAAGGTTTTGCTATGTAGCCCTCCTAGACTGGCCATTTAAACTAACAATCCTCCTACTTCACCCTGCCAAGTGCTGTGATTATAGGTACGAGCCATCCTGGCCAGCTACTTTCTGTCAAAGCAATACAAATGTTTGTCTATAAAAGCCATTCATGTTCCACACACCTTTAATCCCAGCACTCAGGAAGCAGAGGCACATGAAGAGTTCCAAGCCAGCCAGGGCTACATAGTGAGACCCTGTCTCAAAAAACAAAAGAACTGAAAACAATTCTTGCCACGAAGAGGCTGGAGGATTGCCAGGAGTTCAAGGCCAGTGAAACCATGCCTCAAAAAATAAAAATAAAAACCATTCTTAGCTCTTTTGCTAACCAAAAGCAGGCATAAATATTGATGTGGTCACCAACTGTTGGTCTGAGTAACACTTCCTATAATGTGAGTCACAAATGTAATTTTAATTAATAGCTATGTAAAAATTAAAAATAAAATTAAAATTTGGTAATGTTCAATAGAACCCAATAAATCCAAAGTATTGATAATATTTTTATTTGCTTTTTGGTTTTTGAGACAAGTTCTCCCTATAACCTCAGCTGCCTGATACTTGCTCTGTAGACCAGACTAACTTCAATCTCAGAGATTTACCACCTGTCTTTGTCTCCCAAGTGCTGAGGATAAAGTGTGCACCACCACATCCTACTTAATATTTTATGTTTTTTTGTTTTGTCTTTTTGAGACAGGGGCTCCCTGTAGCCCCAGCTGGCCTGCAACTCACTACATAGACCAGGCTAAACTTAACTCCCAGAAATCCGCCTGCCTCTGCCTCCCCAGTGCTAAGATTAAAGGCATGTGCCACCATGCCTGCCATAATCAATATTTTAAAAATTATAGTGATATATTTTAAATTCTAGCTCTTCAAAAATCCTTTTTTTTCCCCTGAGTGCTGAGGATTAAACTTAGAACTCTGTACATACTAGACAAGCACTCTACAACTGAGCTATATCCCCAGCCCTCCAGTGTTTTATACTTAGAAAGCTCTGGACTAGTTATTTTTTAAGGGTTTAAACATGTGCTCAGTGGCTACACATTGGACAGCACATATCCTGATCAAACAGATTAAAATCTTTTTCTAAAAAGATTTACCATCTTACATTATGAATGTTGTGTGCATGTGTGTGTGTGCATGAGTACAGGTGCCTGCAGAGGTCAGCTGTGTCAGATCCCCTTGGAGCTGGAGATATAGGCAGTTGTGAGCCGCCTGATGTGGATGCTGGGAACAAGTTTGCTCTTAACCACTAACCATCTCTAGTCCCCAGATTATAATCTTGCACTTGTCTAACCTGCACAAGATCCTGGGCTCAATCCCCAGCACTGCATGTCCTTTGTCCTTTTTATTTCTAATTTCTTCTCTTTCTGTATTAATTCTCTAATCTTTTTGTGTTAATGTGGGTTATGACATTATGGGTCTTGTCATGTCATCTTCATACACTTTGTTCTCAATCGTTCCCCTCTCCCTTTACCCCCCAGTTTATTCCTTTCTTCCCCCACTTAGTACCCCCTTTTGTTTTCCTTTTTTTTTTTTTTTTTTTTTTTTTTTTTTTTTTTTTTCAAACTGGATTTTGGTGCCAATCTGAGGAACAGAAAAATGGGAAAGTGAGTTTTCCGATCTCCAGCAACCAGAAACCACATCTGAGCTTTGCTGGTCCTCTCCTGGGGTTTCTCTGTGAGCACGCACTTTCATGTACTTTCCTTTTACATGTACTCCATTACCACATTTTTCATCTCCCTTGAAGTATTTTCATGCATATATATATATATATATCCTTGTTACAGGGAGTTGGAGCCCACATAGTTGTTGAGGCCTTTGGCTTTCAACTCTAGAGAACTGTCATCATTTCCTAGGCTTGAGAGCTCAGAGCCTCACAGGGATTCTCATCTTTGTTTCCACAGTATGAAAAATCTTTCTCACCCAAGTACCTGCAGAACTGGTCTCCTGCCAAGCCAACGAAAGAGGTATTCTGTACTCAGTGCCCCTCCAAGGCCAATTTATAGTGATTGACATCATGTTCTCTTAGTCACTTAACTCCTTTTCGCTTTCTGAAAGTCTACATTCTCCACTTCCTGTGCCTTTTATCTAAGCCCTCAGATACTTTTTGTTGTCCTTCTTCCCTTTTCACTTTGAGCACTTCTCTCTCCTACCTCCACCACAGAGAATCTCTTCCCAAGAAGGTTATACTCAGATTATCGCCAACGATCGAGGTCATCTGTTGCCCTCAGTGCCCCGTTCCAAGGTGAGATCCCCATCTCCATATCAAAAAGGTAAGAAGTGAAGTGTAAAAGCTGTGAGCTTGCAGTCACTATATAGAAAACTAAAGTTCAGTCTATAAGGTGAGTACCCCAACCTACCAGCCAGTTTATCCAAAAGGGCAAAGCTTCTTAGCATACAAGTCCTTAAACTGATGTCTGTGTAAACCATATTTTCAGATGATGACACTTATGCATGGGGATTCCTTTATCTCTTAAGAATGCAGAATTTGCCATGTGTGGTGGTGCACGCCTTTAGTTCCAGCACTCAGGAGGCAGAGGCAGGTGGATCTCTGTGAGTTCAAGGCCAGCCTGGTCTACATAGTGAGTTCCAGGACAGCTGGAGCTACAGGGAGACCCTGTCTCAAAAAGACCAAAAGAAAAAAAAAAAAAGAATGCAGAATTTGAGTTGGTGGAGGAGAGGTGATGATGATAGGGTAACTGACTGGGAAAAGGGAAGAGGAGGGAGAGTGAACTTTCAGGTGTCATTACTTAAGCATTCCCAAAGGTGAAGAATGGAAATGAGACCAACAACCTGCCAACCAGTTACCAGCAGGGGACACTGTTGAGGAACCCCTTTTCCTTTTAGGCAAGTCCTTGGGGTTCCTTCATGGGCACTTGGCAAATGCCCCTGAAGGTACCACCTGCTCGAGTGACCTTGACCTCCCGTACAACTGCTGCTGCCGCCTCCCTCACCAAATGGATACAGAAAAATCCTGATCTACTCAAGGCCTCTAATGGGCTGCGTCCTGAAATTTTAGGCAAGGTATCTTTCTTTCCATTTTATTTCTAGATTCAAAAATGTTTGTTACACTAATCACTATTCCAGCCAAGGGAATCTCTAACCAATCCAGTCTTATCCTGTCTAGCTCCTAATCATTAAGGCTTGAAGGAATAAACTGAGACATTTGATTCCCCACTCAATCCCAGTAGATGATACTCTCAAGGGGAGGTTAAATTTAACTATTCTTATTTGAACCCTGACCTTCCCATGGCATGGGACAAAAGGGAGTTATAATTCCAAGGTTGATTAGGAATAATCTAGACCTAACTTGAAATATGATCATCTTTTCTACTCTAACCCTGACAGCCTCACGATCCAGACAATCAGCAGAAACAAAAGAAATGTATCACAAAGACTGTACAACAAGCACCAAATCCAACCATAATCCCAAGCTCCCCAGATATCGACGGTGACACCCCCAATGAACCCCAAAGCTCACACCCCTCTGCAGGTCGCTCCAGGTCCCCTAACCCCAGTCAACTCTCCTAAGACCCAATCTGAAAGCCAGTGTGTATGCTAGAACACTGAGCAAGTCCTACTGTAGCTGAAATACAGAAATGCAAAGCTGGAATTTCTTAGAGGAAAGGGGGCCATGCTACGATCTGTCTTAGGGATTAAGTGAAATAAAAACAAAACCCCCAGATCAGAAATATGGAACAGAGAAATTATGAGACCGAAGAGACAAATTTGGGCAAATAAATAGTTTTTTAAATCTTTTACCAATCTGGATTTTCTCCTCCTGTTATGACTGTCTTTTGTAATCCATAATTAGGAGGGGTGGGAGAAAAAGTAGGGAAAAGAACATTACAGCAATTTGGGTGCAGGAAGTTTTAACAAGGACTGTTATACTTCAGAAATGGCCAAGAGAAAATTGGTCTGCATCACATCGCAAGGGCAAAACCTAAAGAACCAGTGCTGGATAACTTAGTTGTCAACTTGACACACCTGGGTAGAGGCAGCCTCAATTGGGGAATTGCCTCCATTGGGCTAGCCTGTAGCCATGTCTGTGGGCTATATTCTTGATTTTTTTTTTTTTTTGAGTGATGTGGGAGGACCCAGCCCATTGTGGGCAGTACCACCCCCGGGCAGGTTGTTCTGTATTGTATAAAAAAGCAGGCTGAGCACAGGCCAGGGTTGCAGGCCTGTACACAGCATTCCTCCATGGCCTGTGCTTCAGCTCCTTCCTCCAGGCTCCTGGCCTGAGTTCCTACATTGGGCTATCTGATGAATTGTGACCAGAGAGATGGAAGCAGAATCAACCCTTTCCTTCCCAAGTTGGTACTGGTCAATATTATGTCACAGCAATGGAGAAACAAACTAGAACAGAACTGATTCTTGTGCAACTGACTTCAAATCACAAGTACAACTGTTTACAGAGTATGTAAAAAAAATATTACAGCCAGGCATGGTGGTACATGCCTTTAATCTCATCACTCAGGAGGCAGAAGCAGGCAGATCTCTGTGGGTCCAAGGCCAGCCTTGTCTACATAGTGAGTTCCAGGCCAGCTGGCACTACAGGGAGACCCTGTCTCAAAAGACCCCCTCCTCCCCCCAAAATTATTACATATATTTTCTGTATGCATGTTATGGCATGGTATGTATGCAGAGGTCAGAGGACAACTTGAAGTCAAGCTCTCTCCTTCCACCATGTAATTTGCTGAGGCCGTCTCAAAAACAAAGGGGCTAGGGCTATGGCCCAGGAGTAGAGTGCTTGCCTAGCATGAATGAGGCCCTAGGTTCAATCCCTAGCACTACAGTAGACTTGTCAGGGCCAGCCTGGAATACATAGTGAATTGTAGGCCAGTCAAGGCTATATTGTGAGACCCTTTCTCAAAAAATCTCTACGGACTACTGAAGCAGCAGGTCCCATTGTCTGAACTCACTTTGTCTTCCTAGCCAACTGACACCAGCTAGTCATTATTACTCCTCTTCAATCCACTCCTTTAACTAGTTGATCAACAACTCAATGGCAAGATGGATGTCTTAGAGTACTGTTTTTCTTGGTGTTGGAGATGGAACTATAGGCCTTGTGCATACTAGGCAAGGGCTTTATCATTAAGCCAAATCTCCAGTTTTTACTCTAGAGTTTGCAAAGCCTATCAAAACAGCACTCCTAGCTAGAGTAGTTTAGTGGTAAAGTGCTTGTTAACAGGTACAAGACCCTGGGTTTGACTTCTAACACCACGAACATACATAGAACTGCTGCCAATGATTTAGGAACCCAACTGCCTGACCCAACAGGGATAAAAGTACCAAGTTTTCCATCATAATTCTTTTGCTAGAAATTCTAACAATCCTCCCCATACCCCTACTCCACACCTTAAGAAATTCTCAGCATTTCTTCCTAACTTTGTATCTTAGGTCATTATCCCTTAGTTATCACTTCCACTGGTACACTGCATCTTTCAGTGGATAATTTGCTGAACTGTGCCATGAAGTATATACCCAGTTTTCAAAGGGATGGGATGTGTACCTGTAATAACCCAAAAGCTCTCAACATGCTTAACCACTTTTTTCTTTTCTGAGGCTTTTTTGTGGCACCAAAATCCTTGGACTGCTTATATGTGATTCTCTCAAAATTTTTTCAGTGGTCAGTTATAAGGCAATCTGTTTCCCTCTTGGGACAGGTCATACTGGAGGGTCTAAATACCCAAGACCCAAAGGGAATGGGAGTGTGATGGTTTGAATGAAAATGTCCCCCATAGGCTCCAAGTATTTGGACATTTTGTCCCCAGATGATGGCACTGTTTTGGGAGGTTTTAGAAGGTGTGGCTATCTGGGAGGAAACACGTCACTGGGGTGGGTTTAGAAAGTTCTTAAGCCTTGCCAGATTTCCAGTCGCTCTCTTGCTTCCTGTGCCTGTGTGATGATGTG
Organism: Nannospalax galili; assembly: GCF_000622305.1. Taxonomy (NCBI): domain Eukaryota; kingdom Metazoa; phylum Chordata; class Mammalia; order Rodentia; family Spalacidae; genus Nannospalax; species Nannospalax galili. The sequence continues at coordinate 52,306 of NW_008350788.1, forward strand.
AGAGCTTAGCTTCTGCTGTTCCTGCTCCAGCCACCTCCAGCCACCATGCCTCCCTGCCATGATGGACTGTAATTCCCCTGGAGCCGTAAGCTCAAATAAACTCTTCCTTCTATAAATTGCTTGGGTCAGTGTTTCTATCACAGCAATAGAAAAGTGACTAATACAGGGAGGAAACTGAATCCTTCCCACTAACCCTCTCTTGATTTCTCTAGATTTCGAAGAGTCAAAGATAAAATTAGCAATATTTTAATTGTTTCAAAAAAGATGGTACATGAATTTAGAACAGAAAACACGACATTAAGTTTGCTTTCTAGAATTGAAAAACAAAAGGAACAGAAACTTTAATTTTTTGGATCTTCCTTGTCTATCAAAAGCTGTATCTCATCTTCCCAAAGCATCAGCTTCTACGATCCAACTTGCTCTCTTTATCTCCCTCTAGCTGGGTAGGACAATTCCCCTCCACCTCCACTTTTCTTCTTCACTGTGTCACAGTCATACTGTGTGGGTGCTAAAGGCCCTAAGCTCTCACCAATGAACAGAAATGTCCTTTAAGCTAGCAACCCACAGCCAGTGGCACCCAGGGCAGCCACAGAACTGGCATTGTTTTCACTGTCACAGCGAGAAGGAGCCAAAAGCTGACCCTCAGCACAAGTTGAAGTCCAATATGGAGAGGGAGTAAGAGCCGCTAGGCCTGAGTAGGCTGCAGGCTGTGGGCAGGAAAAGATTTGCAGCCACTCCAGCCTAAGAGATAAGAAAACTGGAACTTCTACTAGTTCTATAGTTCTACAAGCTACTCTACAAAGCTCCAAAGGGATCTGCAAGCACAAGAGCACCTAAACCAATCAAGAGAACTCTGTTGGTTGGAGATAAAGAGTGATGAATAGGAATATAAATCAATGTAATAATGTACAAGACGATGCCCAGAACTTCAGCTCTTCACATGGCTGCCAGCACTACAGAGGACAACACACTAAGAACCAAGACAGCCACTCCCGACTGGTAGACTTGGGGAATTGCCAGGCCTTTGCCTAGGTCCCACATCTGTAGAAAAAAAGGGAAAAAAAGTTATTTTTGTTTCCAGTAATTAGAACTCTGGTCACTCTCACAGCTTCTTTCTCAGAGAGAAATATTCTACTACTGAATAGGTACCTCCTCTCTGTGGGATTCTAGGGAAAAGTACCATACCCTTAAGTTTGTCCCACTTTCACCCTTCTCAAAACCCTCAATATGGTACCTACCCACTTACCTCTCCAATGACAGAAAATCAAGTACTGTTGTGAAGCACAGAGTGAATGTTCTCTAGAATGCCAAAGGCCCTAATACAAAAGTTTCCAGACTGAATAAACAAAACTTTTCCTTGTGATGACACACCTAGATTAATGTTCCCTGAAATGTGTTCCTTCAAAACACAATTTTGGGGCTAGAGAGATGGCTCAGTGGTTAAGAGCACTGACAGCTCTTTCAGAGGACCCAGGTTTGATTCCCAGCACCCACATGGTGGCTACGAACTGTCCTTAACTCCAGTTCCAGGGGAATCCGACGCCCTCTTCTGAACTCCACAGCAATGCATGACACAGGTGCACTCACATACATGCAGGCAATACACTTATAAACACAAAATAAAAATAATAAATAAAATATTTTTAAAAATTGATGGGGCTAGAGAGATGGTTCAGCAGTTAAAAGTACTGACTGCTCTTGCAGAGGACCCCGGTTCAATTCCCAGCACCCACATGGTGGCTAACAACCATCTGTAAGTCCAGTTCCAGGGGATCTGATGCCTTCTTCAATCCTCTGCGGGCACTGCATGGCACAGTGCACTTACACACATGCAAGCATAACACATACACATAAAAAATTAAAAAAATTAAAAATAAAAAGATCTTCAGGACTAGAAAAAACCAACACTATACTCTCTTACTCTCTAAGGATATTAATACATCATAGTCTAAGGCAAAAAAAGTGTTAGGGTTTCATACTTATCACACAAAGTTGCCTCAACATAATAACTCACGAACATCCACAGTCTGATTATAAAATTGACTGAATTAAGGAGTCACTTCAGAGAAATACTGGAGGGAGCCCAGAAAAAAATCAAGGTGAAAAGATATCCTCACCTCAAGCTCCAATAAGTTTCTACCTAGATGGTATCAAGAGTCAAAGAGCTGCTCTGCTTACAGATGCAGTGTCTTACATGACACTGAGTTTTATTGGGTAGCGGTCATAGGGAGGAGCCTCTAGTATGCCAAAGGTCCTACAATCGCCACCTTTTATAACATACCATTTTCCTTTTCTCTGTAAGGCCTTCTAGCAAGGCAGCTACTAAACTACACAATTTCATAGCAAACAGCTAAATATTGATCTATACCCAGAGCTAGTACTTGTTAGAAAAAAAGAATAAAAGTAGATTAAGCGCTTAAGAAAAGCCTTTAGGCTCTTCACTTGTCTCAATAGAGAGATGACCACAATGGGCAGGAACCAGGGCAAAAAAAGCCTAATTGAGTTCTAGGATTTTATAAACACCCCCTCCCCACTCCATGTTAAGACAAAAGCAAATATAAATCAAGTCCCTGCCTGAGCCAGGATGTAAGCAGAGGAAGGTCTTCAGTTGATTTTACAGAGCTTTGTTCTGTGGAAGAAGCCATTAATGAAAATGCCTTTCTTCTTCATTCTGCCTCCCTCAGGGAAGTAAAGTCATTTCAAATCAAACCAAACACTGCCCCAGGGAACACTTGATAGATACACTTAATAGATCATTTTAGTCTCTCACTTTTTTTTTCCCGTTCAATTCATCTACTGGATCAGATTGGAATCCAGAAAATGCTTATCTCTAAGACTGGCTGTGATATATAAGTTATAAAGGGTCAAGCTAATGCAAAAGCATCCATTTGACATTTAGCTAAGGTTCAGAAATAGTGAAAGACCAAAAACAATTTTTTTAACTACTTAGAGAAGGATACAAGACTAGGGGATTAAAAAATATGAACTCCTAGAATGCTCTGACACCAAGGCAGGTTTGCTTATGCTTTAAATCCTTTATAAAGAGAAGCGCTGGATGTGTTGACATAAGCCTGCAACCCTACAATTCTAGAGGTAGAGGATGGAGGATCAAAAGTTCAAGGTCATCCTCAAATATATACCCAGTTTTATGCCAGACTGAGCTACAAGAAACACTGTCTCAAAACAAAAAAAGCCAGACATGGTGGTACACACCTTTAGTCCCAGCACTTGGGAGGCAAAGGCAGGTGGATCTCTTATGAGATCAAGGCCAGTCTGGTCTATATAGTGAATACCAGGCCAGCTGGGGCTATAGGGAGACCTTATCTCAAAGAAAAAAGAGATAAGACAGTAGGGTTTTGTTTTGTTTCGTTTGGCCTCAAACTTGCTAAATAGCTAAGGATAATCTTTCTTGATCCTCCTGCCTCGAACTCCTAGAAGACCTGTCCTTTTTTTTTTTTTTTTTTTGGTCTTTTTGAGACAGGGTCTCCCTGTAGCCCTAGCTGGCCTAGAACTTGCTACGTAGATCAGGCTGGCCTTGGAGTCACAGAGATCCGCCTGCCTCTGCCTCCCAAGTGCTAGGATTAAAGGCATGCGCCACCATGCCTGCTTTTTGTTTTTTTTGGAGGGGAGTTGGTCTTTTTGAAACAGGGTCTCCCTGTAGTCCCAGCAAGCCTGGAACTCACTATGTAGACCAGGCTGGCCTTGAACTCTCAGAGATCTGCAGGCATGTGCCACCACACCTGACTTGTTTTTTGGGGGGTAGGGTCAAATTATGTAGCCTTGGCTGACCTGGAACATGTTATGTAGAACAAGCTTGGCCTCAAACTCAGAGATCCCCCTGCCTCTGCCTCTGCCTCCCAAGTGCAGGGATTAAAAGGCATATGATACCATGCCCAGCACACCACTCCTTTTTTTTGTAATATAATGCTGGGGATCAAACCTAAGGCTTCCACACCAAGCAGGCATTCTACCAAGTGAGCTATATCCCCAGCCCCAGGACACCAGTTTAGAACTAACAAGATCATGTAGGAGGCAACAGAGTTTTCAATTCACTAACATTCCTAAATCCAAGATTTAAATCTAGGATCCTAGCTAGGCTTAGAGGCTTGGTTATGAAACTCCAGATACTCAGGAGGCAGAGGCAGGAGAATCAGAAGTACAGAGGTTCAGGTCATCCGTGGCTAAATAGTGAGTTTGAGGTCAATCTGGGTTACATAAGACCTTCTCAAAAAAAAAAAAAAAAAAAAACCTGGGAATATAGCTCAGTGGTAGAGTGGTAGAGTACTTATCTAGCATGCCCAGCAACTAGGCTTAATCCCCAGTACTGCATAAACAAACAAACTCTAGGCTCCTTGCAACCTAGTTTGTGTGAAAGTTGCCCTCATTCCCCCCAGCTGCTCAAAAGAAATAGGAATAATTAATATAATATAATGTGAGGAAAACAAAAGTTAATATATTGAATCTAACCAGACTCGTCACTCTGGGTAGATAGGAATGCAACATTGGAAGCAGCAACTGCTTATCTAGCTCATAATTAAATTCTTAGTGTCAAGAACAGAGCTTGATAAATAACAGGTACCAATTCATATTTATCTAATAAATATGTCTTCTGTGTCAGATCTGGGTTTAGGGATGTCTTTTACTAATATTCTTCTTGAAAGTTTTAACATTCTTATACCAGGCATGGTAGTGCACACCTTTAGTCACAGCATTCATGAGGCAGAGGCAAGAGGCTGGTGGATCTCTGTGAGTTTGAGGCCAGCCTATTCTACATAATGAGTTCCAGGCCAGTCAGGGCTATATAGTGAGCCCCATCTCAACAAAGAATAGCCCTAAGGGTTGGGGATATAGGCCAAAGGTACAGCATGTGCTTAGCACGTCTGAGGCCCTGGGTTCAGATCCCCCATTGACAAAAAGGGGGTGGTGGTGGTAAAAGAGCACATTAAACTCAGCAACAGGGGAGAACCCTCCCAGCCTTCCCTTTTCCTTTACCCAACTTACCAAGTGCCTGATCCCATTACCAGCATGATACGTGAGCGGGAAGACAAGTGCAAATTTAGCTGTGTAGATCAGTGCTGGCCCCAAACTCAGAGACTTCACAAATTCCAAATAAGACTCAAAGTTCCAAGGAAGCAACAGTGAGGACAAGCCAAAAAGGGAGACTGCTGCAGAGAAAAACAAGTAGCCCATCATAACTGTCCACCTTTTACGACCAATTTAATTCATTAAACTGGGTTCTGTGATAGCCCTTGGCTCCTGGTACAATTCTAAATCACTTGGAAATAGAGAAAATTTAGGGCTAGGGATATAGGTCAGTTGGCAGAGTGCTTGTCTAACATACCCAAAGCTCTGGAATTGATCTCCAGCACCATATAAAACTGCATAGGGGTGCCGGGTGTGGTGGCGCACGCCTTTAATCCCAGCACTTGGGAGGCAGAGGCAGGCGGATCTCTGTGAGTTCAAGGCCAGCCTGGTCTACATAGTGAGTTCCAGGACAGCTGGAGCTACAGGGAGACCCTGTCTCAAAAAGAGCAAAAACAAAACAAAACAAAATAAAACTGCATAGGGGTTAGAAAGGTCGATCAGTTTTGCTCTTGCAGAGGACCCAAGCTTGGTTCCCATTACCCATATCAGATGGCTCACAAAGCCTGTAACTCCAGCTCCAAGGGATCTGATGCCCTCTTCTTGCCTCCTTGAGCACATGTGCACACAAGATATTCAGACATTCAGACAGACAGACACACACACATAAATTTAAAAAATATATATCTTTAAAGTCAGTACCAGCTTGGTTTCTTGTTTGTTCTATGGCTCATATATGTAGTGTCTTCAGCAATAGGGTCTTACTGTCAAGTTCTAGTGAGCAGGGGCAATGGCCAGTATTGTCTGAGGGTCTATGGTATCCTTAACCAACAGCTTCAAAAGAGGGAGTCCATTCCAGGTGCTGGGCTTTTATGTTGCTGGCCTATGGTGTCTAGTAGGGGCAATATAGTGGTAGAAGGGGCTGTGCATGCTACCAGAAGAGAAAATTAACCATCAACCTTTCTCAGCTGTTAATCCTGTGAGCTATAACAACTGACCTGGCAAGATATGCCCACCAGTGCAACAGTGGCACGAATATTATGAGTGACCAACTACTTTCTAATTGAATGAAAGGTCCTCTTCTAAGAAGGTGCCCATACCTGACATTGATATCAGGCCTAGAAACCTGGAGCTAGATAGGTCAAAGGCTGTAGAGGTGAGCCCAATACTATTATTCTGCTAAGTAGATATAGCACCCACGCCATGCAATGCCCAAGGAGGTCAAAAGAGGGTGTTGGACTCCCTTGGAACTTAAGTTACGGGTGGTTGTTATCCTCCATGTGGGAATCAAACCCGAGTCCTCCACAAGTGCAATCAGTGCTCTTAGCCACTGAGCCATTTCTCTAGCTCATAAAATAATTTTTTAAAAAATGAGGGGGTCTGGAGAGATGGCTTAGTGGTTAAGAGCACTGGCTGCTCTTTCACAGGACCCAGGTTCAATTCCTGGCACCCACATGACAAGCTTGCAACTGTTCTAATTCCAGTTCCAGGGGATTTGATGCCCTCTTCTGACCTCCGAGGGCATTGCATGACATGGGTACACTTACACACAGGCAATACATTCATACACATATAATAAAAATATTTTTTTAAATATTAGAGAAAAAAATGAAAATCTGGGGCTAGAGAGATGGCTCAGTGGCTAAGAGCACTGACTGTTCTTGCAGAGGACCTGGGTTCGATGCCCAGTACCTACATGGCAGCCACCTGTAACGCCAGTTCCAGGGGAATTCAGTGCTGTCCTCTGACTTCCATGGGCATTGCATGATATGGGTGCATTTACATACATGCAGACAATACCCCCATAAAAATATTTAAAAAATGAAAATGTTTAGAAAAAAAGAGAAAATTTAAACTCATGTTCAGAACTTTTTATCTCATGTTACAGTGGGAGGGGGTGGGGATATAGAGCAGTGAGTGTTTACCTAACATGGATGAGGTCTTGAGTTCAATCTTCAATCTTCAGTACCAGAAAAAAGCTTACAGTGAGAAATAGGCTAAGTGGGCTCAGATGCCAATATCAAATTGCAGTATATTTACATTATTCCTCCTTTTTAAATTTTTTTTTTTTTTTTTTTTTTCTTTTTGAGACAGGGTCTCCCTATAGCCCCAGCTGGTCTGGAACTCACTCTGTACACAGGTTGGCATTGAACTCAGAGATCCACCAGCCTCTGCCTCCCGAGTGCTGGGATTAAAGGTGTGCACCACCACGCCCAGCTTATTCCTCCTTTTAACATTCCTCTATTTTAAAAAAGCTCCTTAGATGACAATTAGAACTCACCCTACTGCCATAGCATTGTCTCATTAGAAAAAGGTAAAAGAACTGTAATCCTGGTCCTTGGGAGACAGAAGTAGGAAGATTGCTCCTGAGTTTGAGGCCAGCCTGGACCAGGTAAGTTCCAAGGCAATCATGTGAAAAATACGTAAGAAATTAAGTCTGACTTCCTAAACTTCCTCTAGTGTCCACTATATCAGGAACAGCTCTCTAGACCCTGCTCCTGGAACCTGGGTGCCAGAATAGAGACTCCTCAAACAGCAAAATAATATAAACTCGGAAAAACAAAGCCACTGAAGTTGTCCCATCCACTCATTAAGAAAAATTAAGTGGTACTTTGGCTTGCCTGCTGCGACTAGCTCCTGCTGTCTCCACCACCGAGAGGTGTTATATACAGAACTATGCGTCTATCAGTAAGTGCTATAGGCACTTCTAGAAGTCATTAAAACCCTTTTGTTGGGATCTAGCCCATCAGGCTTGGTTTGTGGTCACTGCACCGTGACACCCTTTCAGACACTTTTTCCTAGCAAATCCTTGCAACTACCAGTGCAATGAAAATGAAAAGATATATATAAAACCTTGGAAAAGCTGTCCAAGTGATGACTAAAACTCAAGTTGACAGCACCTGATTAACTTTTTACCTAAAATGTCACATTTATCTCCCTATGATGTACTCTGTAACTTCTCTCAGATTCAGGAATAGTCATGCTCTAATGTACACTAAGTGCTTTTCAGAAGCATTTTCTCTTTTGGTGACAATTTCCCCAGGCACATTTCCATCTTGGGAATACACACATGAAAATAGTACTCATAATGTGGAAAGGGCTGAGAATGGGATTTCATTTTAATTTTTCTTGGTCTTTTTGAGACAGGGTTTCACTGTAGCCCCAGCTGGCCTGGAACTTAGTAAGTAGACCAGGCTGGCCTTGAACTCATAGAGATCCACCTGCCTCTACCTCCCAAGTGCTAGGATCAAAGGCATGCACCACCATGCCTGGCTGAGAATGCGATTTTTTTTTTTAAAGTACAAATGTTCAGACATTTTCTGAGAGGTACAAGATTAACTATTCCAATTATTAATAAAAATAATAATCACCACCAGGTCTATATTGAAAATTATATGTACTTAAATAAATTCTTAGTCATAAGTAGACATTACAAATAGAAAAGAGAATGAACATCTAAGGATTCAAAGGCAACAGGAACTCTTGATGTACTGTCTATACAGGGTAAGGTCTACCTGGTCTTCAAATTTTCTAAACTGAGACTAGAGTATATAAAACACACTGTGAAGAATTAGTACTCATCTGTTGATACCATTTTTTAATTCCTCCTGTTTTTTGAAACAAAGTCTCAATCTGTAGTCCAGGCTGGCCTGAAATTCACTATGCAGCCTAGGATGGTCTTTAACTTTTAGTAACCCTTCTGCCTTAGCCTCCCTCCTCCCTCAATTTCCCCAGTGCTGGGATTATTGGCGCAAACCATCTGGCCCAGTAGGATATCACCATTCATTCATTCATTCATTCATTCGAAACAGGGTCTCTCTGTAGCCCCAGCTGGCCTGGAACTCGCTATGCAGACCAGGCTGGCCTTGATCTCAGAGATTTGCTGGCCTCCGCATCCCAAAGTGCTGGGATTAAAGGTGTGCACCACCAAGCCTGGTTTAGGATATCACTTTGAAGATCCAAATATTCCAAGACCTAGAAAGTCAATTTAAAAATTCATGGAGCTAGAGAGATGGATGGCTCAGCAATGGAGAATACTGGCTGCTCTTCAAGAGAACTTGGGTTGGGTTCCCAGCACCCACATGGTAGCTAACAACTGTAACTCCAGGTTCAGGGACTCTAATACTCTCTTCTGGTCTCTGAGTGCAGTGCACACATATTGTACACTTACATACAGGCAAAACACTCATATATAAAAAAATAAAATATATAGGGGCTGGAGAGATGGTTCAGCGGTTAACAGCACTTGATACTCTTCAGAGGACCTCGATATGGTTCTCAGCACCCACATGGCAGCTCAAAACCAACTGGTAACTCCACTTCCAGGGGATCTGACACCTTCTTCTGGTCTCTATAGGCACTGTACATGGGTGCACTTAACATACATGGAGACTAAATACTCGTACACATAAAAATGAATATTTTTTTTTTTGTCTTTTTGAGAAAGGGTCTCTCTGCAGTCCCAGCTGACCTGGAACTCACTATGTAGACCAGGCTGGCCTTGAACTCACAGAGATCCACCTGACTCTGCCTCCTGGATGCTGGGACTAATGCCACCATGCCCAGCAAAAATGAATAAATTTTTTATAAAGAATCTTAAAAAAATAAATAAGGAGCTGGAGAGATGGCTCAAGGGTTAAGAGCATTGGCTGCTCTTGCAGAGAACTGGAGTTCAGTTCCCAGCACTCACCTGGCGGTTAACAATTCCAATTCTAGGGAATCTGATGCCTTCTTCTGATCTCCGTGGGCAGTGCACAACATGGGTACATTTACATACATGCAAGTAATACACTCATACACATAAAATAAAATTTTGTTTTTGTCTCCAGCCCTACAACTTGATTTTTTTTTTTTTAATTTTATGTGTATGAGTGTTGGGGAACCCTGCTGTTAGGGTTGTAGTCCTCCACGTCCAGATAGCTCTGAGGGGCTCAGCGCCATATGGAAGGACTCCCCTTCTCAGCAGGGGGCCTCCTGCTCTCTGCCAGACTTACCTAGAAAGTGCTGCCAAGCACGGATGCCTGACCTTATTTGGAACATGACCTTTGGCATAGTTACCTGGAGTTAAAATTACCCCCAGGTTTTTTCTATATGATAATCAGGCACTGCCCACTGCCGCATGTAAATAAAGCATACTATGAGCACCTGTCAGCTGAAGCATTGGCTACTGCCTCCACACTATATTTTCCCTAACATCCCACTAAATAAATGGAGCTGTTTCACTGAGTCTGGTGCTGTTTGTATCACTGAACCTGCTTCCCCAGAAGGGCTTTCTTTGGTCAGTGCTCACTGGCCATCCTGACCCAGTTCGTCGCTTCTGCTCCCTTTATCCTCGTGGAGCGGTGACCCACGAGGAAAGGGAGAGACCCCACATATGAGTATATTGACTGCATGTGTGTGAGTGCACCCATGTCCCGCAATGCCTCGGAGGTCAGAAGAGGGCTTTGGAGTTAAGGACGGTTCGTAGCCACCATGTGGGTGCTGGGAAGTGAACCCAGGTCCTCTGCAAGAGCAGTCAGTGCTCTCAACCACTGAGCCATATCTCCAGCCCCACAACTTAATTTTTTTCAAAAGACAATAGCCTCAAGTTATTTCTTTTAATCATAGGAAACACATTTGTTGGCCAAATATAGCCCATTCTATTTGTACCCTGAAATAGAATATAATACTATCAACTAGATTTCTGCCTTACTTAGTTTCAATTACATTCTGGTCCTATGTCTCGAACACACTTAATCACCCTGGTTTATTTAGTTTGTTTTATTGAGGGGACTGGAGAGATGGCTCAGCAGCTGAGAGCACTGGCTGCAGGACACATATAATATTTTTTTTAATTTAAATTTTATTTTTATTTTATGTGTATGAGTGTATTGCCTGCATGTATGTGAGTGCACCCGTGTCGTGCAATGCTGCGGAGGTCAGAAGAGGGCTTCGGATTCCCCTGGAACCAGAGTTAAGGACAGTTTGTAGCCACCATGTGGGTGCTGGGAATTGAACCCGGGTCCTCTGCAAGAGCAGTCAGTGCTCTTAACCTCTGAGCCATCTCTCCAGCCCACAAATATTTTTTTTAAAAAGAATTTATATGTTTTTATGACTTCTAAATTCTAATTACTCCCCTTGTATATAGCAATGAAGTATTATCTACACTGGAAGACAAATCTGGGGCTCAGAGGGCCCAAATAACTTGTCCAAGACCTGTGACACTTAGCGACAAAGTTGGAACTGAACGCTAATCTGTTTCATTCCAAATTACATGTTTGTTTTTTTCTTCACTTTTTCTGTACCTTTCAGTCAGAGAAGATAGAGACAGACAATTCTTGGGGCTCGCTGGCCAGCCTAGCTCAATCAGTGAGGTGGGAGCTTCCTTGGACTAAGGTTTACAGCCATGGTGAAAAATCTCTGGAGTGTTCTCCATGCTTTTTGTGTCAATTCATGGTCTTACTGATGTGTCTACAACCTGTAAAGCAATCTGGCTCCAGGTCAAAGTAAAGCAAACTGCATTGTGGACAACCTGAAATCTGAACCCTCCTAGGATATGAGGTATTCTATCTCCTTCACTGAGTAGGCTTCGTTTGAGTTTTATATTCTCTTTTTTTATTTATTTTTGGTCTTTTTGAGACAGGGTCTCCCTGTAGCCCCAGCTGTCCTGAACTGTGTAAACCAGGCTGGCCTTGAACTCACAAAGATCCGCCTGCCTCTACCTCCCAAGTGCTGGGATGAAAGGCATGCGCCACCACGCTTGGCATATATTCTCTTTTTTTTAAAACTTTATTTATTTTATGTGTATGAGTGGTATGCCTACATGTATGTAAGTGTACCAGTGTCCTGCAATGTCCCTGGAGACCAGACAGAGAGGGTCAGATCCCCTGGAACCGGAGTTATGGACAACTGTTAGCCACCATGTGGGTGCTGGGATTCAAACTTGGGTCTTCTGCAAGGAGCAGCCACAGCTGTTAACTGCTGAGTCATCTCTCCAGCCTCCTAGTTTCTTTATATTCTTTTTTTTTTTTTTTTTGGTCTTTTCGAGACAGGTTCTCCCTGTAGCCCCAGCTGGCCTGGAACTTGCTATACAGACCAGGCTGGCCTTGAACTCACACAGATCTTGCCTGCCCCTGCCTTCCAAGTCCTGGGATTAAAGGTGTGTGCCACCATGCCTGGCCTCTTTATATCCTTTTATAAAAATACTTATTAATTTTATTTTCTGTGTATGAGTGTATTTCTGGCATGTGTGTAAGTGTATCATGCAATGCCCTCAGAGGTCAGAAGAGGGTATCAGATCCCCTGGAACTGTACTTACAGAAGGTTGTTAGCCACCACATGGGTGCTGGGAATTGAACCCAGGTCCTCTGCAAGAGCAGCCAGTCCTCTTAACCACTGAGCCATCTCTCCAGCCCCTAGTTTCTTTACATTCTAACTTAAGGATTTACAAGTGCCCATTCGCTATTCTCACTGAAAGTTCAATCAAATGTATAAAGATATGTTAACAGCAAAAGAAAGCAGTGGTCATGCTAAGTAATTAAAGCAATATATGTATGTCTCTAGCACTAGCTAGAAAAAACTAAGCAATGTATCTGATCCTCTTCTTGTAAAATACAACTTTACTGTGAAAAGAAATATCAGATCCTGGAAACCTAATTATAATCTGCATTCCATGCAACAAATCTTCCTGCTTGAAATGGATATACTCACTACCTAAGGCTATACACAAATCATTCTGCAGCTGTATTTCATATTATATAAATGAATAAATAGACACTCAGACAAACCAAGATTTTGTGAGATCAGTTAGTTAGAATTAGTCTTCTGGAGCCTGATAATCCTAGGTCACAAAGAATGGATGCTAAAACAGAGGTTCTGGAATAATAAGGTTGATGATCTTGGACTATTTTTCATCGATAAACAATCAGATCATCTCTACTACATTTCAATCTCTACTGTCTGTAATTTTAACATAGCACCAGAAAGTGAGTTAAAAAATCTGCTAAGAACAGAACCTGAGCATGGTGGGGACTCATAATTAATTTTAAAGGAATGAATTAATGAAATTAATAAAGGAAAGCTTAGCCAGGTGTGGAGGCAGAGGCAGGTGGATCTCAGTGAGTTCAAGGCCAGCCTGGTCTATATAGTGGGTTCCAGGCCAGCTGGGGCTACAGGGAGACCCTGTCTCAAAAAGACCAAAAGAAATAAAAGATAAAAAAATAAAAATAGCCTGGTGTGGTGGCACACGCCTTTAATTCCAGCACTTGAGAGGCAGAGGCAGGCGGATCTCTGTGAGTTCAAGGCCAGCCTGGTCTACATGGAGAATTTCAGGCCAACTAGGGCTGCATAGTCCAGTACAACTGGGGCTACAGGGAGACCCTGCCTCAAAAAGACATAAATAAATAAATAAATAAATAAATAAATAAATAAATAAATAAATAAAGCTTAATGGGGACTCCTATTCATTCCGAATCAAGTTGCTGGGGTATAAAGGAAGCAGGGATGAGAACCACAGAAACATTAGTTCTTCAAAGAAGTGTAAAAGATCCATACATACCTCCAGCCATGGCCATACCAGTGCCACGGTGGCAAATGGACATTACCATCGGAAGAGACCAACTGCAAAGAAACACACAAGACAATTTTTAATAGGAAGGGATGACTCTCTAAGACAGTCCATCTTGGCAAAGGAAATAAAATTCTAAAACAGACATAATTCAAAATAAACAAGTCAAAACAGCTTTCACATTCCTATTTCCACTTTCTAATTTGAAAATAAAAAATTGGCTGGGCATGGTGGTGCATGCCTTTAATCCCAGCACTTGGGAGGCAGAGGCAGGCAGATCCTGTCTCAAAAAGACCAAAAATAAAATAAAATAAAAAAATCAAGGGCTGGAGAGATGGTTCAGCAGTTAAGAGCACTGGCTGCTCTTACAGAGAGAGAACCTGAGAACCTGGATTCGATTCCTAGCATCCACATGGCTGCTAACAACCATCCATAACTCCAGTTACAGGGAATCCAACACCCTCTTCTGACCTCAGTGGCCACTGCACGACATGGGTGCACTTAACATACATGTTGGTAATACACTCATAAAATAAAAATAATAAATTAATTTAAAAAATCAGGCTGTGTGCACAGCTCAGCAGAATGCTTATCTAGTATGCATGAGGCCCTAGGTTCAATCTACTGCAAGAAAGAATACAACTTATTTCAAAAGTATCCCTTGATTTTATAAGACTGAATCACTGCTACAGCAAAGAGGAAATGATTATAATTCAAATGTTTTCACCAGGAGAAAAACATGCGTCATCATATTGATACCAATAAGAGCTTGTACAATTAGAAAGCAATCACAGTTAGAAAGCAATCACAGTGGGTGTAGTGACTCATGCCTGTAATCTCAGCACTTTCAAGGCTGAAGCAGAAAGTTTGCCATGAGTTCAAGGCTAGCCTGGGCTACATAGAGAGTTCCAGTCTATGTCTCAAAAAACCAAAAAGTAAAATAAAACAACTAGAAGCTTGCTGAGCTGAACAGGTGGCATATATCTAAAATCCCAGCACTTGTGAGGTGGAAGCAGGAGGACCAGGAATTTAAGATCAGGGGCTGGAGAGAGAATTCAGCAATTAAGAGCACTTGCTCTTGTAGAGGACCGGGATCCAATTTGCAGCACTGACATGGTGACTAACAACCACCTGTACTCTAGTTCCAGGGGTTTTGATGCCTTCTTCTGGCCTCCTTGGGCACTGCATGTATGTGGTACACGTACACATATTCAGTCAAAGCACACATACATATAGAAAATTAAAAAAACAAAAAACAAAAAACCACAACCAATCAACCAACAAATAAATAAAGACCAGGCATGGTGGCATGCTTTTAAACTCAGCACTCAGGAGGCAGAGACAGGTGGATGGATCTCTGTTCTGTGAGACCAGCCTGGTCTATATAGCAAGTTCTAAGCCAGCTAGGGCTAACAGGAGACCCTGTCTCAAAAAAAAAAGTATGATTCTAGCTATTTCAGATATCTTTCCTTTTCTGGGAAATAGCCCATGTTTCTTGATGTTTCTTTTTCATGCAAGTAGGTCTGAAGTTCCATAAATAGGACTGTCATTTTTTTATATGACTTGTGAAGAAAGACCAGGCTTTTAAATACAGAATTATTTGGGATATTCTCCATTATCATAATCCTTCTGAAAGCACTTATCCCTTTGGAAAAGATTTCACCATGAAGTACTAAGAACTACAATCACTTATTAGTTTCCTTATGTTTTAGTACAATGCTCAATTTCTGCAATTAGAATTATTTCTGGAATCTAAGCTGGAAAAAAAAAAAAAAAAAAAACAAACCAAAGGGCTATGGTATTTGTGGAGGTGGTTAAAAAATGGCCAGTCTCTCCTGGCAGAAACCCAAGTGGAAAGGGAACCAAAGTTCAAGATGCTTTGCTGGGTTAGCTTTAAAATTATTATTATTTTACAGTTTTAAAGCAGATTGACCAAGATTTTCTCAGAAGACAAAAACAAAATCAGTCAGCATTGCCACTTCTGAAAACAAGAGATGAACAAACATGTATATATACATGGGAGAGGTGATTGTAAACATATATTCTTAGTTCTAACCATTAAGAGGACCTAGAATCAATGATGTGCTAGCAACAATGAGCATATCTAACACCCCAATACTGATGTCATAGAAGCCATACTGAAGAACTCCCAAAAGCCAAGTCTACACCAGTTTGAACATCAAAGTAAACAATGACAGTAACAGTAAAACTTTCAAAACAGGAAATCAGTCCATCCTGATAAAGACAGCAAGGCTTGCCTTATAGAAAGCAAGAAATCAAGAGGGAATGTGCAGTAAGACAGGCATGGTTGGTGGCACTCAGCTTGTAATCCCAGCATCTGGGAGGTGGAAGCAAAAGGATCGCAAATTCAAGGCAAGCCTCAGTTAAAAATTGAGTCTGAAGCCAGCCTGGGCTACATAAGATCCTACTGAAGGGGCTGGAGAGATGATTCAGTGGTTAAGAGCACTGGCTGCTCTTGCAGAGGAGCTGGGTTCAGTTCCCAGCACCCACATGATGGCTAACCACCTGTAGCTCCAGTTATATAAAGGGGATCTGATACCCTCTTATGACATCCCCAGGCATTGCACTACAGGAGTGCACTTACACACATGTAGGCAAAATACTCATAAAAATAAATAAGTTTTAATAAAAAGACCCTATCTAAAATACAAATAAGTCACAAAGTCAAGGAATAGATGGCCTCCAGAAGCTAGAAACTGCAAGAAACAGATTTTTTTTCCCCTCGAACCAAAGGAAAAGAATATAGCTCCTATTATCATTTATTCCTAAATCCATCATTTATTCAAGTCCAAAGCAAACTTACTTTCCCTTCGATTTCCTTTTTTTTTACACGGGGGGGGGGGGTTCTTTTTTGAGACAGGGTCTCCCTGTAGCCCCAGCTGGCCTGGAACTTGCTATGAAGGCCAGGGTGGCCTAAATCTCACAGAGATCTGCCTGCTTCTGCCTACCAAATATTAGGATCAAAGGCATATGCCACCATACCCAGTCCTATTATTTTTTTAAAATACATTTATTTATTTATTTTGTTTGTGTGTAGTGGTATGCACCAAGATGCACAATGTAGAGGTCAGAGGACAACTTTCAAGACTTGATTCACTCCTTCTACCATGTGTAACCAAGGATCAAACTCAATTCATCAGGCTTGGCAGCCAGTGCCTTTACCCACTGAGTCATCTTTGCCCAATACCCCAATTTTTAGCTTAATGTGACATGTGTCACACTATTATTGTGTTTGTTTTATAGCTCAGGCTTGTCTTGAACTTGCTGTGTAGCTGAGGATGGGGTTAAACTCCCAATCCTCCTGCCTCCACACCCCAAGTGCTGGGATTAAAGGTATGTGCCACTATGACCAGGATAAAACAGCAATTTTTTTGTTTGTTTGAGACACAGTCCCTGTAGCCCCAACTGGCCTAGAACTCGCTATGTAGACCAGGCTGGCCTCTATCTCACAGAGAATGGTCTGCCTCTTCCTCCAGAGTACTAAGATTAAAGGTGTGTGCCAGAACAAACAGTAATTTTTAAAATTTATTCATTTTTCAGCACTTGGGAGGCAGAGGCAGGCAGAACTTTTTGAGTTTAAGGCCAGCCTGGTCTACATAGTGAGTTCCAGGACAGCTGGAGCTACAGAGAAACCCTGTCTCAAAAAAATAGTATTCATTTTTATTTTATGTGTATATTTGCAGGCATTGGATCCCTGTAACTGGAGTTACCAACAGTTGTGAGCCATGTGGGTGCTGGGAACCAAACCTGGGTCCTCTCAAGAGCAGTCAGTGCTCTTAACCACTGAGCATCTCTCCAGCCCCACAAACAGCAATTTTTAAGATCAAACATTCTAGCACAGTGGTGTCCAAAGGTATACTAATTTGATACCTAAATGCTGAGGAATCAGGGTAAGGAAGTATTAAAAGTCACTGTTTTCCATAACTAAGACACATACAAGTTCAAAACTACATTCAAAGCATAATATACCGTAGCCTCAATTCTGAAGTGAGGTGTTGCAGACAGAATTCACTTGTGTTATAAGGTGTGATGGCAATGTATACTACAAACCACTCATGCTGTGTGTTAAGAAGCAAGGTTGCAGAGAAGTCATGCAATGCAACAGACAAGCACTACCAGAAACACCTCAGATTCATTACTTGTTTCTTTTGAATTGTTGGTAGTTGTACATTTAGAAACCTCAGATCAAGAAGCTGGATGCTAATGCAGGTGCTGCTGTAGTTATTTCCCAGTCCACTGGCCCATGCAGTGTATTCAATATACTACTTAGAACACATAAAATAAGGCAGACGCTAGCGCTAGGTTCTCTGGTTTGAGCCCTTACTTATAGATAGTGAGATGGGGAGAAACTGGACGGTTTGAAGCGGTGTTCTTTTTCCAGAACCGCTCCATCTCTTCTTTGGCTGTGGTTCCCAAAGGAACAGCACTAAAACAAAACAGATTTAAAAAGGACAGAAATTAGCCTTAGTTTATATACTTTAGATAACAAAGAATTTTGTTGTTGTTGTTGTTGTTATTTTGAAGCAGGGTCTCCCTGTAGCACCAGCTGGCCTTGAACTCACTATGTCGTCCAGGCTGGCCTCGAACTCACAGAGATCCACCTGCCTCTGCCTCCCAAATGCTGGGACTACAGGCGTGCGCCACCACGCCCAGGAACAAAGACTTTTTTAAAAAGATTTATTTCAGCCCAGGTATAGTGGCTCACGCCTTTAGTCCCAGCACTCGGGAGGCAGGGGCAGAGGCTGGTGGATCTCTGTGAGTTCAAGCTCAGCCTGGTCTACATGGTGAGTACTAGGCCAGCTGGGACTACAGGGAGAACCTGTCTCAAAAAGACAAAATAAATAAAAAGTAAAAAAGATTTATTTTATTTTTTAATTAATTAATTTTGGGTTTTTTTTTTTAGACAGGGTCTCACTATACAGCCTTGACTGGCCTGGAACTCACTATGTAGACCAGGGTGGCCTTGAACTCAAAGAAATCCAGACTGCTTCTGCTTCCTGAGTGCTTGGATCAAAAGTATGTGCCACCATGCTTAGCAAGATTTATTTTATTTTTAATTACTTGTATATGTGTATGAGTACGTGCACACGAGTACAAGTACCCCTAGAGGCTAGAAGAGGGTATTGGATCTCCTGGAGCTTAAGTTACAGGCAGTTGTGAACCACCCAACATGGGTGCCAGAAACCAAATTCCGATCCTCTACAAGAGCAGTACCTGTTCTTAACCACTGAGTAATCTTTTTATTTTTTTTGGAAAAAGGGTCTCCTTGTAACCCCCAGCTGGCGTGGAACTCACTATGTAGACCAGGCTAGCTTTGATCTCACAGAGATTTGCTTGCCTGTGCCTCCTGAGTGCTAGGATTAAAGGCCTGTGCCACCATGCCTGGCCCTCCCAAAAAAGGTGTTTTAATTTTTAATAACTACATGATTAGAAGAAGCATTTCACTACAGCTTTAACATATTCAGTAACACACTCCAAAAAAGATTTTTAAAAAGGTAAGGTTGGATCAGTGAGATGGCTCAGCAGGTAAAGGTGATGTCAAGCCTTACAACCTGAGTTTGATCCTCTGGGACCCACATGGCAGGAGAGAATCAACTCCTACAAACTGCCCTCTGACCGCCACCTGTGCACTGTGGCACACATGGTCCCACACATCCACATTCATACACACATACACACAAAATGAATACATAAAATATATTTTTTAAATTTTGGGAGGCCAGAGAGATGGCTCAGCAGTAAAGAGCACTGGCTGCTCTTACAGAGGACCCAGGTACGATTCCTAGCACCCACGTGGCAGCTAACAAACCATCTGTAACTCCAGTTCCAGAGGATCTGATGCTGTCTTCTGACCTCCACGGGTGCCCTTACCTACATGCAGGCAATACACTCATACACTTAAAAATAAAAATAAAATACTAAACACTTTGAAGGGAAGTTGACATACAACCATAATACCAACATTTGGGAAGCAGAGGCAGGAAGATTAGAAGTTCAAAGACTGGACTACCTAATAATTACAAGGCCAGCAAGGGCTACATAAAGAGACTGTCTCAAAAAGAAAAAAATAAAAAAAAGTTCATGGTGGCACACACCTATAATATCAGTGGAGGTGGAAGCAGGAGGATCAGGAATTCAATGTCATCAATTACATAGCAAGTCCAAGCCAGCCTGAGGCCCTGTCTCAAAACAAAACAAAACCCAACCCTAAGAAAATATAACAGCTAAGCACATTTGCAAGCCTAATTAGATTCTCGCTAGGGGAAAGGGGAGGTTTCATTTCTATAAAATACATTATTTGGGACAAACAGAAAATCTGAAAATTAACTATGTATCGGAAAAGCATTCATCAGAGTTATTTTCTTGAATTTAATGATTATACTTATATAGAGCTTATCATGCCAGGCATGGTGGTGTAACCCAGGAGGATCATTTAAGCTCAAGACCAGGCTGTGCAATATAACAAATCCTATCTTTCTGTTGTCTTTTTGAGATAGGTTCTCCTTGTAGCCCCAGCTGTCCTGGAACTCAATATGTAGACCAGGCTGGCCTAGAACTCACAAAAATCCACCTGCCTCTGCCTCCCAAGTGCTGGGATAAAAGGCATGCTCCACCACGCCCGGCTTCAAGTCCTATCTTAAAGAGTCAAAACAAATAAAATAAATCAACAAAGAGAATTTTTTTTGTACTATTCTTTAAATTTTCTGAAAGTATATTTCCAAGATTTAAAAAAAAAAATCAACAAAACAAAGCAGGCAGGTGTGGCAATGCACGTCCTGGATCCCAGCACTTGGGAGGCAGAAGCAGGTGGATCTCTGTGCGTTCAAGGCCAGCCTGATCTACATAGTGAGCTCCAGGCCAGCTGGGGCTACAGAGACCCAGTCTCAGGAATAAAAATAAACAAAAACAAACAAACAAAAACTAGGTCCTGAAACTAATTAAAACTAAAGGATTATTTTTTTTTAAAAATCTAGTAAGGGAAAAAAGACAAAAAAAAATGGATTATCAAGAAAAGAATCAAACTGAGCACAGAGGCATTGGCCTTTAATCCCAGCTCTAGGAAGGCAGAGGCAGGTGGATCTCTGTGAGTTCCAGCCCAGCCAGGGCTAAGAAAAATTAAGAAAGATACATAATAGTGGGATCACTTAAGGATTAAGTGATTAGGATTAGAAGGTAGCCTACTGATGGAGGCAAATTCCTGGCTTTAGTTCTATGCACTGGGTTATAGCTCAGTGGTGAAACACATGCCTAACAGGTACAAAGCCCTAGGTTTGATTCCCAGCACCATAAAACACCAAAACCAACAATAACATCATCACCAACAAGAAAAATCATCTAAATCCCCAGAGCCATAAAAAGAAAGAAAAAGAGAAATCAGAAGACATAGTGACCTTAATTGTTAAACAGCCAAATGTCTGTAACTGCCAACTTTCTTATATATCCCCAAATCTATATCAACAATCTCTGATTTATTTATGTTTTGGAGACAGGGTCTCAAGTAGGCTATGCTGGTCTTTAACTCCTAATACTCCTGCCTCTATCTGTTGAATACTGAGAATACCTAGCCAATACAGTATTTTGGGATAATAATGGATTTCAAGTCTTTTTTAATTGCCTTTCCTTTCCTTTTTTTTTTTTTCTTGATAGGCTTTTATATATCCTAAGTTGATCTGAAACACACAATATAGTCAAGATGACCTTGAACTTCTGATCTCCTGCCTCTACCTTCTGAGTGTTAGGATCACAAACATGTCTCATACCTGGTTTATGTGGTAGCAGTGATGGAACCTAGGATCTCTTGAATGCTAGGCAGGTACTCTACCAATTAAACTGCATGTCTAACCCTTTTATTTCTTTTTCATGAGGAAAACAAAAAGAGGGAATAGTAATCTCCATAGACTCAGAAACTTACTTTTTCACACAAAGCTGAGGATTAAGGTGGGCTCGGAGGCAATGACGGCCAACATGTCTGCAAGAGATTCAAAAAGACAAACTTAGAGATCAACATATCAACTTCTCTACTTTTTTACTGTATTAGATGTGGAGGAATAGATTAAAAATAAGGGCTGAGGGCATAACTCAGTGTAGAATATAAGCTTATAAATATATGGGGCCCTGGGTTCAACCTCCAGTGCCAAAAACATGAAAAAAAAAAAAAAAAGACAGTATCAGTGTCCCTATTTTCTATCTGAAAAACTACAACCTGAAGCCAGGCATGGGTAAATATGTTTGTAATTCCAGCACTTGGGAGATAGAGGCAGGAGAATCAGAAGTTCAAGGCCAGCTCTATGAATTAAAATTTTAAGAACAAACGATTTGTGGATGGAGGATCTTTTTTTTTTGTCTTTTTGAGACAGGGTCTCCTTGTAGCCCCAGCTGTCCTGGAACTCACTATGTAGACCAGGCTGGCCTCAAACTCACAAAGATACACCTGCCTCTGCCTCCCAAGTGCTGGGATTAAAGGCATGCGCCACTACGCCCAGCTCATGGATGGAGGATCTTACTATTAAGCTAGGTCATTTCAAGAACTATCATCAAGACTTACTTTTCAGGTAAGTCTGATGACCTGAGTTCAATCTCAAGAACCCACAATAAAAGTAAAAGGCAATAACTGATTCCACAAAGTTCTCTGACCTCCACATGTGCACTGTGGCATGGTCCCCTGCCACCATCACACACAATAATTTTTTAAATTAAAAGAAATTAATAAAAAAGAACTACCATCAGCCAGGCATGGTGGCACACGGCTTTAATCCCAGCATTCGGGAGGCAGAGGCAGGCGGATCGTTTTGAGTGCAAAGCCAGCCTGGTCTACATAAGTGAGTTCAGGTCAGCTGGGATTGCAGGGAGACCCTGTCTCAAAAAGACAGGAAAAAAAAAAAAAAGAACTACCATCAACTTCCAGACAATTTAGATGAACTTCAAGTCAAAATGTCTCTCATATAATAGCACAAAAAAAATAAGAGAATTGGGGTTGGAGAGATAGCTCAGCGGTTAAGAGCACTGACTGCTCTTGCAGAGGACCCAGGTTCAATTCCCAGCACTCACATGGCGCCTACAAACCGTCCTTAACTCCAGTTCCAGGGGAATCCAAAACTCTCTTCTGACCTCTGCAGCATTGCACGGCATGGGTGCACTGCAGGCAATACACTCACACACATAAAAATAAAAGTAATAAATAAAATATTAAAAAAAAGAGAGAGAGAGAGAGAGAATTTGCCAGGCACCACAGTGGCATACACGTTTAATCCCAGCACTTGAGAAGCAGAGGCAAGCAGAGCTTTGTAAATTCAAGGCTAGCCTGGTCTACAAAGGAGTTCCAGGTCAGGTGGAGCTACAGGGAGACCCTGTCTCAAAAACAAAACAAGATCTAACAATCTTCTATGATACCCATTACATCATTTCAAGAGCTAGGCCTATGCTTTAGAAGGTCTGGCCCACTATTTGGAGGAAAAGATCCAACCAACTCTTTTTCAGTTCTTTCCTCTTCTCTCTGGAGGCAAGAGGTGAATACAGACATTGTGTATCCAAGGCTCTCAGAAAGAAGTGGGAACAAATCTTTTTAAATCAACTGAATTGTCTCTGAAGTTGCAAAACAAACATTCCTCACACCAAGCTAGGCCCAATCACTCAGCAACCCAGCAAGAGTTTGCAGATGTGGGCTGGAATCTATTGCATGCTCTGTCTAGTGCTATTGTTTCCCAGACAAATACCAATATAAGTTTTCTACAAGGCCCCTACAGAAATCATCTGTACAAACTCCATAACCTTATAAAAACAGGTTATCTATTCTTGCCTTTCATGTGAAACCAGCAACTCTGAAAAGACTTTTTATGCTGGGAATGGACCTTAAAATGTTATAGCTAGGAGCTGGCAAGATGGCTCAGAGGGTAGACACTTTCTGCCAAACCTGACAACCTGAGTTGACTTCCGGGACCCATATGGAAAAGAAGGAAACCCACTCCTGCAAACTGTCCTCTGACCTCCAAACACAAGTCATGGCATGTGTGCAGCTACCCACTCACTCCCCCACCCCCCCATAAATAAATGTAAAAATATTTTTTAAATTATAGCTTAAGGGGCTGGAGAGATGGCTCAGTGGTTAAGAACACTGGTTGTTCTTGCAGAAGACCCGGATTCGAATCCCAGCGCCCACATGGCAGCTAACAGCTATCCGTAACTCCAGTCCCAGGGGATCCTACAGCCTCTTCTGACCTCCAAGGGCATTGCATGACACGGGTACACTTACCTACATGTAGGCAATACATGCATACACATAAAATAAAAATAATAAAATTTTTTTAAAAAAAGATTATAGCTAAAAGCAACAGTACTTTGGGTTTTTTTGTTTGTTTTTTTTGTTTTGGGGTTTTATTTTTTTGAGACAGGATCTCCCTGTAGCCCCAGCTGGTCTTGAACTCACAGAGGTCCCCATGCCTCTGCCTTCCAAGTTCTGGGATCAAAGGGCACCACCATACCCAGCTGCTTTTAATAAATCAGAAGGTATAATTTATAATTATCGCTGTCCCCTTCCAAATGTATTAAACATGTCAAAAATATAATCACTAATCAAATAATTTTTTAAATTTACATGCATAAACAGATACACACACATATTTTTGAGTGTTTTGCCTGCATGCATGTAAGTGTACCACATGTGTGCAATGCAGGCAGAGATCAGAAGAAAGCATCAGATCCCCTGGAACTGGAGTTATAGGCAGTTGTTACCTGCCATGTGGGTGCTGGGAACTGAACCCAGGTCCTCTGTAAGATTAGTCAATGCTCTTAACCATTGAGCCATATCTCCAGCCCCCTGACCAAATAATTTAAAAAATTATTCTCTGCATAGAGGCAGCAACGGTAATACAGAAAGGAAAATAACAAGCCAGACATGGTGGCACACCCCTGTAATCCGAGCATTAGAGAGGCTATGAATTTGAGGTCAGCTTAAGTGACCAGGCTACAAAGTGAGTTACAGGCCAGCCAGGCTACATAGCAAAGCCCTATCTCAAAAACAAAACAAAACAAAACAAACTAAATAAATTTATAAAATGAAGTAGGCTAGGAAGACGGCTCAGTAAGTAAAAGGCACTTGGGATTAAACTGCTGGGATTAGCGGCCTGTGCCACCATGCCTGGCTTTAGCTCCTGGTTTTATTTATTTTTACTTTATATGTGTATTTTGCCTGTATGTATGTAAGTGCACCACAAGCATGCAATGCCTGTGGGGGCCAGAAGAGGGCACTGATCTCCTGAAACCGGAGTTCCAGACAGTTGCTAGCCACCAAGTAGGTGTCAGGTACAGAACCCAGGTCCTCTGCAATGGAGCCAGTGTTCTTAACTGCTGAGCCATTTCTCCAGCTCCATTTTTTTTTCTTAATTCAAAAATTTACATATATAGCCAGGCATGTTGACACACACCTTTAATCCCAGCACTCAGGAGGTGGAGGCAGGGAGAACTCTGTGAGTTGAAGGCCAGCCTGGTCTACATAGAGAGTTCTAGGCCAGCTGGAGCTACAGGGAGACCCTGTCCCCCTAAAAGGGTGAAAAAAATTAATTTGTGGGTGGGGGTATATGTGTACATGCAACAGCACACATGTGTCAGCCAGAGGACAATTCAGGGGAGTCAGTTCTCTCATCATGAGGATCCTGGGTACAGAAATTATGTCATGAGCCTTGGCAGCAATAACCTTTATAGGCTGAGTCATCTTGTGGGCCTAGGTTTGTTTTGTTGTTGTTGTTGTTTGTTTTGTTTTGTTTGAGATAGGGCCTTGAGATAGTAGCCTGGGCTGGAAAGAATTAACCTCGTAGTGGAGAATGACCTTGAACTCCCGGAGCCTCCTGTCTCCAAACTCTCAAATGCTCCTGTCTCCAAAACTCTCAAATTACAGACATATGCTAACACTACCACATCCGCTTTGGGTTTTGTTTGTTTTTTAAATTAAAATAAGAACCTGAGTTAGGATGTAGCCCAGACTGGCCTCTATTCAAGATCCTCCAGCCTCAGCCTCCTGAGTGCTTAGATTACAGGCGTGTCACATCACGTCCTGTTTAAGATCACCATTTCTTTAGCCATATTTGCTGCATCCATCATGTTCTCACACAACTTGTTCGTATCTTTATAGCAACATTATGTTGTTTACGAATTCACCTATTATCTTCCCTGCTAAATTTTGCACTCAAAGGTAGGACTACATACTTATTTCTACAGCATCTATAACATCCAACATATAAAAGGAACTTCCAATGAGCTATATACCCTTAAATATCTTTTTTTTTTTTTTTTTTTTTTTTTGGTCTTTTTGAGACGGTCTCCCTGTAGCCCCAGCTGTCCTGGAACTCACTATGTAGACCAGGCTGGCCTTGAACTCAGAGATCTGCCTGGCTCTGCCTCCCACGTGCTGGGATTAAAAGCGTGCGCCACCACGCCTGGTTTATTTATTTTTAATTGAGTCTTATTTAACAGTCCTGGCTAGCCTGGAACTGGCTTATGTAGACCAGATCTGAACTCACTCCATTCTCCTGTATCTGCCTTCCAAGTGATGAGATTACAGGCACAAGTATGTACTACCACACCCAAGTATGCTTTTTATTTTATTATTTATTATTATTATTATTATTATTATTTTGTTTTGTTATTTTTGAGACAGGGTTTCCCTGTAGCCCCAGCTGGCCTGGAACTCACTATGTAAACCAGGCTGGCCTCAAACTCACAGAGATCTGCCTGCCACTGCCTCCCGAATGCTGGGACTAAAGGTGTGCACCACCACAGGCAGCAAGTATGCTTATTTTTAAAAAGCAGCTTCATGAATTGAAAACCAACCCTTACCTATTCCAAATATTTCATATGCACATTTAATATGACAAGCATTGGTCAGATAGCTGACACCTCTTAGAGACATTGGGCTTAAGTAGCATAAGCATTAGATACATATCCAGTTGTCGGTAGCTCAGCTGCCTGTCTCCTTGGTTCTGAAAAATCATTCCTTCATTTACTGCCAATGGAATTTGTGTTGTCCAACTGCTTGTTTATTCCTAGCAGGTTCCTGACTGTTTGGGAATGCACACAGTATGGAGTACTATTCACAAGTCACGGCATGCTGGGCTGGAAAGATGGCTCAGCACTTAAGAGCACTGGCTGCCCTTCAGAGGACTTAGGTTTGGTTCCCAGGACCTACATGGCACCTAACAACTGTCTGTAACCCTAGTTCCAGGGAACCTGTAGCTCTCTTCTGGCCTCTGTGGGCATTACATGACATAGGTGTACTTTCTTACATGCAGGCAAAACACTCACACATAAAAAACATTACTAAAAAGTCATGGCATATAATACTGATACCTTTTTTAAAAAATCTATTTATTTTTATTTTGTGAGTGCTGGGATGAACCCAGGTCCTCTGGAAGAGCAGCCAGTGTTCTTAACTCCTCTCTAGCCCTAATAATTTTCAACTAACTAATTATTAAAATTTTTCAGCTGGGTGGGAAGATATTATGGGACTACTGTTCAATGGATATAAAATTTCAGATGGGGAAAAACAAAGTTCAAGAGCACTATTGTACAATATAATTTCTATTTTATTTATGTATTTAATTTTTTGTGGTGCTCCGAGTTGGATTTAGGGCCTCATACATGCCAAGCAAGCACTCTACCACTGAGCTGTTATCTTTAGCTCAGATTTTTATTTTTTATTTTTATTTTTTAAATATTTTATTATTTTTATTTTATGTGTATGCATGTATGCTGCATGTATGTGAGTGCACCTGTGTCGTGTAATGTCACGGAGGTCAGAAGAGGGCTTCGGATTCCCCTGGAATTGGAGTTAAGGACGGTTCATAGCTGCCATGTGGGTGCTGGGAAT
>NW_008350788.1:79970-83230 GCF_000622305.1 Nannospalax galili
CTTGAACTCACAGAGATCTGCCTGCCTCTGCCTCCTGAGTGCTGGGATTAAAGGCATGCACCACCATGCCCGGCATTTATTTTTTAATGGATACAGAAAAACATAAAATTGTACACATTAATGGAGTACTATGCACTGTTTTGACACGTATATATTGCACAGTTTCAAAATCAGGATTTATAGTTAATATTACTCTATTATATACTTGAAAATTGTTGAGACTAGATTTCAGATTTCTTAAAGCAAAAGAAAGTATGTGTACAACATGCATGTTGATTAGCTATATTTAGCATATACAAGGTATACATATTCCCCAAACATCATACTGTATACCATAAATATATATACTTTTTGTTAAGGATAAACGCACCTTCCCAAAATTTAACCAATAGTTCCCTTAAGTGTGCTCAAGTTATTACTATTTTCAACTCACAAATAAGGAAACCATAATCTAACCTCAACTTTTATAAAGTGAAATTAAGTGACACTGACAGAATTAGATCACAGCCCATCGAATTCCTTAGAAGGTATTTCTCTGGTTAAATCAGCATACTAAAAAGAGTTCCAAATCCCTAACGTTTATTGTTTTTGTTGTTTCAGATAATCTCATGTAGACCAGAAGGACCTTTAACTCACTGTGTAATTGAGGTTGGTTTTAATCCCTGTCTTCTGCCTCTATCCCCCAAGTAATTACAGGTTACACCACCATGCCCAGAGTAGTGTTGTTTATGTGAGAGCTTCATTAATGATCAAGAAGTCTACTGCTTAGTACTGAATCCTGGTGTGGACAGTACTACATAATTCAAAATCATAGTGTCTGGATATGTTTAACAAGTATGGTCTAGGGGGACTGGTTTCAAAGCCCCTAGCTGATACCAAAATCCATGGATGATTAAATTCTTTTGGGTTTTTTTTGTTTGTTTGTTTGCTTTGAGACTCAATCTTACTCTGCAGCCCAGGCTGGCTTCAAACTTACAGCAACCCTCCTGCCTCAATGTCCTGAGACTACCGGTGTGAGCACCACAACCAGATGATTAAGTTCTTGAAGCAAAATAGTGTGGTGTTTCTCATTTTTCCCACACACTTTCAATAATCTCTGTATTACTTATAATGCCGAATGCAATTTAAATGTTCTGTAAATGTTATATCATATGGCTTAATAAAATGACAAGGAAAAGAAGCTATTTATGTATAGTCCAGTTACATCCAATCATAGGCCTAAGAACAGACTACGGGAACAGGAGGTGAGGCAAGCAATTCTTAGTGAGGGTTGGAAAGAGGCTGAAGATCTGTGGATGATGGGAAGCTACAGCAGGGCACGCCTACATTGTTTTTTTCACATGGGTTCAGCATAATGCTTGGCAGGTAACAAATTCAAATTCTTTTTAGAACTTTTTAGAATTTGTTTTTCAAATATTTTCAATCTGAAGTTGGTTAAATCTAGCAAGAACCCAAGGATGAATGAAGACTCTACACACGAATCCTGAAATCCCTAAAATGAAATGTTTGAAACCAGTATGACCATTTCAAACTAAACGCTTCTTTATCCAACATCTACCCTAACATCTACTAAGATATGTTATGTCAAAGAATTCAAAAGCATTGAATTGTGGTCAAATAATTTGGAATAAAGGAAGCAGTTCTGGAAGATATGCTCTTGTCATATCTTAAAGAAAAGTTACATATGAAAATGAAGGGCAAAATGAAAGTGAAAGTTTAACTGAACTCCCAAAGAATCATACCATCACAGAGACAAACTAAACAAAGCCCCTCTATTTTTGTGCTGCATGATTGAAGTGGAAAGAGAAATAAGACATTTAAGAAAATCAGGGACTGAAATCTCAATAGCATGGAAACTAACTTTCCATAACAAATAGTTTCCAAAAATAGGGCTGGCACAAAACTGTGCTGGGATTTATACCAGAAGTGTCTAGTCTTTAAAGTCTCCGAGAATGAGACCTTAACAGTGACTAATTCAAAATGCAAGAAAATTTACCCAATTCCCTTGACAGGGAGTTGACCTTTAAAAGAAAGGTTGGAATACACAGTCCATCGCCTTCTACACTAAAATTAGAACAAACAAAACAAAATGCATTTTCTAGGAAGCAGTAGAGATCTCTCCGGGGACTACTGCTAATCACTGACAGGGGAGGGACCCGTCAGGAACCCGGACTGTCCCCATACATAACATCAAAGGCTTAGTACACCAATAATCGCGCCCCGATCCCTAACTAAGCTCTCCAAACTGTAGGCCCCGGGGCCTGCTGACCTCTAGGCGCAAGTCTCGGCGGCAAGGGTCTGAGAGGGGCCACAAGAACACTCTGGGGAATGGCATTAGACCTATAGGAAGTAAAAAGGACGACAGACGCGCACCGACAGCCGCGCCCCTGGTCGCTACCGAGTGACCTCCAAGCCCTCCCGAGCCCCGCCGCTGCGGGTGGGGACACATGGGGAGGGAGACACCAGGATCCCAGGGGCGCAGCCTGGACACCAACGGGTCCTCTTTCTGTCCCAGATCGGCGTGAGCCGCTGTCACCACCACGAGGGGCCAGCTTCGGTCTCCCAGGGGTCACGGGCACCGTCTCCCAGCCCCAGGCTAAAGTCACCTCAGCAACAGCACAGCCATCTTGGGTTCCGGCCTGGACGGAAGTGATGCAAACGTCCCGCCCCGTGGGCGGGGGCGGAGAGGGGAGGACGCTGTCACATGACCGCGCGAACCCTACAGGCGCTGGATCGTATTGTCTGTGTGGGTGGTGTTTGCGTTCTTTGGTCCCTCTTCTTCCTCTAATTTCTGCCGTTGTTTATCAAGATTTTGGCACAGTCGCGTTTTAAGTTAGTGTATATTTACCTGCGTATGTGTTTATTTGATTCGCTCTACCAAACAGCGCCTTGGTGAGGCGGGGCTGCCAGAGAGCCTTAGACCACGGTTTTTTAACGCCGGGTGCCTTCTCTCACCACCTCGATTAGCACACACCACCCCACCCGTTTCAGGGCTTGAGCTGCTGCATGAACCAGACTCCCACTGGCCAAAGACAGCGCTCCCCTTGTTTCGTGTTTCAGTACTGTGTGGGTGACAGCCACAAAAGCCTGGGGTGTGGAAGAGAACCCGCTTTGATTTATATATACTGTGTATGAACGGTTTTGAGAAATCCAAGCACAAAAATCAGTTGCAGAGTGCTGTCGACTGAGGAAAGAAAGCGAACAAGTGAGAAAAGAATGAAGTAGAATGCAAAAGTTCTTGACGGGGGGCTGGGGGAGGG
>NW_008350788.1:83281-86773 GCF_000622305.1 Nannospalax galili
TCAGATCTCATTTATATTTAGCACTCTCCTGCTTTGTTCCCTTCAGGATTTAAATAGCACAAATTTTCTTTTTTCCCCTCTGCAGCAAAGGAATAAAGCTATTTGCATTTTTGTAGCTTGACAAGGAAATGCACTCCCATGGACTTTAGGAATTGGAAGGAACCTTAGAGGTTTTCTCATCCAACCCACTATCCTGTATAGGAATTGCCTTCATCTTTAGGATTGCAGCAAAATAATCAGTGATGGACACCTCAAAAAATGTTTCACTTGGTAGACTGAGGGAAGAGGATCATGAGTTTGAGGCCAGTCTCCAGAGATAGGAAGAAACCTACTTTAAAAAATTATTGTTGCCGGGCGTGGTGGCACACGCCTTTAATCCCAGCATTGGGAGGCAAAGGCAAGCGGGTCTCTGTGAGTTCAAGGCCAGCCTGGTCTACATAGTGAGTTGCAGGACAGCTGGCTCTTGCAGAGGACCCAGGTTCGAGTCCCAACACCCACATGGTGACTACGAATCGTCCTTAACTCCAGTTCCAGGGGAATCCGACGCCCCCTTCTGACCCCCGTGGCATTGCACGACACGGGTGCACTCACATGCACACAATACACTCATACACATAAAAAAATAATAATAAAAATTTTTTAAGTAAAATCTAGCGGGGCATAGTGGCACACATATTTAATCCCAGTACTCCGGAGGCAGAGGCAGGCAGAGCTCTGAGATCGAGGCCAGCCTGGTCCACATAGTGAGTTCTAAGCCAGATGGGCAGCTGGGCTATAGGGAGACCCTGACACAAAAAGACAAAACAAACAAACAAAAATCTTGAAGGGCCAGTTGTGGTGGCTCATGCCTTTAATCCCAGCACTTGGGAGGCAGAGGGAGGTGGATCTTTGTGAGGCCAGCCTGGTCTACATAATGAGTTCCAGGACAGCTGGGGCTACAAGGAGACCCTGTCTTCAAAAAGACCAAAAAAAAAAAAAGACAGGAGAAAGTGGGAGGAGGTAAGGTTAGGTAGGACTATTGACTACATCCTTTAAACATTTACTCATGATGATTTTTGCCCATGGAATTTATGATCAAACACTATTTAGAGCTCCATTACCAAAATCTAATATTAATCACCAAACTCACCCAGAATTATGGTCTAAGGTGCAAGGCAGTTACCAAGAGACTCTTGGCTTTATATAGATGTGCCTATACTGTCTCATAAGCTGAAACAAGCTTGGCATGGGGGTACATGCCTGTAATCTCAGCACTCAGGAGGCTGATCACCACATATTCCAGGCCAGCCTGATCAAAATAGTGTGTTCAGATCAACCAGGGGTACATATGGAGAACCTGTCTTAAACACACAAACAGACAAACAAGCTGAAACAACAAAGACTTCACTCAAGTACTAGAATGTATGCTATAGCTGACAGAAATTCAAAAAGCCAGGTTGAAATTCAGAGCAAACATTAAGCCAAGCTGTTTATCAACACAGTTTATCTTTAAAATACGCAGGAAGAAACAGAGTCTAAGGTCTAAAGTGAGAGAAATGGAAGAGAAGAGAAAATGGCATTTTCAATGAAGAACATAATCATTTTTGATGATCCTAGGTAGAGAGGCAATCCGGACAACTCTGAAAGGCTTTGCTGGCCAGATTTGTCTTAGAACTGAACTCTGGTAATGTACATATTCTGAACATCTCTTTGTCTCTTCAGGTTGGCCTTGAACTCCAGATGCTCCTTGCTTTTCTCTCGCAAGTGCTAGGATTACAGGCATAAACTACAGCTGACTTTCCCATCTCTAACTCCACTTCCCAAATCTTTGGGGGAGGGGGGAGTACGAGCGTGTGTAAGTACAGGTACCCATGGAGTCCAGAATAGAGCATTGGATCACCTAGAGCTGGAGTTACAGACAATTGTGTGCCATTTGACATGGGTGCTGGGAGCCAAACTCAGGTCCATTACAAGAATAGTATGTGCTCTTAACTGCTGAGCCATCTCTCCAGCCCCTCAAATCTTTAGGAGCTGCTTTACAATGTACCAGATTCAATCCAGCCTCTTTAGTCTGTCATTTAAGGCCCTCAACCTTCCTGTTCAGATTTGTTTCCTACTGTACCCTTTCGTGCCCCCCCAAATCAAATCAAAGGTGTATGGAACGTTATCTGCTAGAAGCATGCTCAGAGTTTCACAGTCGCGTCTCACACACACACACACACACACGTTCTTTTCACCTCTCTTCTATTCTTGCTGTTCTATCTGGCCATGCTCCCTAACCATTCCCCTTTTCAAAATGGCAGTCCTCCTTCAAGGTCCGTATATAACATTGCCTCCTAGACCTGACTGCCTCTTCCTCTGAACTTCATTTATTAAGTGAAAGCTATCTTTCATAGAACTAACCTTACTGTTGCAGTGGCTGAGTGTGGTACTCCCAACGTTTTGTTTATTAGTAAAACAAATCGTAGTTTATCATAATTGGCTGCTGATGAGCTTGTCTTCTGGCCCCTCCTCTGCCTCCTCAAACTAGATTTTGAACTTGAAGGAAGAACCAAATTACTATTATTCAAATACTGGCATTCCCATACTTTATATATAACCAGCATGCAGTACAGTGTTGCTGTCTTGCTCTAAACTGAGCTTTACTTAAACTGCATCACAAGGCATCGAAGGGTTTCCTAACAATGAAGGAACAGTCTGCGGCTTCTTCCCTGGAAGTTTTCCAGCAGAGAAAAGCTTCTACCTGAGGAGAATCTCCCAGGATGCAGAGAGATAGAAAAAGTTATTCCCAAAGGACCTGGTCATCTGAAGTAGTCTATAGTGCAGCTCATGGTACTCAAACTAATAAGGGACATCCTAATTTGGGAGTTCTCTGAGAGGAACTTGCCTCTAAGTCCTAGGGCTCTCAGACAAGGAAGCTAAGAAGGAATCCCTTTCCATGGCCTTTGGATTTAGGCTTCCCTGCTTATCTATCCCACAGAAATGTCTGTCCTTTTTTCTGTCCCTCTCCCTCACCCCCCCCAACATTCCAGCCTAGGGTAGGGGGAGGTCAGTAGATACAAAGCCCTCTGTGTATGGGGTGGTATGTGTCCCCCCCCACCCCTCCACCCAGAGTATACAATGCCCCTTCTGCTCCCTGCCCCCTGCCCCCCTCCCCACCACCTCTCAATTGCACATGCCAGGCTGCAATTGGTTACTGGCTCAGGACAGCCCCCTCATGATGGAGCCCCAGGGGATTTTAAGCAGGTTCCAGGAACCCCCTCTCAGTTCCCCACACTCTCCACAGATGCTCTGGGCCCTAGCCCCTGCCCTAGCCATGGCTCCTGGGGCTCCCTCTTCCAGTCCCAGTCCTATCCTGGCTGCGCTACTCTTCTCTTCTTTGGGTAAGTGAAACCACCCCAGTCCCTGGAACCTGAGATTCAGGTGGTCTCTCAGCAATTTCCCACTATCCTCACTGCACTTTACTTCGAAGTGCCAGCATGAAAGAACAAGAAAATGATGCTACATTTAGGC
>NW_008350788.1:86796-92606 GCF_000622305.1 Nannospalax galili
GGGTGGGGGGTGGGAGGGTGGAGGGTGTATATCATTTGAGGGAAGCAGCAAAGGTATTTCCTGAAGAGACATGGTAAAAGAGATCATGGAGAGATTCCTTGAGTGGGCATGACTGAACCCAGATTGGAAGCCAGTCAAATGTCCCCACAGCCATGCTGACAGCCTAGTAGAAAGCAATGATAGAGGATGGGAAGGTGCAAGATCAAATGCTGGGTTCTGGTCCCCATTCATCCTTCAGTAGTATAGAAGGTACCCAACCTCAGTTTCTTAGAAAAGTCAGGGAGTATGAGTGAATGAAGGAGCCCACATTCTGTGGTCTTAGTGTCTTAGATTCAATTTCTGTCTCCTCCATTATATAAATGAATCCAGGATCTTGTCCCTGTAAAGCTGTCTTCCTTCATAAATTGACGTAAATTGACCAGTCCTCTTCTTGACCTCTGGCAGATGTTGAGTGAGCAAGAGAACATCAAAGCAGGGTTCATTAAGTGGATCCTTCCCGACTGCCCTGCATTCTAGTGCAATGGAGGAACAGTAGGCAAGTTGGGGTACGGGGTGACTAGCAGCAAGGGAAGGGAATAGTTAGAAAATCCAAGGTTCTCTTCTTGGTCACGGTCAACTCCTTGGGTTGTAAACCTAAAACCAATACTCTACTGGGCTATACTGGACTATTCTGTGGTACCCTAAAAAAATGTTAATGATAGGGAGTAGGATAGGCCTGGTGCAGGAAATGGAGAGAGTTAGGAACTCTAAAGGGGGGGGGGCAAGTGAGCTCTGTCCCAACATGTCCTACCCATAAAGTACAGTTGAGAAGGACAATGGTTGATATTGTAACAGGAAGAATAGAAGTTAGAAACAATAAATAACCCTCTTTCTTATATTGGTGATTCCCAAGAAGGGTCTAAGGCAGAAGTCCCAGAAGGTGAGTAAATGATATTGCATGCTGAGATGGGAGATTCAGGACAATGAGGGTCAGAAGTAGGGGTGGTATGAGCCCCCAGAGTTGGTCAGACAATGGGACCCTGTTTGTTTGGTTGTCCCCTCCTCCTGTAGAACAAAAGCGTATACAGTTGCCCCTATCCAGGGTCTGCCCACACATATAGTCTCCCTGGAATGACACTCCCTGTGTGGGTGAGTTTGAAGGGTGGCACTGGGCCACAATGGCCAAGAGAAGGATGAGGATAGTTGAACCACAGAGGCCCACATGCAGAGTCATCTGAGCTCTAGATTTAGGGTGTTGCTATATACCCAGCTTCCTCTGACAGAGATAGAGTCCTTCCTCCCCTGGTTTCCCCAGTCAAGAGGGAGCTAAATCGCAATCGGGCAAGACAGTTGCACCCAACAAGAAGACTCACATTCTCTATCATTTTTTTACAAGAAATTTGAGTTTGCTAGACTGCAAAATACTCTACAGCTGCTAAAAGTGGTGTTGATGTAAATCAGCATGAAAAGTTACCCCAAATAAATATATTCTTAAGCCAAACAAAGTAAAATATAATGCAATGAAATATATATTTTAAGAAAAGCTCCACAAAAGTAGTCATTTTTCATAATATATATATATGGCATAATATATATGACAGGGTCTCCCTATAGCTCCAGCTGGCCTGGAACTCACTATGTAGACCAGGCTGGCCTTGATCTCATAGAGATCTGGCTGCCTCTGATAGGAAACTGTAGAAAACTAATGGTTGCTAAGGAGGATGTCAAAGGAGACTTTAGTGTCATTTCTATTGCTTGAATAGTTTATAGGAATGCAGGGCAGCTATAGTGGTACACACCTTTAATCGAAGCACTCAGGAGGCAGAGGCAAATGGATCTCTGTGAGTTCAAGCCAGCTTGGTCTACACAGCAAATTCCAGGCCAGCCAGAGCTACACAAAAGACTCTGTCTAAAAAAAAAAAAGGGGGGGGGCATATGTTACCTGTATAATTTAAAAGTTTTCAAACTTTGCATCTAATAGCTAATTTAATTTTAATTTATTTATTTTTATTTTATGTGTATGAATGCCATTCCTGAATGTATGTAAGTGCACCCATGTTATGCAGTACCCATGGAGGACAAAAAAGGGCATCGGTTCCTCCAAAACTGGAGTTATGGATGGTTGTTAACAGCCATGTGGGTGCTAGGATTTGAACCCCAGCCCGGTCTTCTGCAAGAGCATCCAGTGCTCTTAACCACTGAGCCATCTCTCCAGCTCCTAATAATTAGTTAGATACCATCTGGTAGCAACCATCAGTAATCCCAACACTTGGGAGGCTGAGGCAGGAAGATAAGTTCCAAGATAACTTGGGCTACATAAGAAGACTGCCGCTAAAATAAATAAGAAGAAAAAGAAAATGATAGTGACTACAAGGAAAACAACACACCTTCTGGAAGTCTTAAAGACTTTACCACTGATCTCATTTCCTGTATACTGAAAAGGCCTCCCACCCAAGTACTAACCATGCTTAGCTTCTGAGATCAGACAAGATTGGCTGTGTTCAGGGTGATATGGCCTTAGTCTTGAGAATACCTTTTATGCTGAGCTCTTGAACAGACACAGTATTTACATTTATTACATTAGTCCAGAGAGAGGCAGGTCCTGAAAGTTTGGTTCTTTGCTATGGCCTCTGACCTCTCAGTCTTTGACTGTCTTTTGGCCTCATTTCCTCTGTATGAGTTACTGGTCCCATATGTGTACCTGATTTCCCTCTGTGCTTGCAGTGCTATCCCCAGCCCAGGCCATTGTGGTTTACACGGACAGGGAGGTCCATGGTGCTGTGGGCTCCCAGGTGACCCTGCACTGCTCCTTCTGGTCCAGTGAGTGGGTCTCAGATGACATCTCTTTCACCTGGCGCTACCAGCCTGAAGGGGGCCGAGATGCCATTTCGGTGAGTGCATGGGGCCATCCTGGAGGGTTGGATAACAGAAAGGGCACTTCAAAGAACAATGGAAAAGAGAACCTGGGCTTCAGAGGGGAAGCTGTTTTATTCACATAACCCCAATTTTAGCAAGGTAAAGGGCATCTTTGTCACTCTACCGAGGACCTGTGTGCATTGTCTTCCCTGGCCAGCATCTGTTACCAGGAAGCTGGAGCCAAGCTTTAGCAGCTTTTTACGATAGGATTCTCTCACATATTTCTCCCCATTCCTCATAGATCTTCCACTATGCCAAGGGACAGCCCTACATCGACGAGGTGGGGACCTTCAAAGAGCGCATCCAGTGGGTAGGGGACCCTCGCTGGAAGGATGGCTCCATTGTCATACACAACTTAGACTACAGTGACAACGGCACTTTCACTTGTGATGTCAAAAACCCTCCAGACATAGTGGGCAAGACTTCTCAGGTCACACTCTATGTCTTTGAAAAAGGTGTGAGAAGGAACAAGGGACAGGGGGTCTGGGAGGCAGTTCAAGGAGGGGTCGGGAGGACTGATAGGCTGGGGGAAGTTCTAACTAATCTGGCTGTGTTGGTACAAGTCCCTGGAATCCCAGTACTGGAGAGACTGACACAGGAGATTTCCTGGACCACATAGTGAGTTCAACACTTCCCTGGGATACATAGCAAAACTGAAGTCTTTAAAAAGAGGAAGATGGGAATCTAGGCTCGGTGGCTCTGGGCCTGTCATTCAAGTAGTTCAGATGTGGAAACAGGTAGATCAGAAGTTCAAGGCCATCTTTGGCTACATAGATCCTGGTGTCCTGCCCCCCAAATAAAATAAAACAAAAAATAATAAAAACCAAACTGACTCTGAGAAGGTAGGCGGAAGGCAGCCTTGGCTAGGACCCCAGCACCCCCAGCTGCAGGAATAGGTGTGGTACCAAGCAACATAGACCCAGGCTCCTGCTTCTCCGAGACCCACACGTTTCTTTTCCCTTCCCTCCTAGTGCCCACTAGGTACGGTGTAGTGCTGGGAGCTGTGATCGGGGGTATCCTCGGGGTGGTGCTGCTGCTGGTGCTGCTTTTCTACCTGGTTCGGTACTGCTGGCTACGCAGGCAAGCGACCCTGCAGAGGAGGCTCAGGTAAGGGGACACCCTCAGTCCAGGATGCCCAATCCGGGCAGAGACTACTTCAGTAGTGGGAGGGTCCAATGAAAGTGGAAGCTGCATCTGCTGGGAATGGGTTCCAGTGAGGCCAATCCAGCCGCAACCGCTCTCCCCACAGTGCCATGGAGAAGGGGAAATTTCACAAGTCTTCCAAGGACTCGTCGAAGCGTGGGCGGCAGGTCAGCGGGACTTGGGGCCTGGATAGGCCGGGGAGGAGAACGCTGGGAGACCCGGGGCAGCAGTGGGGGCAGCGGTCAAGCTTCACCATATCCGAAGCTAATGTATGCACCTCTCCCGCAGACGCCAGTGCTGTATGCCATGCTGGACCACAGCAGAAGCACCAAAGCTGCCAGCGAGAAGAAGTCTAAGGGGCTGGGGGAGTCTCGCAAGGATAAGAAATAGCGGTTAGCGGGCCGGGCAGGGAGGCGGGGGTCAGGGGCGGAGTCCTCCAAAGGCGCTCAGGTGGTGGTCATTGAGATGGAGCTTCGGAAGGATGAGCAGAGCTCGGAGCTCCGGCCTGCTGTCAAGTCCCCCAGCAGAACCAGCCTCAAGAACGCCCTCAAGAACATGATGGGCCTGGACTCGGACAAGTGATCACCATCCTCCAGGCCCTGCCAGAGCAGGGGGACCTAGGCTCCTCTTAGCCCCTGTCTAGGTGCTTTCCTCTTGCTCCCCAGCCCTGCCCTGCCCTCACCTCCCATTGAGATGTAAGTTTTATTGCAAAATTCATTCCCAAGCACTTGTATTCCTTCCTCACTTT
Source organism: Nannospalax galili (assembly GCF_000622305.1). NCBI lineage: Eukaryota > Metazoa > Chordata > Mammalia > Rodentia > Spalacidae > Nannospalax > Nannospalax galili. The sequence continues at coordinate 91,583 of NW_008350788.1, forward strand.
TACCCCCTTGGCTTTCTGGAAGCCTGGGAACTAATCCTACCCCTCACCTGCCCCAAAGGCTGTGTGTTTGGTGCCTGTCACTCAGGCACCGAGAAGAAAGGGACCTTGATAGCCTCTGTCCCAACTCCAGATGGTCTGGCCTTCCCATCCCCTGCGCCCCAGCTGACTCCCTGGCTCTTTCCTGTCCCTCCCTTCCTTCCCTTGGGTGCCCAGCTCCATTCTCTGCCACCAGCTAACACCCACAGCATCCAGATCAGACTCCTTCTTCAGGGTTTATTTAGGTTGTTTATTATTTTTTATTTTTAATCCATTCTTTTGTTTACCTGAGCCCATGCCCCCATGACTGAGGTCCAATGACGTCATGTGGCTTTTGCAGTTCCCCATACCCCACTATGTCTTTTTATGGAGATCCAACCAGTCCAAGCAGAGGAGCCCTGATCCTCAGACTTCAGCTACATGATTGCTGCCCTCTGACCACTCCTGAACACTGTGCTGGGACTCAAGATCTTGGGGAAGGAGAGTGAGGGAATGGATCCTCACAGATTAGGGGTAGAAAGAAGGGGAAAAATGAGCCTTAAGAAATGGTTTTAAAATAATCAAATAGAAAGCAGGAAAAACAAATGGGAAATGGGGGAGAAAGGAAGAGGCTGTACTCCCAGCCCCAGGGGATTCTTAGGATTTTTCTACATTCTGTATATTTCTTCTTCCACCTGTCCTTAAATGTTTAATAAACACTGACATTTCCAGAAGCTTCGGCCTCTATCTTGCATTTTCTAGTTCTCATAAGAATCCTCACCTCTTATGCCTGGTGTAGTGGTGCGCTCCTTTAATCCCAGAACTCAGGAGGCAGAGGCAGGTGGATCTCTGTGAGATCGAGACCAGCCTGGTCTACATAGTGAGTTCCAGGTCAGCTGGGTCTACAGGGAGACCTTGTCTCGAAAGAAAGAAAGAAAGAAAGAAAGAAAGAAAGAAAGAAAGAAAGAAAGAACGAAAGAAAGAAAGAAAGAAAGAAAAAGAAAGGAGG
>NW_008350788.1:92909-110834 GCF_000622305.1 Nannospalax galili
GGAAGGAAGGAAGGAAGGAAGGAAGAAAGGAAGGAAGGAAGGAAGGAAGGAAGGAAGGAAGGAAGGAAGAAAGAAAGAAGAAAGCGAGCATAGGCATGTGCCACCAAAGCTCTCCATGCAGGTAGAAATGAAGCTCAGTCATAATTCAGTAAAGTTGTGACTATTTAAGCTAACGATTCCTTATTAGTTAAGATCCTAAACTATCCATTTTTACTAGACAGTTACAGTTAAGGACCCTGTTTAAACTTCCTGGGCTCTTATGAGAGTCACATTATCTTACATCTGAAATATCAGCATAGCTCAAAGCATCTCATTTAATTACACTTTGTTCTAAAAATTACCAGCACCTGCATTTTACCATCTCACTGCCCAACTGTGGAACATTTTTGCAATCTTTTGACCATGTATTTTCACAAGTGTCACACATTTTTGTGGGCTTACCCAGGGCTTGCTCATTTTCCACAGTTCTCACCAATGTAAATCACATCCTTTCTCTCCTCTGCAGTGAAGCATTAAAGCCTAGAGTAATGATTCAATTAAAGGGAAATAGCATTATGTAAAAACTTTGAATTCCATCTTAATTTTATAGAAATCATTCATGATCTACCATTAATAACAACATTAATTTTGGGGCTGGAGAGATGGCTCAGCAGTTAAGAGCACTGGCTGCTCTTGCAGAAGACCCAGGTTTGATTCCCAGCACCCATATGGCAGCTAACAACTGTCCGTAACTCCAGTTCCAGGGGAATCTAGCGCCCTCTTCTGACCTCCTCAGGCACTGCAAGACACAGGTACACTTACACACATGCAGGTAATACACTCATACACATAAAATAAAAGTGATAAATAAGGGGTTGGGGATTTAGCTCAGTGGTAGAGCGCTTGTCTAGCAAGCACAAGGCCCTGGGTTCAGTCCTCAGCTCTGAAAAAAAATAGTAATAAATAAAGTATTTTTTTAAAACATTAATTTTGACTGGGCATGTGAGAATAAACCCTCTTTCTTTTTCTTTTTCTTTTTTTTTGGTCTTTTTGAGGGTCTTCCTATAGCTCCAGCTGACCTAGAACTCACTGTGTAGACCAGGCTGGCCTTGAACTCACAGAGATCTGCCTCTGCCTCCCAAGTGCTGAGACTAAAGGCATGTGCTGCCACGCCTGGCCAAAGCCTCTTTATTGAACTCAAAATTTTAAAAATTATAACCCGGTATAAAAAGATAACATAGTGGCTGGAGAGACTGATAGCTCAGCAGTTAAGAGCACTGACTGCTCTTGCACAGCATCCATGTGGCAGCTAACAGTCCATAACTCCAGTTCCAGAGGATCTGACACCCTCATCTGGCCTCCATGAGCATTGCAAGACACAGGCACACTTACATGCATGCAAACTAAGCATTCATATATAGTTTAAAAAGTAAATAAACTTTCAGCAAAAGGTGGGCAGTCTGGAGAGATGGTTCAGCGGTAAGGGTACTGTTTGCTCTTGCAGAGGATCTGGGTTCAATTCCCAGTACCCACTTGGTGGCTAACAACCATCTTTAACTCCAGTTCCAGGGGATCCAATGCCCTCTTTTGGCCTCCATGTGTGGTGCACTTATATACGTGCAGGCTATATACGTGCAGGCAAAACATACGTAAAAGCCGGGTGTGGTGGTACACACCTTTAATCCTAGCACTTGGAAGGCAGAGGCAGGTGGATCTCTCTGAGTTTGAGGCCAGCCTGGTCTACATAGCAAGTTTCAGGTCAGCTGGGGCTACAGGGAGACCCTGTCTCAAAAAGACCAAGAAAAAAAAAAACATAAAAATAAAATTTTTTAAAGTAACATAAACTTGAATGTCCCATAGCAAGTGACCTAGCCAGAATTTGATCTGATGACAGATCTGATGAATCTTAGTTTTTAAAGATCCTAGGAAGAGCCAAGTAAGGTGGCACATGCCTTTAAACTCAGCACTTGGGAGGCAGAGGTAGGTGGATCTCTGTAAGTTCAAGGCCAGCCAGGGGTATAGAGAGAGACCCCAGTCAAGACTGCATAGTGGTGTATGTCTTTAGTCCCAGCCCTCAGGAGGAGGCAGGCAGATCTCTGTGAGATCAAGAGGGACTAGATTATAGCACTTGCTTAGTATTTAAGAGGTCCTGAGTTCAATCATCAGAAGAGGAAGAAAAAATTAAAAGAGAAAGAAAATAATGTAATTGTCATTAAAATAGAAAAAAGGTGAAGATAAGACATATTACCACTGATAATACTCAACACTGAACAAGAAATAACCTCTATATGGTCTAGAACCAAAGAGAAAATTATCTTTATTTGCAAATAATATTAGATTCCTAGAAAATCATAAGAATCAACTAGAAAATGTTTAACAAATATATCAATTTGGTAATAAAACCCAAAACATAATTAGTAACAATGGAGAAAACATAACGCATGTGAACTATCTTTCTAAGCATATATTTTAATATCTCCCATAGTCTCCCTTCAACTACACCATTCATCTGCTTCCCTATACGCTAAAACTTTCTTATTAGTACAGTATTTATTTGTCTTCTCTCTGTCATGCCCTGAGCCAGCCACCTTCCCCAGACTTCCTGGGGGAGGTTCAGGAAAAGGAACATGCAGAGCAGATGAGACATGGGAGAAAGAACTACGGGAGGTAGAGATGGAGATGGCTATTTCACACAGTAAAGAGGATGAGAAAGGCCACCATTAGGCAAAAGAGCCCCATGGCCCAGAACCATATAGAAGAGCTGTCGCTTCAGAGAAGGGTTCCTGCATAACCAATGGTGGGGATCCCCCCCAAAATAGTCTAATCCCAGTCCCAGAGCCAGCCACCCTAACTGTGGCAGCCCCAACCTCAGTGAACTTGGCTGCTGTGTCAGTGTCTCTTGAAATGGTGCTGGTTTGGAAGCTTGTGGCTAGGAGCAAGTGAGGTCAGGGGACGTGGGACTTCCAAGCTGCTGAGCTTTCATCTGCCAACCTCACTGGTCAGTTCAACATCACTGCAGATAGTGATACAACTCCGAGAAGACGTATGTTCTCAAGGGTGAGAAGAGCTGCTCCCAGTGCAGAGAAGATGGCTATATAGTTCACATTCTCCTTTCAATCCCTTCCATCATGTCTCTATCCCCATCTGAATTTTGGGTGGGGACTGGCCTGAAATTCACTATGTAGACCAGGCTAGCCTGGAATTCACATAGAGGTGCACCACCACACTCAGTCTTAATATTTTTGTGTGTGGTACTTGAATTTGAACTTAGGGCCTTGTGCACACTACTCTACCACTGAGCTACATGACTAGGCCCATACTGGCAAGTTTAATGGCTGCTTTTGAGTCTTTGTCATCTTCTCAGCAATATTCAACATTAACAACTCCTTCTTTTTTTCTGGTAACACTTTACTTCTTGGCTTCCTTAAAACATGTATTCTGGTTTTTTCCTAACAATCTGAGATATGTATGAATTAGCTTTAGAGCAGAGAGAGATTACAGCAATCTCTTTTGTTTGTCCCATAATGTGTGCTTGTTTATTCAAATTAATGCTAAAATTGTCAGTAACCTAAAATCACTTGGAGCTGAAAAGTCATTTTCCCCTTCAGATGGAGCTTTATTTGTTTGTTTGCTTGCTTGCTTGAGGCAGGGCCTCTCCCTATAGCCCAGTCTAGCCTTGAATTCACTATGTAGCCCAGCTGACTTCAAACTCTTGGTAATCCCTCTGCTTTATCCTCTCCAGGACTTGAATTGCAGGCATGAGTCACAGCTTTCACCTCTCTCATTCACTACTGTGAATCTAAGAATTTGCTACTGTGCCATAAACAGCTAAGACATTGCTGGACATGTGTCAGGGTAAGACTGGAGAAGGGAAGACATGATAAGATTACATACACAGAGCTTTTCAATGTTCCCCAAATAGAGATAGGCACAGTGGTATAAATCCCAGCAGATGCAATACATTCAGGAATAGAAGGCCACCTAATTTGGGTCTAGACCCTGTCTCAAAAACAAAACAAACAATAAAATAAGTAAACAAGCAAACAAACAAAAAGCCAGGTGCGGTGGTGTTTACCACAATCCCAGAAGCAGAAGCAGGCAGATCTCTGTGAGTTTGAGGCCTGTCTGGTCTATATAGTGAGTTACAGGACAGCCAGGGCTACAGAGTGAGAGCCTGTCTCAAAAATAAAACGAAACAAAAATCTGGCAGTCATTGTACACATCTGACTATGTTAATTCAGTTAATTCACCAAATATTGTTATTTTAAAGACTAAGTTGTAATGAGACCCTATCTACCAAAAAACAATGTAAAATTTGGAAAGAGATGAATAAAATGGTTAATTAATGAATAAAATGGTTAATATAGACAATAAACACACACACACACACACATATATATATATAAACAAGCAAATAGAAAATATGCCTACTTACTACGGTAACTTCTACAATTGATTACAAAGTCATAATTTGCATCTATAAACTTTTCCCACTATCCATTTTTATTTTCCCACTCTCAGCCAGAACTTCAAATGACCAGAGTTCTTTACCTGATTATCTAAACTTCTTTTATTTTGAGTGTGTGTGTGTTTGGTTAATTGGTTGGTTGGTTGGTTTTTTGAGACAAGGTCTCCCTATAACCCCAGCTGGCCTGGGATGCACTATGTAGACCAGGCTGTCCACCATCTCAAAGAGATCCTTCTGCTTCTGCCTTCTGAGTGCTGGGATTAAAGGCATGTAGCACAATGCCTTTGTTTGTTGTTTTAAGATGTGGTCTCATGTAGCCCAGGCTGGCCTCAAACACCCTGTATAACAGAATGACTTTGAAATGCTGATCTTCCTGCCTGTCTCCTGAGTGCTTCAACTATGTGTTACTATGGTTTTTTGTTTTGTTTTGTTTTGTTTTTTTGTTTTGTATTACTATAACAGGGTCTCATGTAGCTCAGGCTGGCAGGCTGGCTTGGATATGCCATCATGATAAGCCTCCAAACTTCCATTTCTGATTCAATATTTGAGTTCTCACTTGTCTTGTCATTTTTAAGAATTATTTTTAACTACGTGTATGTGTTTATGTGTTTGTGAGGGTGTGTGTGTGTGTGTGTGTGTGTGTGTGTGTATGTATGTATGCCTCTGGGGGTCAGAAGAGGGTGTAACTCTTAGAACTGGAGTTACAGGTGGTTGTGAGCTGCTTGACATGGGTGCTGGGAATCCAACTCAGGTCCTTTGTAAGAGTACAAAGAGCTCTTAACCGCTGACCATCCCTCCAGCCCTGTACTGCCATTTTTTTTTATTACTATAGATTTTCAGAACCTTGACTATTAGGCACATAAGTACTAAGTAGTACCTCCAAAGAATTCCCCTGGGTCCCAGAAATAAATATCTTTCCTTGTTCCCATTGTGTAGCTGCACGCTAATTTTCCCTAAATAACCAGGATCAATCACATAGGCCAGCGGAGAAAGTCTTCCTCCAAACCAAGGTTACTGGGAAGCAAAAATTCTCAAAGTTATTAAATGTAAGTGAAAGAACCACTCCTGATTCCTGAACATGCATTTTTTTTTGGCTGTGGGGAAATGACATTGGCCTCTCATTCAAAGCACATGTTGCAGCAGGTTTAGCACTTACATTAATATCCAATGAGAATTTTTTTTTTCTGTCTTTGAGACAGGGTCTCCCTGTAGCCCCAGCTGTCCTGGAATTCACTATGTAGACCAGGCTGGCCTTGAACTCACAGAAATCCAATGAGAATTTTTAAAGATTTTTAATGTATATGTGTGTGATTGTGAATCTGTGGATATGTGCACACGAGCGTATGTATGTGCATGTGACCTTGAAGGCCACAGGCACTGGATCCCGCTCAAGCTGGAGTTATAGGCAATTATTAGCCACCTAATGTGGGTGCTAGGAATTGAACTTGGGTCCTTTGCAAAAGCAGTATGTAGTTTTTATCATTGAGTCACCTCTCCAGAACCAGCAATGGGATTTTTAAAAAGATGACTTATTATTATTATTATTTTAGTTTTTTTAGATGGGGTCTCCCTGTAGCCCCAGCTGGCCTTAAACTTGCTAAGTAGGGGTTGGAGAGATGGTTCAGTGGTTAAGGGTACTGGGTGCTCTTGCAGAGAACCTGGGTTCGATTCAGAGTACCCATATGGTGGCTAACAAACATCCATAACTTTAGTTCCAGGGGATCTGACACCCTCTTCTGACTTCCTTGGGTATTGCACAACCAGGTGCACTTACACGCATATAGACAATACACTGATACACATAAAATAAAAATAATAATAAAAATTTGAAAAAAACAAAAAACTTGCTAGATAGACCAGGCTGACTTCAATCTCACAGACATCCACCTGCCTCTCCCTAATGAGTGTTGGGATTAAAGGCATGTGCCACATACCTAGCATATTTAATTTTTTTTTTTCAGTCTTTTTGAGACAGAGTCTCCCTGTAGCCCCAGCTGTCCTGGAACTCACTATGTAGACCAGGCTGGCCTTGAACTCACAGGGATCCGCCTGCCTCTGCCTCCCGAGTGCTGGGATTAAAGGCGTGCGCCACCACAACCGGCATATTTAATTATTTTTAAGCGCGCCACAGCAAGCAAGTAAAGTCAGAGGACAACTTGCTGAGCCAATTCTCTCCTATCATGTGCGTTCCAGGGATCTAACTCAGGTCATCAGGCTTGTTGGCAAGAGCCTTCACCCTCTGACCTATCTTTCTGGCCCCCAATGGGACTTTTAAAAGATATGCATGATGTGGGATAATTCTTTCACATTGTCCTGGACCCTAACTACCAGGATTCTCCACAGCCACCAAGCATAATACTATTATAAAAATAAAAATAAAAATAAAAATAAAGGGGCTGGAGAGGTGGCTCAGCGGTTAAGAGCACTGACTGCTCTTGCAGAGGACCCAGGTTCGATTCCCAGCACCCATATGGCTGCTACAAACCGTCCTTAACTCCAGTTCCAGGGGAATCTGAAGCCCTCTTCTGACCTCCGCGGCATTGCACGACGCGGGTGCACTCATATACATGCAGTCAATAATAAATAAAAATAATTAAAAATAAAAATAAAGCCGGGCGTGGTGGCCCACGCCTTTAATCCCAGCGCTCGGGAGGCAGAGGCAGGCGGATCTCTGTGAGTTCAAGGCCAGCCAAGTCTACATAGTGAGTTCCACGACAGCTGGGGCTTTAGGGAGACCCTGTCTCAAAAAGACCCAAATAAATAAATAAATTAAATTAAATTAAATTAAATTAAATTAAATTAAATTAAAATTAAATTAATGCTTCCATAGATTCTTAAAACTGCCCCTAGAGGGCAGTACATCCTCCCGTTGAGAACTCCCTTAGTGAAGTAAATAAGGCCTGGGCCCTCCCAAAGGTCAGAGAAGGAATTGGCTAGCCACACTTACTGTCACCTGAATGTGAGCCTCTTGATGCTTTTTTCTCTCTAGGCACATCAACTCTTCTGAGCCCCGTTCTCTGTCATTTAATTTCCAATCACTTTTTACTTCTAAGAGCCTCACGACATGTTTCCTGGAGCAACAGGGGAGGCAGCTAGCCGAGGAGATCAAAGTGTTACTAGAAACCTTGTAGTAAGGTAAAGCCAGGATATGGTCCTCCCCTGGAAGATCCCCTGGAAAAGGGTCCATATCTTAGCAGGGACCAGACCTGAGCTCAGTTAAGGGCAGCTCTGGTCTCTCTGCCTTATAAACTACACTGGACAGCACCCCTAACAACCAGCTTTCAATTATTCAGACCCTTATTAATGTGGTAGTCAGACTTCCTGAGTTCTAGTCCTACTTCAACTATTCATTTGCTTCGGGGAAGTTACTTAATATCTCTGTGGCTCAGTTTCTTTGTTTGTAAAATGGAGATACCAGTAGCATCTATGTCACAGTGTTGAAGGAATTAATTGAGTTAATATATATGAAAGTGCCTGGAACAGGAACTACTACACAGGGCTTTACAAATCTCAGGTATTACTGGTATCACTACTCATATCCTACAGGTAGCATGAGACTAGAGAATTGCCCCAATTTGGGGAAGGAGTGTCCCTGAGGATTCTAACTCTGAAGATATTTAAGTCAACAGAGAGCCATTCCAGGGATGTATTAACTTAGCAGACCACCAGGTCTCACCAATCCAAAAGCCAAGAATGTCATCAGATAACCTCTGAGACCTATAGTAAGAACCCTCCCCACTTTGCTTCGACCCACCTACTGAATGTATCCACCAATGTCTTTGAAAAGTGTCTTGGTGGCACATGCCTTTAATCCTATCACTTGAGAGGCAGAGGCAGGCGGATCTCTGTGAGTTCAAAGCCAGCTTGGTCTACATAGTGAGTTCCAGGACAGCTGGGGCTACAGGGAGATCCTGTCTCAAAAAGACCAAAAAAAAAAAAAAAAAACAAAGGAAAGTATTTTGATTTATGACTTTCCTTTTTCTGCTACTATAAAAAGGCAACTGTTACCACACTGGAACATGGAATTTGGGGTAACCTGAATCTGTGTTCCCAGGCCATGGTCACTCATATTTAGCTCATATTTAGATGAGCGTTGACACTGCTCATCTGTGGACTATGGACCTTTGAGGATCTGGAGTCAGACCTGCTACTTAACCAGAAAGAAAGGCATCAGTGACACCTAACTCTATTCAAAAATATGAAAAATAGAACTCTTAACCCTCAAACTCTTAGTTTCCAGAGTCACCGACAACAGGGACCACATTTAGAGTGATTATGAAAACCAGGACAACAGCAGCGCATTAGACAGTGAGTCCAGTGAGGACTGTCAATCACTAAGTACAGCAGGAACAAGGAAGGTGCCAGAGCCACTACTGCAAACAATACCAGAGATAAGGAAAACTCAGCCAGGGCAAGAGAGCTAGAAAGAAGCAAAAAGGTGGGAAGGATCCAGCCTTACATGGATGTTAGATAGGGATTTGCTGTAAGGGAAAGACAGCAATGGAAGGAAGGCTAACACTGGAGCAAGGTCAATGCAATCCTACCAGCAACACCACGAAGAATCCAGGAGCAGAGTAGAGGCCTGTCCAGAGAGCAAAATCTTGTCCCTTTAAGACACACACACACACACACATACACACACACACACACACACACACACACACACACACACACACGAGTCAGGCCTTTATCTCTTCATCTCTCCATCTCTGGGCTTTGGGGGTATAGTTTGAAGTACATCCGTATCTTACAAGGTCTCCAGACCTCTTCTACCTTTGTTAGGACTACAGTCCCAGCTCTACCACCCATGCACAGTTGAGAAAGCACCAAAAGAGACATGAGTGATACATATGTGATGCTGTGACATAGTAAGAACTGTGGAGTCAAAAAGGCCCAAAGAAAAGCAAATTTCCCCCCATTTTCTAGCAGATAGACTCTATTCGGAGTCTGACCCAGTGATTTGTGATATCTTATATAAACAATTAGAGACTAACTCCTAATGGCTTCTGGTGCCTCACCCCAAATGGCTGGTGTTAGGGAAGACAAGTGCTGTTATAAGATTTACTACCTCAGGATAGTGAACTGCCCTCTTGAACTCTATTCAAATATGATCTGGCACAAATGGCCCAGGAGGCAAGGCTGAATAGCTATTAAAGGACCTTATTCTGTCTCAGAGGTGATTGTCATTCTTTCTCCTTCTGTCTCAGCTTCTCTCTCTGTCTGGGAGTGTGTGTGTGTGTGTGTGTGTGTGTGTGTGTGTGTGTGTGTTTGTGTGTTTGTGTGTACACCTGCATCCAGAAATGAGCATTGTATTCCTTGAAGCTGCAGTTATAGATAGCTGTGAGCCACCTTGTGGTGCTGGGAACCAAACCTGATCCTCTGCAAGAACAGCAAGTGTTGTTTACCTCTGAGCCATCTCTCTAGCCCTGTTTGCTGTTTATGTCCACAGTGTCTTTTCTTTATTAAAATTTTTACATTAATTCTGGTCTGAAAAATTCTTTTGCCTCTAATCCTTGCACTAGTTCCTACAATAAATATATATTTGGGGGTTAGAGGGGTTGTTCTGGCAGAGAACCAGGGTTCTGTTCCTGGTACCCACATGGCAGCTAACAACAGTCCTTAACTCCAGTTCCAAGGAATCAAACACCCTCTTCTGGCCTCCAAAGGCATTGCATGCATGTGGTGCACTTACATACATACAAGACAAAACACTCCTATACATAAAATCAAAATAAATAGGGCCAGGCATGGTGGTGCACGCCTTTAATCCCAGCACTCGGGAGGCAGAGGCAGGAGGATCTCTGTGAGTTCAAGGCCAGCCTGGTCTACATAGTGAGTTCCAGGACAGCTGGGGCTACAGGGAGACCCTGTCTCAAAAAGCCAAAAAAATTCAAAATAACTATATTATAATGGATATATATGTATACATATATATATATATATACACACACACACAGAGATATAAATATATATATATATTTGGTCTTCATCCTCGGGTCCTGATACATGACTACCTTGGAATTTCCTGAGTGATGGGAGTGAGAGGAACATCTTTTGTCATTCATAAGCCTCTCTGCTTATGTGGCCCAGGCTGACCTCAAACTCACTGTATAGTCCCAGGCTAGCGTCCAGTTTAAGGCAATCCACTGGCCTCAGCCTCCTGGGTGCTGGGTTTATTGACATGCATCACACCCTGTTCATAAACCTTTTACCTTGTTGAAAGTTCCTTTCAACCATATGAGAATTTATATTAGTGATGACTTGAAGATGACTCTTGGAAGATGGGATTCTGACTGCCTGAGAAGCCAACCTTGTAATTTGAAGATTAGAACTTTTAACCCCACTCTGATCTCCAGGTAGGGGAGAGGAACTGGAGATTGACTTAGTCACTAAGGGATAGTAACTTAATCTTGCTTGTGAAATTATGCGTCTATAAAAATCGTAAACAATGGGGATAAGGCTTCGAAAGCTTTCAGAATAGTGTATAAATCAAGGTACAGGAGTATGGCATGCCCCAAGATTCATTCACCTCACCCCATCCTCATCTCTTGTTCTATACATTTCTTCCATTGTGGTAGCTGTTCCTTTTTTAGGGATGGGGGGAATTTCCTGGTTTTCATGTCACACTATGTCCCTATCTAGCTCAAGCTGACCTTGAACTCCTAATCTTCCTGCCTCACAGTCCCAAATGCTGAGATTACAGTGTGCACTCCTATAATGGGTTCTGAGCTGTATCCTTTCTAATACACTGCCAGTAATGAGTAAAGCACTTTCCTGAATTCTCTGAGCTATTATTATTCTAGCAAATCATTGAACAGCGGAAGTGCTCTGATTGATATCTAGTTGGCTAGAAGTGCAGGTCACAGTGGCATTCATTCTGGGCAGCTAAGTGTCATAATTGTAGGATAAAGTGTCCTGAGAGTTGGAGAATTGCTTAATGTGACGGGGATGCTCACACATTTGTTGTCAGAAGTATTCTGCATAGAAGTTTTTTTCCTTCTTAACATTTTTTTGAGGGTGTGTGTGAGACACTGTCTTGTGTAGCCAGGCTGTCATCAAACTGGTTATGTAGCCAAGGATGGCTTTGAACTCCTGATCCTGCCTCCACCTCCCAAGTGCTAGGATTACAGTGATGCCCAACCATGGTTAGGGTCTTTTTAGCTTTCTTCTTCAACTGTTTCTTAGGTCTATCTTCTGTTAATCCATTTACAACAGCCTCTCTAGCCCCCAAAGATTTGCAGTTTTTGTTCTACAAGATGAACCACTCAAGAAAAGTTTCATGGTGATTAGTATTCAAGGATCATTTCTTTAGCAGTAGCCACTAGAGAGACAGGAAAGATAGGCAGAATTTCAGAGTCCCAAGGAGAGCCTATCAAAAGCTCAGGGCCTCAAGAGAGTTATAGACAAGCAGAGAGAGGCAGGTAACTCAGGTCAAGTCCCCATGAAGAACAGTATTTTGGCAGAGAGAAATCAGCCCTAACAGCCTTTATTGAGAATTGCCATGGATCCAGCAAAGAATGCTTAAGTCTCTCTTCCTGATCAGAATTCTGTCCTGAAGCAATGAATGTGTGTTTGGTGTCATGCCCTTTATTAAAAATTGTATGTGAGTGCTGAGGCTCAGTAGTAGAGCAAATTCCTAGCATGCACCAGGTGCTAGATTCAATCCCCAGCACACATACACACATATACATAAAGAATATATAGGAAAACAAGCACAATAACACTTATGGGGCCAAAAAATGGTAAAGGGGGGAAAATCACACTTAATCAATAGGTTCCAGATCAGTTGGGAAAAACGAATCAGCATATATCCTGCAAGCAGCAGGTCTACAGAAGACCTGCTGATGACAAAGCCACATTGTCTCAGCACCAGCCAACCCTCAAAGGCCCACATTGCAAGGACCAGGGAATACCTGCCTGACCTCAGTGTCACAGTATAGACTGAGGTGTAGCACAGCTCAATCGTCATCTTATCCACGGACCAGGACAGGAAGTACTCTTTAAATAGATTTTTAAAGATTTAATTTTATTATTTATATGTGTATGTGTGTGTGTGTGTGTGCGTGTGTGTGTGTGTCTGTGTGTGTGTGTGTCTGTGTGTGTGTGTGTTTTACAAGTATGTATGCAAGTGACCACTTAGGTCAGAAGAGGGTGCCGATCACCTGGAGCTGGAGCTACAAGTAGTTGTGAGCTGCCCATCATGGGTCCTAAGAACTGAACTTGATCCTTTGGAAGAGCAGCAAGTACTCTTAACCACGGAGCCATCTCAGCCTCAGGAGTTCTCTCTTTTTTTCTTTTTTAATCAGGACATACTTTCCTATGAGGCTGAGATAAAAGGACACCATGTTTACTACACTTCACTCATATCAGATTCTAAATACAACAATAAAACCTCCTCTTCCTCTCTGGCATCAGGAAGAAGTACTTCCTTTAACAGAAGGCCCGCCCATGAATTCCTATTCAATGCTATTAATATCCCATAGCCATGGGCTTGGAAGGAATAAATAAATTTAGGAATATAGATTACCTTCCTCTTTTTCTCTTTCTTTCTTTTTTTTTTTTTTTTTTTTTTTTCCCGGTCTTTTTGAGACAGGATCTCCCTGTAGCCCCAGCTGGCCTGAAACTCACTATGTAGACCAGGCTGGTCTTGAACTCTCAGAGACCCATCTACCTCTGCCTCCTGAGTGCTGGGATTAAAGGTGTGCATCCTCCACACCTGGCTGTCCCTTATTTCTTATTCATGGACACTGCCTGGTTTTGTTTTCTATTTTCTTGAACCAAGAAGGGAAGGGAGTTGAACATGGTGGCACATGCCTGCAATCTCAGAATTGAGAAGGTGAGGAAGAAGGATCTTGAGTTTCAAGACAGCTTGGGCTGCACAGTAAGGCCCTGTCTGTTAAAGGAAAGAAAGAAAGGAAGGAGGGGGAGAGAAAAGAGAGAGAGAAGAAGGAAAGAAGGAGGGAAGGAAGGAAGGGAAAGAAAGAAAGAAAGAAAGAAAGAAAGAAAGAAAGAAAGAAAGAAAGAAAGAAAGAAAGAAAGAAAGAAAAAGAAAGAAAGCGCTACAAAGAGAAAACCATAGAGACTGACAGCAGAATAATGGTTTACAGAGGCTGGCAAAAGAGGACGAGGAATTACTATTTAAAAGATGTAAAGTGCTGAGCATGGTGGTACACAACTTTAATAACAGCACTTGGGAGCAGAGGCAGGTAGATCTCCATGAGTTTGAGGTCAGCCAAGGCTACATAGTGAGACTCTGCCTCAAAAAAAAGAAAATAAAAAATAAAAATAAAGATATAAGCTTTGGGGGCTGGAGAGATGGCTGAGTTGGTAAAATGCTTGTCATTTAAGTGTGAGGACTTGAGGTCCAACACCCAGCACCCATATAAAAAGTGCTGAGGAAGCAGAGACAGGAGAATCCCTCCAGCTTGCTGGCCAGCCAGTCTAGGCAATCTGTGCACTCCAGGTCTCCAGGTTCAGTGAGAGACTGTCTCAAAAGACGATAATAACAATAATGTGGAGAAGCAATTGAGGAAGACATCCAGTGCCAACCCCTGGCCACCTCATGAACACACACACACACACACACACACACACACACACTAATAATAATAATAATAATAATAATAATAATAATAATAATAAATTATGGCTGTCAAGTTTTGTTTTACAAAATGAAAAAATAGAGATGGGCAGTTGTGATGGTTGCATAACATTAAAATGTATTTAATACTACTGACCTGTATAGTTTAAAATGCTTAAGATGGAAACTGGAGAGATGGCTCTGCAGCTAAGAGCATTTACTACTCTTGCAGAGGACCCAGGTTCAGTTCCCAGCACCCAAATCAGGTGACTCACAACCACCTTTAACTCCAGCTCCAGGGGATCCAATGCCTCTTTGGCCTCTGCAGGTACCAGACACACACATCATACATATACATTCATGCAGGCATAACACTCACATACATAAAATAAAAATAAATAACTAAAAAATTAAGATGTTAAATTTTGTTATATATAGTTTACCAAAATAAAGAGACATTTGCTGGACATAGTAATGCATGCCAGTAATCCTAGCACTTGGGAGGCTAAGATTCTGAGTTCAAGGACAGCCTGGACTGTTGGGAGCTGCTAATCTATTATGTGCATTGAGCTGTGGCAGCCTTGTTTACTGTTTGTGTTATGCACACCAGTATCTAATCTGCCTATTCAGGAGGAATGTGTTTATATGGAGAGCCTCACAATACCTGACCTGGAGGCAATAGTGGTAAACAAAAAGATCAAAGAAGCTTTGATCTGACCACTCCTCCTTGACCCTCAGATACAGGTGGGGAAAAACAGCTGTTGAAACTAATTGAGTTCTTCTGTATAAAAAGGTGGAGCTGAAATAAACCGGGCCTGCAGTATTTACTGTCAGTCCTCCCAAGCATCTTTTCTGTCTCTTCTTTTTTCTTTCAATCCTCACTCCCCCTTTCAGGTACTGTCCATCTTGGCCAGCTGGCACCAGCACTGGACTACAACAGCAAATTCCAGGCCACACACCAGACTACACAGTGAGACTGTTTTAGTCACTCTTACCTCACAAATAAGTGAGAAATGCAGTAAGGACAGATAATTCTTTGCCCAATCCTCAATCATTTCATTGTATCAAGACTACTTCTCAGCAATGTTAGCTCACTTGAAAACCATCATCTTATTTAATTTGTGGTTAAAATCCTCAGTTAACTGTGGTAACTCTTCATTAATCAGAATCATTGTTTCCATCCCTTAATTTGATAAACACCAAGAGGGGAGGGGAGAATGTGGGAGGAAAACCAAGCCAAGAGGAAAATCTAGAATAGGTCATTTGGGGATAGAGAGAAAGGAAGACTAGGTTTGTTTTCAGAGGAATATGTACTAAGTGTGCTTATAGCTGGCAGAAGAGCTGGAAGACATTGTCCTTGCAGGTGCACCCTGGGAGTGGTGACAGCACAGAGACAGAGTGTGGGTGGCACATCAAGGTGAGGGCAAGGTCGGGAGAAGGAAGGTAGAACTGACTTCTGCTGAAAATTGCTCAGGCAGTATTAGTTTCCTGTGTACCATGTAATCCATGCAGTCTCTTCCACCTTCCCTGAGGCCAGCTCAGGCTTATGCTCATGTTTCTCCCAAGGAAAAAACATCAGTAGAGGTTCAAAGGCCCCATTTGAGGGCTTTTTTATTGTTGTAATTATTAAACATGCTAAAATCACATACAGTGGCTATTTCTGCCCTGACTCCACAGTGGGGTAGCTGGGAACTATTCAGGGGTGTCACTTGGCTCATGTGGCTTCTGGGGATGATTAAAGTTGGAGGGATAGAGGTAGGCAGGTTACCAAAGCCCAGAGACCCCTTCATGAAGGACACATTTATCAACACTAACTTGTAGCTTCCGAAAGCTTACCCACTAAGTCTTTATTTCCTTCCTAAATCTACCCTAGTCCTCATTTCCCTAACTATGGCCCCTGGAACCTCTGCCATCTCTGGCCCTTTTGGTCTTTTCCCTTGCTTCTGCCAGTGTTAGTAGTTCCCTTCCTTGGAATTAATCTACTCAGCTACTAATGTGTACTAGTGTGGTAAGCTGCTTGATTTAGATATGCCCAGAAGGAAAGGGAAGCTCCTCTGGTTTCAGTTATTGGGGCTGGAAGTGGTGGTATAGAAGGCTCATCAAGGGTAAGGATGCTACCTGAAGTGTGCATGTTGTAAATGGCAGAACAGGGCACCTTCAGGCACTCCACTCTGAAGGCCTTCCCCTCCTACCCTTAGCATTGGGAAGAGGGCGAGTAAAACTTCAAAACCTTTTCTCAAAACCAATTCCACAGGACAGGCACTGGTACTCATCCAGAGCCTTAGTCCAAGGAGAAACCAGTCTATCCAGTTAGGCTAGTGACTACAAACTGAGGTCTTCATCATTTGTGTGTGCTTGTGACTCTACTGCTGTGATGGCTTGAGAGGGCCAAAGAAAGGGATATATGAAGGTTGAGCTTGCCTCTGTGACAGGCTAGAGGGGAAAGGGACAAGACACATGGGAGTCAGAGCTGTGGAGAAGGGGAGACAAAGCAGAAGGGTGAAGGGCAAGGCTGGCCATTCAGGAGCTGGAATCCTTTTTCCTTTTCTGGAATCGCCGAAACTTGCCCTGAATGGCAAGGGCAGCCTTCTCTGTCTCTGGTGCTGTCAGGTCAATGTCAATCTCCTCTTCCTCCTCAGCTTTCTTGGTGCTGCCAGCCTTCCCTGTAGACCATTGGAGACACATTAATAAACCAACCTTTCCTATTCCAGTCCCTTTGCTCCAGACCCCAAACACAGCAGAGCTTAGAATGAGCTTAGACTCTCCTCAGAGTCTCCCAATCTTTTCAAAGACTTCAGATCACAATTTTAGAAATCAGGATACTAGGCTGGAAATTAGTAATAGTTAACTCAGGAAGTTTTGCTATTCTTGGATCAAATGACAAATGTCTCCTATCATCACGTATTCCTAAATCCATCATTTATTCAAGTCCCAAAGCACACTTACTTTCCCTCAATTTCTTTTCTTTTCTTTTCTTTTTTTTTTTTTTTTTTTTTTGTTTTTTTGAGACAGGGTCTCCCTGTAGCCCCAGCTGTCCTGGAACTCACTATGTAGACCAGGCCCCAGGCTGGCCTTGACCTCACAGAGATCCGCCTGCCTCTGCCTCCCAAGTGCTGGGATTAAAGGCGTGTGCCACTACGCCCGGCTGTAATTTTACATTTTTTTAGTGTGTCTTTGTGTGTGTGTGTGTGTGTATCATTTCTCTCCTTCTATCATGTGGGTCCTGGGACTCAAACTCAGATCATCAGTCTTGATGACAATCATCTTTACCTACTGAGCCATCTTGCTGGCCTCTTATCATTTTATCTGCCTTTCCCAAACAATCCAGATTTTACTTTGTAAAGTCAAGAGAAAATACAGGGGGCTAGGGAGATGGTTCGGTTTTTAAGAGTACTTACGTCAGTCTTGATGACAATCATCTTTACCTACTGAGCCATCTTGCTGGCCCCTTATCATTTTATCTGCCTTTCCCAAACAATCCAGATTTTACTTTGTAAAGTCAAGAGAAAATACAGGGGGCTAGGGAGATGGTTCGGTTTTTAAGAGTACTTACTGCTCTTGCAAAAGACCTAAGTTCAGTTCCCAGCACCCACATACGGCAGCTCACAAACTACTTGTAATTGCAGCTATAAGGGATCTAATGCTCTCTTCTGATCTCTGTGGGGTTCCACATATATGTGGTATATACACAGAGAGACACATCTATATACATAAATACAATTTTTAAAAAATTTTTTAGAAAGCGAATACTGATAAGATTACTTTTTAGGAATAAGTAGCAAGAAACCTAGAGATACAGTCATCCTTTGTTTCACTTCCTCAACTCCTTTGATGTTAGGGAGTCTTCAGATTTACGAATCTGCTTGTCTCTATATCTCCCCTTCACTAGCTCTACAAA
>NW_008350788.1:110875-121905 GCF_000622305.1 Nannospalax galili
TATGTGTGTGTGTGTGTGTGTGTGTAAGTATTAAGGTACTATCCCTTTAGACCTCCTACATACACTCAAGCTTTCCCATGACCAGGCATATTCTCTGAATCTTTTGAAGAAGTAGGTCTTGAGAACAGAAGAAAAAATCACCAAAATTCATTCAACAAACCAGGTATGGAAGAATATGTCTGTAATCCTAGCATTCAGGAGTCTGAGGCAGGAAGAGTGCCATGAGCATATGGTTTACTTCAAAAACAGAAGCAATTAGGAGACATCTTCCAAATGTTTCCACCTTTCCCTGTCTGGAGCCATACACACCACACCACACATACACACACACACACACACACACACACACACACATGAGCCATGTAAATGTCTGGATGAAGAGCCTTGTGGGCAGATAAAACATCAAACAGAATGTCCATTAGGCTGGTTTGTGTCTACTAATGGAAGAGTAAGAAAACTATCATGGCTGATGCTAAAGGACAGGGTATTAAAAATGGGATGAGGAAGCCAGGCATGGTAGTCCATACCTGTAATCCTGCTACCCTGGGTTACATGGTGAGTCCAGGACAGCTGGAGCCACAGGATGAGAAGAGGAAGAGAGAGGGAGAGGGGGACAGGGACAGGGACAGGGAGAAAGAGAGGGATAGGGACAGACAGGGAGAGGGAGAAAGAGAGGGAAGGGACAGGGACAGGAACAGATGAGAGGGAGAGGGAGAGGGAGAAAGAGAGGGAGAGGGATAGCTCAGTTAGTAGTGATACAAGCATGAGGACCTGAGTTTAATGCCTAGAACTCATGTAAAAAAGCCAGGCACAGGGGCACACATCTGTAATCTCAGTGCTGGGGAGGCAGAGACATGTGGATTCCTAGGCTGCTGGGCAGTCAGTCTAGCCTACTTGGCAAGTTTCAGATCAGTGATAGGCCCTGTCTCCTAACCCTACTCCCCAAAAAAGAGGTAGATGGTGTCTGAAGCATGACACCCTATCTGAGGTTATTCTCTAACCTCCACCTGCATGTGTACTTATGTGCATGTGCACACACACCCGCATGCACCACACACACATGAACACACACACACACATACACATTGGTATATCCACATCCACTGGAACATACACACATACATATACACCAAGAATGTGTAACATACATATCACATACTATATACACTACACACATTCCACTCTTTGCATGTAGGAACACAAACTTATAATCACAGCACTTGGGAGGCAAGGCAAGAGGATTGCAAATTCTAGGCCAGACTGAGCTACATAAAGAGATTCTATCAGAGAGAGGTAAAGAGAGAGATTTGAAAACACACACACACACACACACACACACAATTCTGAGGTAGGGTGTAGTGTACACCTTTAATCCCAGCACTTAGAATGCAGAAGCAGGTGAATCTCTGAATTCCAGCTCAGCCTGGTCTACATAGTGAGTTCCAGTCTATAGGCTAGCCAGTGCCACCTGTCTCAAAAAAAAAAAAGAGACCCTGTCTCAAAAAGACCAATAATAATAATGATAACAAAAAAAAAAATAATAAAATAAATAAATAAATAAATAAATAAATAAACAAAAACCAAGATTCTGAAACCCTAGGGGAGTCCTGATAGTCTACCCTTGACCAAAAGAGCATCTATGGGATGAAGGATTATTTTTGAGACCCTAGGGTGGCTGACACCCAGTCATTCTTTTTCTCTTTGATCTTGTGGTCAATTATTTTTTACTTTATTTTTTACACATGATCAGTATAATGGTCTAGCAGTTACAAGGTGATACCTTTCACTAATCACATACTGTCATCACAAGTGGTTTCTGCACACCGCAATTATATAACATAGATGGAAGGTGCAATTAGATAACAGCTAGTCATCCAGACAGGAGGGTCATGGATCAACAGGCAAGTTCAATAGTCCCATGGTGTCTGACTTTAAATCTTACTTTCTCTATTGCCAGCAAATCCCTAACTCTTGTCCTGGCTTTAACCACTATTCCTGTATCCAACTCCAAGCCTATCACCTTAACCCCAACTCCTCCCCCTTTAAGGAAAATCTGAACTCCCATTCTAAATATATCCTTTCAGGTGGTCCTTAACTTTACTTCTATTGGCTGATCTTGAGAAGAATCCTCCAAGCAGGAATATGTGTCAGGACTGAACCCCACAGGCCAGCCACATCCCCTCTGTCCTGCCAACTTCCCTCTCCATGAGCCTCCTTGGTCCTGGAATAGAGCAGTGGCTGTGATCTGGCTCCCCAGGGGTTTCCCAGCTCCATTTGGGTTAAATTTATGAAAGGTCATAACCTAAGATCAAGAATTTCCATTGGGAAGGCCAGAAGAGAGTACTTTAAGGAAGAGACCCTATTGTTCTCAATGCCCTTGACTCTCCCTCACACCCTCAGATGAGCAGTGTGCTCCAGCTTCTTTCTCCTGCTCCTCCTCCCTCCATTCTTTCTATCCAGCTCTCAAAATAGCTACTGTGGGCACTGGATTTCTCAATTTAGCTGTTTGTGACTTGTAGGGGGTAGGGATAGTTTGACTACCCTCCATATAGCATTCACTTGCTCAGTGCTCCCTGTTCTCAGCCTCAATGCTTTATGATATTTCTAGTACCTTGGCCACTTTAGATGAATCAAGGTCCTCTAGTATACACACAGGCAAGTCAAGAGACTATCCATTCTTCAAGTTAACCAAAGAAGCATGGGTGACCCACTCTGGATGAACCAGGAATCATGTTCTAAGAACACCCCTTACAAACACATCTCTGGAGAAGCGACGTGAATTCACCAGAGCTACAATAGATCCACATTTTTTAGCCTCTTCTTAGCCTGCATTCCAGGCAGGTATGGATTACAAATCCCTCAGGTGTCCTGCTTCTTTCAATACTGTGCTTTTCTGACCAGAAATAACAAGAGTAAAATGGCTTAGCAAATCCTTCGTTCTTATAGGATCCAACTAGGGGAATAGACAGAAATCAAGGACTTTGGAATGTCACCTCACCTTGTCTTACTTATAATCACATAAATAATACTACTGTCTGTTACTTTTGCATTCATTTTAAAAACACTAACAAGCTTTGAGTTGGGTGTGGTGGTACACGCCTTTAATCCCAGCACTGAGGAGGCAGAGGCAGGCAAATCTCTCTGAGTTCAAGGCCAGCCTACATAGCAAGTTGCAGGTCAGCTGGGGCTACAGGGAGACCCTGTCTCAAAAAGACAAAAAAAATATACTATTATTCTCATTGTACAGATTAGGAACTGAGGTCAAGAGAGGTTAAATTTTTTTTGCCTATGGCATAGAGCTAAGAAGTCACAAAACTAGGCAGCCCCACTCGAGTCCAAACTCTTGAATATTATGCTACACAATCTCCTAATCTCTATCCTAAAGTGTGTGTGTGTGTGTGTGTGTGTGTGTGTGTGTGTGTATACATACTCACATGTGCTTAAGGGAGATGTCTAATATGAAAAACTTGATTATGCAACCTGTCCGATACAGCTGAACAATCCCCAGGTGGGAAGGAATGATCTCAGGAATGATGATTCCATTCCATACACACTCAGGCAGCTGAATTCAAATTCTAGGCTCTCCATCCCCAACACTTCAGGTAACACAGGGAACAGGGTCCTGCCCTCCCATTATGGAGCATTGTTACAGGATTATGAGGACCTGATCCCAGACCAGTCATGCTCACTGAGATTCCTGCTCTGCTAGCAGATCTGACCACCTTGATTCAGACTTGCTTCCTGATGCTTGCTCTATGGGCCTCCGGACACACAGCAGCTGATACCCTGGGTCTAGCTATAACCTATGTGCGTTCTTTACTCAGAGGCCCAGTCCTTCAGACTAACAACTCCATTGCAGGGTCATCTCACTGTTTTCCATTGCAAATGACTCCCTAGCTTACATTCAAAACTATCATTCCAAGTTCTAGCCAGCTTGGAGCTTTGTTAAGTTCAGCATCACTGCCCACACAGGACTGTTTCCCACTTCTCAGTACCAAACACTAATTAGCAACTGTGAAGCCCATCAACTCTTGCTTTCCCTAGAGGTCCCTAGTTTCCTTCCTTGCCTACTCCTGTATTCCTTTCCTCTTTACCTCTGGGTCTGATGTACACTAATGTTCCATTTTATCATCTTGGCAGTAGTTGCCAATTCCCCACGAGAATTCTTTTGTTTCCTGTGCAGCTCAAAGTTGTGGATTCTCCCCTCCCACAGGGAAGGTGAAAGAAAGGCCTGCTGGCTTGGGGATCTTTTTTCCCTTGGCTTTGAGATACAGGCAGGGACATCCTCTCTTTCCCTAGTACTTTCCTCTGGAAAGCTATCTACCCTTTTAATTTTCTCCCACTTTCGGCACAAGAAAACACCATAAATGTGCCCTGTCCCTTCCCTCCTGGGACATTTCTCAGCATTCAAATCAGGTCTTTGGTCTTCTCCTTCTACCTGAGCTCTCAGTCTCATCTTTCTTTTTTCTAGGAATCTTGACAACATAAAGCCCCCTCTCTCCTTCCCTCTATCCCTCCCTCCTTCCTCCCTTTTTCAATATGAATTCTTTTTCCAAGTACTATGTACTTGAGAATGAAAAGAAGCAGGGCAGGCCTAGGACTAGGTTCTGAGGAACAATAATATTAAAAGGAAGATCATTATGATAAGAGAAATAAAACAGACTCAGAAAGACAGACAGCTCATGTTTTCTCTCATATGCGGACTCTAGACTTGAGTGTGTGTCAATGTGTGTGTGTATGTAATGAAAATGAAAAGGAAACCATGAAGAGACGAAGGAAAAAGAGAGAATAATGGAATACATGTGGCACGAAACCAGAAGGAAGAGCAGGCATCTTATCAATATATAGGAAAGGAATAATTGGACAGTCACAGGTAAAACAAAACAAAAGAAGCCCATACCTTATACAAAATTAGTTCAAAAGAGCTATAAAACCTAAAACCTCAAGAGGCAGAGAGGCAGGAAGATTGCTGCAAGTTTGAGGCCCACCTGCATACTAATTCCAGGCCTGCCAGAGCTACGTAGAGAGATCCTGTTCTCAATAAAACAACAAGCTACAAAATTTTAGAATAAAATATAGGGGAAAAGTTTTTATAATCTTAGGATAGACAAAAATTTCTTAGATACACAAAAAACACAATTCATAAAAGAAAAACATTGTAAATTGAAAATTTACCTACCTAAGAGAAATTCCCTAGGAAAATGAAGGGACAAGCTACAGACAATAGGAAAATATTTGCAAATCACAGATCTAATAGAAAACTTGTATTCAGAAACTTTGGCTTTGGTTCGGTTTGGTTTTGTTGTTGCTTTGAGACAGGGTCTCCCTGTAGCCTCAGCTAGCCTAGAACTTGCTATGTAAACCAGTCTGGACTCTGCTTCCTATGTGCTGGAATCAAAGGTATGCATCACCACACCCAGCCAGAAACTGTTTTGTTGTTTGTTTTGAGTTTTTTTTTTCCTTTTCTTTTGTTTTTAAACATACTATGTAGCTTAGGTTGGCCTAGAACACACTATGTAGCCCTAGCTTGTCTCAAACTCATGACAATAGAATAAGTTTTGATTAAAAAAAAAAAAAAAATTTTTTTTGGTCTTTTTGAGACAGGGTCTCCCTGTAGCCCCAACTGTCCTGGAACTCACTATGTGGACCAGGCTGGCCTTGAACTCACAGAGATCCGCCTGCCTCTGCCTCCCAAGTGCTGATAAAAAAAATTTAATTACATTTATTGTTGCACATGGTAGCTCATGCCTTTAATCCTAGCATTTGAAAGGTAGAGGCAGGTAGATTGTGAGTTTGATGCCAGCCAGAGCCACATAGTGAAACTTTGTCTCAAAAACAAAATAAAAAATAAAAGATTCCAATTTTTAGAGACTAGAGAGATGGCTCTGTGGTTAAGTGTTCATATTCTGGGGCTGGAGAGATGGCTAAGCAGTTAAGAGCACAGGCTGCTTTTGCAGAAGACTGGGCTTTAATTCCAAGCACCCACATGGCGGCTAAACTCCAGTTCTAGGGGATCCAATGTCCTCTTCTGAGCTCCATGGGCACTGCACAACACACTTACCTGCATGCATGCAATATACTCATACACATAAAATAAAAATAAATTTAAAAATTAAATTTGAAAGTGCATATTTCTCTTGCAAAAGACCTGATTTCAGTTTCCAGCAACTATGTTGGGTGGTTCACAACTACCTGCAACTGTGTAACTGCAGTTCCAAGGGGATCTGACACTTCTGACCTCCACAGGCACCTGTACACATAACACACACACACACACACACACACACACACACACACACACAGAAAAAGAAAGAGGAGAGAAAGCACTGACAAGAAGATACATATAAGTGATTGATGGGCTCAGGAGGTTTGGGCCACAGCAGAGCTTTCTATAGCTTGCAAAGGTCTTCCCTTGTGCTAGAGGAAAGAGGGTCTTTTTGAGACAGGGTCTCCCTGTAGCCTCAGCTGCCTGGAACTTGCTATGTAGACCAGATTGGCCTTGAACTCACAAAGATTCACCTGCCTCTGTCTCCCAAGCACTTGAATTAAAGGCTACCACACCCAACTCAGAAACAAATTTTCAAATGCAAAAAATAAAAATACTTGAACAGATACTTAGCCAAAGGATATATATTT
Organism: Nannospalax galili; assembly: GCF_000622305.1. NCBI lineage: Eukaryota > Metazoa > Chordata > Mammalia > Rodentia > Spalacidae > Nannospalax > Nannospalax galili. The sequence continues at coordinate 117,512 of NW_008350788.1, forward strand.
TTTTCATATATATGGAAAATAAATATAAGAATGACATCATTAGTCATTTGGAAATGCACATTAAAACCATGAGACACCACTACACATCCATTAGTCTTTTCAAATGATATATGATGTGCTGGCAAAGATACAGAGCAACTGGAACTCATAAATTACCAGTAGGAAGTAAAAATGGAATAGACACTTTGGCAATTTCTTAAGCATTCACCATACAACCCAGAACTCCTAGTTATTTACACAAGTGAAATTAAACCTTAGATCCACAGACAATCCTGGAACAGCTTTACTTATAACCACCGAAACCTAGAAACAACCTAAATGTCCCTTAGCTGAGGAATGGATAAACAAGTTGTGATGCATCCCTTCATGTACTATTATCCAGCAATTAAAAGAAGGAATTCAGGCCAGAAGTTACATGTCTTTAATTCTAGCATACTTTTCTTTTTCTTTTTTTTTAATTTGTGTGTATGAGTATATTGCCTGCATGTATGTGAGTGCACCCATGTCGTGCAATGCCTCAGAGATCAGAAGAGGGCTTCATATTTCCCTGGAACTGGAGTTAAGGATGGTTCGTAGCTGCCATGTGGGTGCTGGGAATCGAACCTGGGTCCTCTGCAAGAGCAGTTAATGGTCTTAACTGCTGAGCCATCTCTCCAGCCCTGAAATGACTCTTCTTTAGAAAACTGTTCTCCATGACACTAAATCAAGAGCAAAATCTTTAGCACCATGTGACCTGGCCTCTTGAAGCATTCAGTCTTAACCATTTCCCCCTTCTGGACACATGTTCCTTGAATGGCTTCTGGGACTACCTGTTTTTGTCCTATCTTTCTAGATACATCTGCCCAACATTTGTATCAGAAATGCTCATGGGTTGGGACAAGGACTTTTCCTGTCTCTCCTCTTAGATGATCTTATTTTTCTTATTACTTCATCATTTATTTATATTAGTGCCATCCAATAGAACAGGGGTTGTCAAACTATATTTCACAGGATAAATCTGTTCTGCAGCCTGTTTTTGCAAACAAAGTTTTATTGGAATACACACACAATAAAGTTTTATTGGCACTACTACCACAGAGCTGAGACTTTATGGCCAATAAAGCCAAAAACATTTACTCTCTGGTCCATAATTTAAAAGGTTACAGATCTTTATGGCTTTCTACAATAACAGAAATTTTTATATCTGTGCTGTCAGACATAGTACCTGTCCTAGTTTGTTCTTCATTGCTGTGACAAAATACTCTGACCAGTACCAACTTGGGGAGGAAAGGGTTTATTTGTCTTACATCTCCCAGGTCGCAGTTCATCAGGGAGCCCAAGGTAGGAGCTCAGGGCAGGCACCTGGAGGCAGGAGCTGGAGCACAAGCCATGGAGGAATGCTGCTTACTGGCTTGCTCTCTTGGCCCCTGCTCGGCCTGCTTTCTTATGCAACACAGGCCCACCTGCCCAGGGGTAGCATCACCCACAGTGGGCTGGGCCCTCCCACATCATGCATCAAGAAGATGCCCTTCAGACTTGGCCACAGGCCAGTCCAATAGAGGCAATTCCCTGATTGAGGCTCCCTCAACCCAGGTGTGTCAAGTTGACACTAAAGCTATCCAGCACAGTACCCATCAGGCACATGCGGCTATTCTGTACAAATGAGGACTATGATTTATAATTTTCATTTTATTTTAGTTTATTATTATTAACTATTGGTGTGTACGTGTGTGTACGTGTGTGTGTGTGTGTATGTTATAGGCATGCACATGTCACAGCATGTGTAGATCAGAGGGCAACTTTTGGGAGTTGGTTCTTCCCTTCCACCATGGACTCTGGGATTGAATTCAGACAGTCAGGTCTGCACAGCAAGCACAGTTGCCTGCTAAGTCATCTCAAAGACACTATAATTTTCATTTTAATTAATCAAACTTTAAGTAGCCACACATGGTTAGTGGCTATCACACTGAACAGCCATCTGAGATTCTCCACTTTCAATTTTTTTTTAAGTTTGAGGATAATTTTATTAGACTCTAAAAGAAAAATACCAGGGCAGGCAGGCTGTAAATATCAGCAGCTGTCCAGAGAAGGAGAACGGAGAAGGAAAAAAAGGCCATGCTGGTTACACTGGCATGGAGGTCAGACACATGGTGAAAAAGCAGCCATATGGAGGGAGGAAGACTATAGAAAGTAAGGAAGCCCAAAGTGCTAGGGAAAGCCACATGCTTAGAACAGAGATAGAAAGATGAAAAAGAAAGGTTACATTTTCCTGAGTTGGCAGTCTTACAAAGCCACATGACTGTGGCCTGTAAACTACTCCCACTTTGAACTTTTAACATCTTCACTTGGATGTTTTACAGACACCTCAAACTCCATGTGTCTCTAACTGAATTCATAATACTGGTGTTCTGAAAGTATTTCTTTTCCTTCTTGAAAGTTCATTTAAAAGGAGATCCCTTGAAAAGATAGAGCCTTCAGGGTCATTTGCTAGAAAACAGCTACCTAGAAAAGTGTTTTTCTGCTAAGGCACACAGAAACAGAAGCACCTGCAGCTGTGGACCAAGCTCTGTCTCAAGTGGATAGTTGAACTTAGTGTCATCTGCATGGTGTTGGTATTGCATGCAAGAAGGATGCAAAAGTGAGGGGGCCATGAAGCGTTACACCAAGGTTCTGGAAATCCGCTCGTGCTGGGCAATTTAAAGTAGGATTTGATTCCCTGCATGGAGCTCTTAAGTAGATCGTGCATGAATCTGTGAAAGTAAAATCTAAGTTGCAGTGGAGACCTCAGGATATTGGAGATCCCAGCAAGGTGGGATATTTACTAACAAAAGCTGCAAGCATCAAGTAGAGTTGGCCCAAGAAAGAGCCACAGGTGCAACAGGTAACAGAGTTGGAGGGGTGGGACTACCCAAGCTACTGGACCCCAGATGATGCCATAATAAGCCCAAAAGGCTGAACAAGGAGCTATGGAGTTTGGAGTTTTCCTACTACATTTTAGTCTTGCTTTGGTCCAATCTTTCTTTGCTGTGTCTTCATCTCCTCCTTTAAGAATGGGAATATTTATTCTGTTCCATTGTATACTGAAAGTATATACCTTGATTTTTTTTTTTAATTTCACAGGGGCTCACAGTTAAAAGTGTGGTATGAAGGCTGGTGGTGATATTCTTCAATGGTAGAGTGCTTGCCTTGCATTCATGAGACCCAAGGTTTCCTTGAAAAGGAAAAAAAAAAAGTGTTTTCCTTGAGTTTCAGAAGAGGCTCTGGACTTTGGGCAGAACTGTTAAGACTCCTGGGGACTCTTTGAGATGGACTAAATAAATGCATTTTGTATTAGGAAATGTCAGGGGTGGAATGCCGTCGCTTAAAGTGATGTATTTTAGTGTCAAGTTGTCAAGGGGGTGGACTGGTGATGGCTGATTTTGATTATTAACTTGATTGGACATTAGTGAGTTATGCCTTTGGGTATGTTTGTGAGAATGTTTCCAGAGAGGGTTAATTGAGGGGAATGTGGAGCCCTGCTCTAAATGTGGGCAGCACCACCCCAAGGGCTGAGATCCTGGTGTAAATAAAAAGGGAAAAAAGGAAAGGGCAGCTGAGCACCATCACTCATTTCTCTCTGCTTTTTGATCAGATGGGAGCATTGAGCAATGCTCTTGCCACCACAGGTATGAACTGTTCTTACCACCACACTTCCCCTACCACAATGGACTGTTTCCTCAAACTGTAAAAGTAAATCTTCCCTCCCTAATTGCTTCCTGTTAGGTATTTGGTCACAACAAGAAGAAAAGTAATCAATACAATGCCTAGCACATGTTAAAACAAATAGCCGTTATTCTGAGGTAATATAATCCTGGATTGAATATAAGACCAGGTCTTACAAAAAAACTGATTAATGTCATGCCATGTTGATATCCCTTTAAACCAGGCATGGTGACACATTCCTTTAATCCTAGCACTCGGCAGTGGCAGGAGGATCTCTGCCAGTTCCAAGCCAGCCTGGTCTACACTGGGAGTTTCAGGCCAACCAGGGCTACATAGTGAGACCCTGTCTCAAAAACAAACAAACAAACAAACAAAACAGAACAAAACAAAACAAAACAGACTAGGTCTAGGGCAAGTTACTGTGATACTGCATATTAAATAGTGGAATCAGAGAGTGGGGGGTTCCACAGAGTAGACCTTCACTAAGTAGAGTAGAAGAGGAGGATACCCATGACTGCTCTAATCTAAAGGCTCTTGGGACATATTGTGCTACTACATGACCTTCAAAACTGATCTTATCTTACTCTATACCAATCCTGGAAATCTCCCTATGGTCCCAATGTCTGACCACCAAAATGCTAAGTAAGAATGGCTCTCAATTTCAAATCTCTCTCTCTCTCTCTCTCTCTCTCTCTCTCTCTCTCTCTCTCTCT
>NW_008350788.1:121955-129507 GCF_000622305.1 Nannospalax galili
GGAGGAGGAGGGAGGGAGGGGGAGGAGGAAGGAGAAGATTAGTACTCAAGAGCAAATAAACAGTCTCTCCTTGACCAAATTCTTTTGTCTTCTTTTTGTATGACAAAAATCATTTTTGAATCACAAATGTGATCATGTTCAGGCACAGGAACACATGCCTGTACTCTCAGCACTTAGGAAGCTAAGGCAAGAGCATCAAAAATTTGAAGCCAACCTGCACTACACAGTGAAACCTTGTCTTAAAAAAGAAATAAAACAAAACACAAAAACAAACAAAAAAAACAAAATCCAAAAATAATTGCATAAGTCTATCCCTTACCTCACACAGAAGAATTGTCCTGGAAAAGCACCTAAAGACAGTCAGTGCAAGTAGCAGCTACTTAGGTGCCTTTTCCCTGTGCCACCATTGGGGAACAGGTGCCCTATAGCCACGGTTAGTGAGCTGGACTCACCCTGCCCCCTTCTCCTTGCTGTGTTTCTTTCTTCCTTTGTCGCTTTCCCCTTTAGTGGTGTTACCACAGCAACCATCATCACCAGAAGAGGATAATGTCACCCCCTCTGTTCCAAGCAGCAAGTTAGAACCAGTTTGGGGAAGGGTAAACTATTCAGTTTTCCCCATACTTTTTCACACCCCTAGGCTCTTTAAAGAGGGATTACAGACTATTAATAGCAGCAATAAACAGGAACAAGGATCACCTCATTATACCTGGGTCAATGATATGATATACTGCATCTACATGACATGACTTACATGCTGTGCAAATGAAAAACACATGAACAAATTCTAGTACTGCTAGAATCACTTAGATGAATAGGCACAGGTATCCACAATCCTGTCCCTATAGACCAGACTAGAGAAACCTAAAAAGAGCTTGAATCCTAAAAATTCTAAATATGAGCCTAAAAAGAGGCTCCCTTTTTTGTCTTTGTATTGACATAAATCCTAAACTTCATAAATTCCATTTTCAGTAAGTAAAGGGGAGCAGGAATTAGTGGCTATTTCTAAGTGGTGACAAAGCTGCTTCCCCCCACTCCCATCCAGGGGCATTTCTATGAATGCTGCCGTGTTCTCCCCCAGTGTTAAATGGAGGTCACTGCTAAAGGGCCTTATAGAAGCCTCTGGGATCCCTTTGTGCCCCTGTACGACCCTGGACTGCTGTTTTTGGAGTACTGTTGGAACTGTTTCAACTCTTTCAGTGCAGCAACCAGCTGCAGTCCTCAAACAGCTTCAGGAAGACTTGCTCAAGGTCACCCTCAAGATAACAACTGAAAAAGAACTAGGAATTCTTACTCTAGTTTCCACATACACATATTTCTCTCCTAATACATAAAATACAATGCAGATGCTGTATGTTTCACGTGCCTCTTCCAATGAGACTAGAACCTCAACAGCCCTAGTTCCCAAGCCCCCTGGTTTGTCCCTCTCCCCTTAGCAACCCCACCCTGTTTCCTGGAATAGCAGTACCCCCCACTGGAGTCAGAGGCAGAATTCCTTGCCCATGCCAGCTCATGGTATGTAGTGAGTCAACAGCCTTGGCCCATTCCCCATAGCATGGGCTGCCACAGTTTAATGACTGGTTGTTTGTGATACTCTGCACACAGCTTGGAGCTGTGCCTTTACCCCATACTGGGGGCTAGGGGTGGGGAGAGAAAGAGTAAAGCCAAGTCTCATTTATTACTATAATCTTCAAAGTGCATCCTACCCATGGTGTTAATGTTCTAAAATAAACGTATTAATCCCCCCACAGCCTACAAAGCAAACACTCAGCTGGAGGGCTTTGTGTGGGAGGGAAGCAGTACCAAGGACAACAGAATGGTAAATGGCACCTCCTTCCCTAGGTGGGGGTTGGGAACCTAGGTGGAAATGCCTTCAGGAGTTAGCCCACCGGGAAGCAGAAACCAGGTTCAGAGTTGAGTGTGTGGTAGCTTACCCCTTGGTGGCTCATACCCATACTGTATCAGCACTTAGGAGGCTGAACCAGGAGGATCTCTGACTTTGAGACCAGCCTGATATATAGAGTAAGTTCTAGGTTCTAGTCTCAAAAAACTAAAAAGAAAGAAAGAAAGAAATAAGGCTTCAGTAAGCCTGATCTGTGAGAAGAATATCACAAGGTCTGAAACTCATCATTTGGATTTTTTTGTTGATGTTGCTTTGTTTTTCAGTGTTTTCAGACAGGGTTTCATGTAACCCAGGCTGGTCTTTTTACTATTATTATTATTATTTTATGTATACAAGTGTATTGCATGCATGTATATAAGTACACCCATGTCGTGCAATGCCCGTGGAGGTCAGAAGGAGGTGTCAGATCCCCTGGAACTGGAGTTATGGATGGTTGTTAGGCGCCATGTGGGTATTGGGAATTGAACCCAGGTCCTCTGCAAGAGCAGCCAGTGCTCTTAACTGCTGAGCTATCATCTCCCCAGCTCCCCCCTCCCGCCAAGGCTAGTCTTGAACTCAGTGTACATTGAATTCCTAATCCTCTTGCTTTCATCTCCAAATTACTGGAATTATAGCATCTGACACCATACTTAGCCATAGAGTCTAGGCTTCTAGGCATTTATTTATAGGCACTTGAAAGAATACAGATTTCATATTAAAAGGACTGGTATTTGTCTTTTTTATGCTTATTGCTTGATTCTCTAAAATACGCACCCCCTGCCTCCACGCCAGCCTGGCCTCAAACTCACGAGCTAAGGAAGACCTCTTCAACTTTTGATCCTCCTGTCTCCAACTCCTGAGTGTTAGGATTATAGATCTCTATTTTATGTGATGTTGGGGATTGAACTCAGGGGTTTGAGCATGGTAGGCAAGCAGTCTCCCAAACTAAACTATAGCCCTAGCTCTTGTTGTTTGAGGGTTTTGTTTTCTTTTGTTTTGTTTTTTTTATAGGATTTCTCTATGTAGCTGAGACAGGCTTTGAACTGGCTACATAGTCCAGGCTGGTCTCAAACTCATCATCCTCCTGCTTCCACCTCCTGAGTGCTGGGATTACAGGTATGCACCACTACAAAGTAGTTATGAAGTTGCTTCTGACTTAGCTTACATGTGTGTGCTGTACTAGGGACTGAACCCAGGGCTTATACATACTAGGTAAGTATTCTACCTCTGAGCTATATCCTTAGCCCCTTTATCTTATTCTTGTATGTGTGTGTATGTCTCTGTGTGTGTCTGTATGTGTAGGTATATGTGTAGGTGTACATGGAAGCATGTACACATTGAATATAATTCTTCAGAAGTTGTCTACCTTGTTTTTTGAGACAGGATCTCCTATTTCCTGGATCGTGATGATTAAGCTGTCTGGCAGCAAGTCCCAGGGATCCACCTGTCTCTGCTTTCCCAGTGCTGGGATTACTAGTACACATCATTATGCTTTTTTTTTTTCCATGTTGGTTCTAGAGATCAAATTCAGGTCCTTGGTAAGCCCTTTACTACTGACCCAACCTCCCCACCCTTAGCTTATTCTTGCTGCTAAAATAATTCTAGGGTAACCCAAGCCATTTTTGAACACCAGGTCTGGAATACAGATTTAGAAAATCACACACATAGAATTCTGGAATCCCAAGAGGTGTTTATCACTTACTTTACCAGTCTAATCCATTCTTTTCCCCTAGTCTTACCTTTCTCTTCACAAAGCCTTTGTACTTCTTGCTTGGCAATAAATCTGTCAAATAAAGAAAAACTAAACACCCAGAGCCTATTTGTTTGCCAGGTGTGTGTTTTACATAGATACCTGCTTTCCCACACTGGATCTACCGTGCCAAATAGAATTGAGAGGCCTGAGGTTGTAGTTAGGTGGCAGAGTGCTTGTCTAGCATGAACAAGGTCCTGGGTTCAATCCCCAGCATTACCAAAAGGAAAAAAAAAAAGAATTATGAGAATTGCTCTCATGGTAGCATGTTTTCAGAAAATGATTTTCTCATCCTTGATTTTCTACAAGTATGAGAAAACTAAGAACCCAGGAAAGGGGCTCTGGGGTCGCCTTTTTCCTTCGTTCCTATCAGCTCACCTTCTCTACTTCAGCATAAGCCTTTTTTTTTTTTTTTTTTTTTTTTTTTTTTTTTTTTTTTGTCTTTTTGAGACAGGGTCTCCTTGTAGCCCCAGCTCTCCTGGAACTCACTATATAGACCAGACTGGCCTTGAACTCACAAAGATCGCCTGCCTCTGCCTCCCAAGTGCTGGGATTAAAGGCATGCACCACCATGCCCGGCTCAATGCAGGATGGATAGTAATCTCCCCTGTCTAGTATTCTACCAAAATCTACCCTATTGGTAAATAGGTAGGTCTCTTATCTGTCTCTCTATCTCTTGCTCAGCATTTACTAAATCATACATTTATATTTCTTATAGAAAATACTTGTAATACATTCATTAAAAGCTGCAGATGGGAACTGGGGATGTAGCACAACTGGTAGCATGCTTGCCTAGCATGTATGAAACCTTGGATTTGATCCTCAGCACTGCATAAAACCTGGTGTGGTGGTACACCCCTGTAATCTCAGTATTGGGGAGGTAGGGGAAGGAGGATCAGAAGTTCAAGGCCATCCTTGACCACACAGTTGAGTTCAAGGCAAGCCTGGGCTATAGTAGACCTTGTCTCAAAATAAGAAAAGTTGTGGGGGCTGGAGAGATGACTCAGCAGTTCAGAACACTGAATGTTCTTGCAGAAGACCCAGGTTCAAATCCCAGCACCCACATGGCAGCTAACAACTGTCTGTAACTCCACTTCCAGGGGATCTGACAGACTCTTCTGTCCTCTGTGGGCATTGCATGACACGGGTGCACTTACCTACATGCAGACAATGCATGCATACACATAAAAAAATAAAAATAAATTTAAAAAAAGCAAAGTTTCAAATTGGCATGGTGACACATATCTACAGTCCCAGCACTTGAGAGGCAGAGAAAGAAGATAGAAAGTCCAAGGCCTGTCTAAGCTATATAGTAAGATCCTATGTCAAACACCAAGGGGGGAAGTTTAAGGCCAGCATGGGCAACTTAGTGAGAGCCTGTCTCAAAACAAAATAAAAAAGGAGATAGATGTGGCAATGAGCACCTGTAATCCCAGCAGTTTAGAGGTAGAGACAGTAGGATCAGGAGTTAAAGGACAGTCTGTGCTACATGAGTTCATGTCTCAATAAGTAAATAAATGAAATTTAAAAGGCCAAGATTAAGCCAGGCGTGGTGGCACACGCCTGTTGTCCCAGCACTTGGGAGGCAGAGGCAGGCGGATCTCTGTGAGTTCAAGGCCAGCCTGGTCTACATAGTGAGTTCCAGGACAGCTGGGGCTACAGGGAGACCCTGTCTCAAAAGACCCTGTCTCAAAAGGCTCAATGGCAGAGTTTGCCTGGAAAGCTTGAGGGCCTGGGTTCAATCTCCAGTACCATACAGACACCAAAAAATGTTACATGTAAATCAGATTCATCTGTATTCAATGGGGTAACAAGTTGAAGGAGTGCTGAATAAATTTCTTTTAGGATGAAAAGTCAGCAGTACCATGCCTTAGTCTTCTTTTTAGTACTGTGTAAACTCAGATAAATTTTGGGCTTCAGGATCCCCACCTGTAAAATGATAAGATTGGACTAGATGATCTTTAGAGCTCTTCAACAAACCTAAAATTCTAGTACTAAAATGTTTTGATATTTCATTTTGAGGTTATCCTGGTAAAAATATATACCTGCCTTTCTATATTAAAGAATTTTTGCAAAACTAAGTTAATTTTTTCCATGATTAAATAGACCTATGAAAAATTGTTTAGAAATATAGAAAAGTAGAAAGCAAAAAAAGGGAAGCATTCATAGAATCCATGCCTTGAAAAGACAAATGTTGTCAGGCATGGTGGTACATGGCTTTAATCCCAGCACTTGGGAGGCAGAGGCAGGTGGATCTCTGTGAGTTCAAGGCCAGCCTGGTCTACATAGCAAGTTCCAGGCCAGCTGGGGCTCCTGTCTCAAAAAGAAAAAAGAAAAGACATCTGTTGATTTATGTTCTTCCCTTTCACCAGGAACACAATCCCTATCACTTCCATCAGTTATCAGTTAAGACCCTCTACAAACAGACAGGAAAGATGCATCAGATGTATGTATTTAGACTCCAACCACATTACTTATGGTTGCCTGCCCCATAGAAACCTGGCATTCTCTGAGGTAACTGATCATGACTGCCTTTGGGAGAAAAAGTCATCTCTATTCCCAAATCACAGGATGACAAAACCATCCACTTTGCACCAACCAGAAGTTCTTATTCAAACAGCTAAAACCAACAGCCTCAAATGGGTAAGCAAGAAAGGGATGAACAAGCTTGAGAACCAAGTTCTGGTTTCCCTATTTTGGAAGATAAATGTCTCCAGAGATAGAAGGCATTCTAATAATTAGTTATTCTATATCATATTCCAAATTAATAATAAATAATAATAATAATGATGATGATGATGATAAAGTGACACCCTAACACCTGACTCACAGAAGATAGAACAGAATTGTATTGTTCTGATTGAGCTTCCTTTTCAGAGAAGGTTATAGATAAAGACAGATGTGCACAGGAAAAAGAAATAAAACATAATCCCAAAAGAACAATATCTGACTCCCATTAGGTAGGAAGACCTCAACAGAATAATAAAGGAGATAACACCAGTTTTAAGCTCTCTTCTAATGACCTAGTTGGTTTGTCTCTTGTTCCATCCCCTGCCTGCTAAAACTCAGGAGAGGCACCATGGGGATTGTCACCAGTAATCTGTGACTCTTGCTTCAGCAGAATGACTGCTGGACTAAAGGATTCTTCCAGCTAAGTTTCTCATAGATGATAAATGCAACAGAATCATACAAAACCCTGCAGATCTGCTTTATGCAGCCAGCTATACAGCATGAAAAGGGATTGTAGGAAAAAGCCCTCAGGGATGGAACATATTTTCTATACCCACTCTTCACATAAACCAGGAGAAGAGAAACTTATTAAACTACAGGAGACAGTCTGTGATTCACAGCAATCAAGTCCTGCCTGCAGCTGTGAACACAGACAAGCTGGAGATGAGTCCCTGCAGCTCCTCTGCACACGGACCCATAGACAGTCACAGGGAAATGCTCTGCTGCAGTATTGAGTGACAGCAAAGAGCCACCAAGGAAGAGCAGAGCTAGAGGTCCTCCCCTGCAGCCCTATCAGAATCCTTACACTTTTAGCTACCTTAGGTCTGGAGGCCTCCAACACCTCCATTCTTGTTCTTCGGTTGAAATGTGAAATTTGGGGTGAATTAAAGACATCCCAAATCCTCTGATTTCGTGCAGTGTCTCTGAAGCAAGAAAATAAGAAAGTGGGGAGGTGAAACTTACATAAGATTCAGGGTACTCAGCTTTCCAGGCTTGGGCACATCAACTTGAAAGAGGAGACCCATGGGGTAAGGCTGAGAGAAATTAAGCCATTTGGAGTCTCCCTAGAGCTCATGGGCAACACTTCCGCTTCTATCAAGTTTTTTTTTTTTTTTTGGTCTTTTTGAGACAGGGTCTCCCTGTAGCCCCAGCTGGCCTGGAACTCCCTAGGGAGGCCCGGCTGGCTTTGAAAC
>NW_008350788.1:130160-230296 GCF_000622305.1 Nannospalax galili
GGTCTTTTTGAGACAGGGTCTCCCTGTAGCCCTAGCTGTCCTGGAACTCACTATGTAGACCAGGCTGGCCTTGAACTCACAGAGATCCACCTGCCTCTGCCTCCACCACACCCTGCGGCTTCTATCAGTTTTTACAAGAGGAAGAAAACAGGCAGGCTCTTGGCCTCTAGAGAGAATTGGAGATCTGGTTCAGAAACAGCTGGTTTCTCTGTACACCCAGGTGACTGCCTCTGGATATTATAAATATTCATCCCTGAAGCCAGGCTCAGCTCTGTTTTAGAAGGCAGCTTAGATGGCTAAATTGTTAGCTAGAACCTGTTTGCCCTGACAGCCTAGAAAGTTGGACAGTCTTGAACACACTGACATTGTACTCACTGAAGGAGCCTACTCTTAGAACTTTGCAGAGCCCCTGATTAAGCCAAGCTCAGCTGCTGTCTAGAGTGATCCCAAGATTTAACTTCCCTCAGAATATACCAAATTGTTCTCCTTGTCATGAAACAAGCTTTGTCACTCCAACAAATATCATTTCAAAAGTCCCCAACAGTGTGTCATACAGAGGCCATGTTCTCACAAGCACAACTATCCACAGATCATGTTGGCACAGTCTGCAGATGAACTCCCAAGGGGATGGCTTGAATTAAAACTCTCAGATTTAGAAACACTATGGTGGGAAGGAGCGGTTTGAACCCTAGATCTCAGTGGAAGGAAAAAAATAAAAACAGTAAGGAAAGTCTCTCTTCTCATGTTAGAGCTGAAAAAAGCAAGAGGTTAGGTCTTTCTCTCTCTCTCTTTTCTTTCTTTCTTTCTTTCTCTTTCTCTCTCTCCCCTTCTTTTCTTTCTTTCTTTCTTTCTTTCTTTCTTTCTTTCTTTCTTTCTTTCTTTCTTTCTTTCTTCAAGATTGCCATGATCACAGTCACAACCAGCTGAGGTACTGCAGTCCACCAGACTAGCTGGATTTTCCAGGATAAACTCAGTGGACATGGCAACCAAGAGAACATAGCAGCTGGTACTAATTGACTCCCCAGGTGGCAACCTTTGGTAGGAGTCAGCAGAACTCCTACTGAAAATATTCATCTTTCCTATCTAAACTGGGGTCCAGGCTCCAGGGAATTCTCATTCATTCATTCTCTCTCTCTCTCTCTCTTTCTCTTGGGATTGGGGATTGAGCCCAGAGCTCCATGCTAGACAAATGCTCCTATCATTAAACTATCCTTGAGAATTCTTACACTAGTTTTCTGTAACCAACTAACTGGAAACACTTACACAGACACAGAGATAATAGCTCACCCAGACTGAGTGCCTACTCAGTCCCAGATAGTATTCAGGGTACTTTGCATACACAATTTAATCTTAATCATTAGAAAAATCAGCATCACCTCCGTTTTACAGATAAAAAGCTGAAACACAGAAAGATATTCCTAAGGCCACATAGCTAGTAAGTTGTAAAGCTGGGAGAGGTGTTGGTGGTGGGGCAGGCATACTGCCGAAAAACTGATTAAACCAAGGACCTGTGTACTAGGAAAAGAATTGCAGAGGGCAAGCTTGAGATGCCACTGCCCAAACCAACATCATCTAGGAAGGACAGTCTTTGTTTCACGATATGGGAATATGCCCCTGGATGTGACAAAGTCAGACAATAAAACAGGTCTTTTCAACATCTCACCATGAACAGAATTCTCTGAAAAGAGTCAATCAGTTAAAGGTCGGGGTTGACTCCAGCAAACACCAGGGAACCTGCGTACTTTGATGTAACAGGCACTGCAGAGGGAGGTCTACTCTGGAAGAGAACATCTCCCCAGGGGCTGTCAAACCTCCACTATGGGGCTTGTGGATATCAGAACTAGTCCCTCCAAGGTTCCTAAGAAATGAGTGAAAAGTGCCACCTGAAAGGAAACCTTGTCCAGGGACGGAGTTCTTGTTGGCTGCTGCCTAAGGAGTGCAAGAACAATACAATCCTAGGGGAGACTGGATAGAACTGAAGTGAGGGCGACGAGGAAAGCCTTAGCCTCGGAGTAGTCAGACAGATGCAGAGGTCAGCATCCTAAGGAGATGGCACATCACCTGAAAGTGCAGTTCCCGCCCTCCTCAGCTGATTCCTGCCACCCCCTCCCCAAAGCGCAGCCCACAGTTGGGAGACTGTGGGCTTTCCTGTCCCTTCTGACTGCCCGGAGATGGGGGCTTTCCTGGCGGGGCAGTTGGCGTCCCCCAGAGAGGCTCCGAGGTGCCGGGCTCTCCATCGCCTCGCCTCCCGGGGATTTGGAGCCACAGCCTCCTCCCCGCGGCAGCCCTGGCCCGGGGCGCTGGGGGCCCGAGACGCCGCTCACCTCGCTCATCGCGGCGGCCGGACCCGGCGCGGCAGGCGCAGGTGAGGCGAGGGGCCCTCGGGATGCGTGGACCGCGGCCAAGAGTTGCCGGGCTCTCGGGCAGGCGCCGCTGCTGACCGGGAGGAGAGTGAGCGCGCGAGCCGAGCCGCTGCTTCGGTGCCTGCCCTGGGCGCTCAGCCAGTAGCTCCCCTCTAGAGATCCCCTTCCGACCACGTCCTGTCCGGGGAGCTCCGGGCGCCGGCCCGTCCCAGATTTTATAGTGAGCTCGGGTCCCCGCCTCTAGCCCAACCAATAGGAACGCTGCCTACCGCAGAGTGACAGCTCCTCGAACCCAGTTGTGCAGGCTCAGAAATCTGCTGCATTTCCAAACTAGGGTAAGACGAGAGCGGGAAGGAGGGGGAGTCCGTCGGAGGATGAGAAGACAGAAAATGAAGTACGGAAAGCAGTGACGGAGAGAAGAGGCAGTAAGTACTTCGCGAAGGAGGAAAGGAGAGAGAGGGAAGGAGGGACTGTGCGAAAGCACCCCCAAGAGGACCTTTGGAGGGGAGCAGAACACTTTGGAACCAGTGAATGAAAGGAATAAATTCAAGAAATGGCAGACTAGCAGGGTGGAAGTCTGAACAGAAAGCCAACTGACTGCAAGGAGGAATAAGAGAGTCAAAGAAGTAGAAATGGAGACGGGGGGGGGGGGCCCAGACTAATGTACAGTGCTTGTGGCAAAGAACTGGGAAACTGAGGCCGGCTGTGGTGGCACCTGGGAGACAGAGGCAGGTGGATCTCTGGGAGTTTGTGACCAACCCGGGGCTGCACTGTAAGACTGTTTCCAAAAAAAACAACAAAAAGAAAACTGAAGTGCCTCTTTGATTTAGAAGATCACAGCTATTAGGAACTGGAAGACATTTTAGGATTCATCATATCCTACCTCATGAATAGGAGAAAACATTGATTTACATTGCATTTTCCTTTCTTTTCTTTTCTTTTTTTTTTTTTAGATAGAGTCTCATGTATCCCAGACTGGCCTTGAACTCACTACCAAGAATGATCTCGGACTTTGGATCCTCTTGCCTCTGTTTTCTGAGTGTTAGGATTACAAGTGGATGCCATCATGCCTAGTTCATTTGGTGCTAGGGACTGAACCCAAGGCTCCATGTATGCTAGGAAAGCACTCTACATCTGAGCTATATCCCCAGCCCTGATTTTCATTAAGTCTAATAGTGTGCCCTCCATGGTACCATGGCTATTGGTGCCTTGTGCCTATGGTTAACAGTGAAACATTCAAGTCCTATCTCTTAGAGGCTCTCTTGTTTCTTCATACATGTCAGGTAGTAACCCACAATTTGATAGTCCATATCCGAGTGCCAAAACCAGCCAAGCAAGGTCTGCCAATGTGAAAAATAAAGTCAACAATCCACTCTATGTACATCATTTGCCAGTAAGATAGAATTGTACTGCCAGGCATGGTGGTGCAGGCCTTTAATCCCAGCACTTGGGAGGCAAAAATAAGCAGATCTCAGTGAATTCAAGGCCAGTTTGATCTACATAGCAAGTTCCAAGCTAGCTAGGGCTACAGAGAGACTGTGTCTCAAAAAGACTTTAAAAATTTAATTAATTAATTAATTAATTAATTAATAATAAAAAAAGCCGGGTGTAGTGGTGCAGGCCTTTAATCCCAGTACTTGGGAGGCAGAGGCAGGCTCGAATTCCAGGCCAGCTGGGGTTACAGGGAGACCCTGTCTCAAAAAGACAAAAAAAAAAAAAAAAAAAAAAAAAAAAAAAAAAAGAACTGTATTAATTTCTATGTTGTATATACTTTTTGAGCTTTAATTTTTTTTAATTTTTATTTTATGTGTATGAGTGTTTTGCATGCATGTTTGTAAATGCACCTATGTGTGCAATGGCCAAGGAGGCCAGAAAAGGGTATTGAATCCCCTAAAACTGGAGTTACAGGTGGTTGTTAGCTTCCATATGGGAACTGGGGACTGGGAACCAAACCCTAGTCCTTTGCAAGAGCAACCGATGCTCTTAACCCTTGGCTGCTGAGCCATATCTCCAGCCCCTGTTGTATGTTTACAGAAAAAATAATTAGAAATCAAAATAAACAGAACACCTAGGTAAAGGGCATGGAATTTCTGATAGCTTCAGTTAATGTGTGTCTGTTTATCTATCCAGTTTCATTTCTTCTTTAAGGAAATTCTTAATACATGACTGCAATACTTTTCAACACTGTAAACTCTCATACTTACAGCTTCAGTCAGCCAAGGTCAAATACTTTCAGCTTTCACAGATACATTCTTTTGTTGATCTCTTCCACAGTCTGTTAAAACAGTCATTAATAACTGAACTTGTCTTGCCATTCAGTGGTTTGATCTCAACAACCAGATTCAAGTAAGATCTCAAATAGTCTTTTCTCCAACCAAACTCTCAATATTTATATATTTCCTCTGTCAGGTCAGAAATAGAGAAGATGGAAAGCCCTTTTTTAAAAACCTCTTCCATGTGAGAACCCCTGATTGTCTTTCTAATGGGAATCTGGTTGGGTTGCCTGAGTTACTAAAGTTACAACTAGGCTAGCTCCTACTCACTCTATGCAGCCTACTCCTCTGGAATTTTTCTAAGGAACAGAACAATTAATTAGCATTAAAAAGATTTGTCATTAGTGAAACAGACCTCCTCAATTCTTTTTTAAAATTTATTTTATTTTTCGATTATGTGTATGTATGTGGGTATGTGAATGTGACTACAGGTGTCTGCTGAGGTCAAAGGCTTCAGATTCTCCTGGAACTGGAGTTACAGGTGTTTGTGAGCCACCTGAGTTCAAGGCCAGCCTGGTCTACATAGCGAGTTTCAGGCCAGCTGGGGCTACAGGGAGACCCTGTCTCAAACAGACCAAAAAAGAATAGTATGAACTCTTAACTACCAAGTTTTTCTCCAGCCTCTTCTCAATTCTATCTATTTATTTATTTATTTATTTATTTATGTATTTATTATTTTGAGACAGGGTCCCCTTGTAGTCCCAGCTGGCCTGGAACTCACTATGTAAACCAGGCTTGGCCTTGATCTCACAGAGTTCCGGCTGCCTCTGCCTTCCTGAGTGCTGAGATTAAAGGCTTGCACTACCATGCCTAGGTCCCTCCTCAATTCCTGAAGAGACATGAAAAGATTCTAATGAATTTTCAACATCTAAATCAGGAATCAGCAAGTTTTCCCTGTAACAATCAAACAATTTTTTAGGCTTTGTAGGCTATATGCACTCTCTATTGAACTGTTTCTTGTTATACTTGAAAACAGTCACAGACAATATGTAAACAAAGCTGGGAGTGGTGGTGCAGGCCTTTGATCCTGGCACTTGGGAGGCAGAGGCAGGCCAGCCTGGTCTACATTGCAAGTTCCAGGCCAGCTAGGTCTACAAGGGAGACTGTCTCAAAAAGACCAAAAAAGAAATGTAAACAAACAGGTATGACTGTGTTATATTAAAAATGTATTTTTGAGCACTGCAATTTGAATTTCACATAGTTTTCATGTGCTACAAAATACTCTTCTTTTTAAAGTTTAATGTAAGGTCTGGAGAGATAGCTCAGCAGTTAAGAGCACTTGCTACTTTTCCAAAGGTAAGATGAAGTTGGGTCTTAAAGGAAGGATAGAATATAGACAAATGGAGGAAGGGAGGGGAAGGAAGAAAAGATTCTCTCTCTCTCTCTCTCTCTCTCTCTCTCTTTCTCTCTTGCTTTTTCTCTCTGGCATCTGGGTAGCAACAGGAAAAATATAATGAAAGAAGACTCAGGTTTATGATTGAGATGCTACAGGAAATATGGAAAGGTCCTGAGTATCAGAGTGATTTTAACTTAGTCCTCATACAAATAGCGTTTCTTTTTATTTTAAATATTTTATTTATTTTATGTGTATTAGTGTATTGCCTACATGTATGTAAGTGCACCTATGTCATACAATGCCCACAAAGGTCAGAAGAAGGTGTCAGATCCCCTGGAACTGGAGTTATGAATGCTTGTTAGCCACGCTGTTGGTGCTGGGAATCAAACCCAGGTCCTCTGCAAGAGCAATCAGTGCTCTTAACCACTGAGCCATCTCTCCAGCCTCACGAATAGCATTTCTAGGGCTGATGAGATGGCTCAGGAGGTAAAGATGCTTGCCACATAAACCTGGACCAGAATTTGATCTCTGCCACCTATGTAAAGGTAGAAAGTGAGAACTTACTTCATAAGTTGTCCTATGACCTCCATACATGTGCCGTGGCATGAGCCATCCCCCCACCATACACACACACATACACACACACACACACACACACACACACACACACACACACACACCAATAATATAAATAAAATAATAGCATTTCTAAGTTATTCCTACAGGAGAAACAGAATTGATTTTACAAGAAAAAGACTAAGGGCAGGAAGGCTAAGATAGGAATATTGCAGTTGTACAAAGTATAAGAGCCAAGCCAGGTGTGGTGGTGCATGCCTTTAGTCCCAGCACTTGGGAGGCAGAGGCAGGCAGATCTCTGTGAGTTCAAGGCCAGCCTGGTCTACATAGTGAGTTCCAGGCCAGTTGGGGCTACACAGAGACCCTGTCTCGAAAAGAACAACAACAACAACAAAAACCAAAGTGTAAGAGCCTGGCTGAGTGCTGTGAAAGTAACAGAAAAGAAAGGGCAACATCAGAAACATAGCAGGCCAATACAGTGACACATGCCTGTGATTCTAATGCTGGAGAGGTGGAGGCAGGAGTGTCATGACTTTGAGGCCAACCTGGACTAGACAGCCTGCCTCAAAAAAAAAAAAAAAAAAACTCATATAATATAGACCTGGTAGTCTACTAGGAAAGAGAGCAGGAAATGAACAGAAAGGCATATTGTCATAAGTGCTATGATAGAAGTCTGAATGAATAGAATGAAATTTAATTTGAGGAAGCATCAGAATGACTATTAAGAATAGCAAGTTTGGGGCTGGAAAGATGGCTCAGAGGGTAAGAACATTGGCTGTTCTTGCAGAAGACCCAAGTTTGAATCCCAGCACCCATATGGCAGCTACCAACCGTCTGTAAGTCCAGTTCCAGGTGATCTGATGCCCTCTTCTGACCTCCCCAGGCACTGCACAACACAGGTGCATTTACATACATGCAGGCAATACATGCATACACATTAAAAAAGAAAGACTAGTAAGTTCTTGTTGGCAGCTAATCACTGCCAGGTTTGGGAAAGTTGATCTTTTTTTAAAAATATTTATTATTTTTACTTTATTTTTCTCCAGTTCCAGGTGATCTGATGCCCTCTTCTGACCTCCCCAGGCACTGCACAACACAGGTGCATTTACATACATGCAGGCAATACATGCATACACATTAAAAAAGAAAGACTAGTAAGTTCTTGTTGGCAGCTAATCACTGCCAGGTTTGGGAAAGTTGATCTTTTTTTAAAAATATTTATTATTTTTACTTTATTTTATGTGTATTGCCTGCATGTAGGTAAGTGCACCCATGTCGTGCAATGCCCGCAGAAGACAGAAGAGGCTGTCGGATCCCCTAGAACTGGAGTTATAGACAGTTGTTAGCTACCATGTAGGTGCTGGAATTTGAACCCAGGTCTTTTGCAAGAATAGTCAGTGTTCTTAACCACTGAGCTATCTCTCCAGCCCAGATCTTCTTCTTTTTATTTTTTTAAGTTTAGTTTTTTGGTTTTTTGTTTGTTTGTTTGTTTGTTTGTTTGTTTTTGGAGGTAGTCGGGTTGATATAGGATTTCTTTTATTTATTTTATTTTATGTGTGAGTGTATTGCCTGCATGTATGTAAGTGTACCCTTGTGCACTACCTGTGGAGATCAGAAGAGGGCATCAGATCCCCTGGATCTGGAGTTAGGATGGTAGATAGCTGCCATGTGGGTGCTGGGAATCAAACCCCGGTCCTCTACAAGAGTAGTTAGTGTTCTTAACCATTGAGCCATCTCTCCAGCCCCAGAGTTGATCTTCTTTAAGGGAGTGATGCTAAGTAGGCTGACCAGGCTCCAGTGGATGGACTCATACCAAGGGACATCTGGGGACACAAACTTGACTCTGTAGACCTTAACATATATGACAGAATACATGAAATCTGGTTGTGGAGGGGGACTATATATATAGGGGGTACATATAGGGGAGGGGGCTCTAAATGTGATTAAGATAGAGCCTGAAGAGATGGCTTAGCAGTTAAGAGCACTGGCTGCTCTTGCAGAGGACTCAGGCTCGAATCCCAGCACCCACATGACAGCTATCTACCATCCTAACTCCAGTTCCAGGGGATCTGATGGCCTCTTCTGATCTTCACAGGTATTGCACTTACATACATACAGGCAATATGCACAGGTATTGCACTTCACAAGGGTGCACTTACATACATACAGGCAATACACTAATACACATAAAATAAAAAATATTATAATAAATTAAGTATTTTAAATATGATTAAGATGTATTGTATTGAGCCAGGTGTTGGTGGCATATGCCTTTGGTCCCAGCACTTGGGAGGCAGAGCAGGCAGATCTCTGTGAGTTTGAGACCAGTCTGGTCTACATAGTGAGTTCCAGGTCAGCTGAGGCTACAGGGAGACCCTGTCTTAAAAAGAACCCCCCCCAAAAAAGATGTATGAAATGCACAAAAATTCAATAAAAATACATAGTGGAAAAAAAAGGGGGGGGCATGTGTGGTGGTACATGCCTTTAATCCCAACACTCAGGAGGCAGAGGCAGGTGGATTGCTGTGAAATCAAGGTTAGCCCGGTCCACATAGTGAGTTCAAGGCCAGCTGGGGCTACAGGGAGACCCTGTCTCAAAAAAAAAAAAAAGCAAGTATTAAAAGCAGCATGGGGAAGCCAGGCATGGTGGCACATGCCTTTAATCCCAGCACTTGGGAGGCAGAGGCAGGCAGATCTTCATGAGTTCAAGGCCAGCTGGGGCTACAGGGAGACCCTGTCTCAAAAAAGACAAAAAAAAAAAAAAAAAAAAAAAAAAAGCAGCGTGTGCTGCTCTTGCAGAGGTCCATGGTTCCATTCCCAGCACCCACATCTTGGTAACAACGATCAGTAACTAGCATTCCAGGGGGATCATCCACCCCCTTCTGGCCTCTATAGGTATTGCATTCATATGGTACACATATACATGCAGACAAAACACCCATATACATTTTTTAAAAAAGAATAGCAAGTTCTATGGAACTACAGTTACAAACTTTGGAGATATTCCCATACTAAGATGAGAACAAATAAAGCATATAAAGGCACTTTGTAAGCTCTGGTGGTAAAATATTAGGTAGTTTTACTTTTTTACTGGAGCCTTGTGAGAGATGAATTGTTAGGAAAGAACATAGAAGATGAAGGATAAAAATGTTGAGCCTGAGCCTGAGTGGAAGATAGTTGTTCTTGATCCATAGACTTATAAAACAGAAACATCACTGGAAGAGAAAGAAAACTGAGCTATTAAAATATAGCTAGACCAGGACTAGAGGCAGAGCTCAGTGGTAGAGTGCTTCTCTAGTATGTGGCTTAATCCCCAGAACCGGGGGAAACACAGATGAAGAATGTAAAAGGTATAATACCATCGAGATTAGAGAGAAAAATTTTCAAAAAGAGAATGTGATTGTCAGAAGTTCAAAAGTAGTAGGGGTGTTGATAGGAAGAAACATAGGAGAAAACCCACTGAATCCAATGGACCATGGGAGATCATTGATGAATTTTTTAAAAGATTAAAATAAGATTACAAGGCTCAGATGAAAAGAACCTGTCCTGTTCAAAGTCATGTTTGTGCCAGTTCCTGGGAGATCAAACAGAATAGAGCAGGCCTAGACTGGAAATTTGGCTCAATGGACACCTAAGTGAGGTCAGCCAAGAACAATGCAAACATAGCAGGTAGGAACATCATGTAGCAACAGTTCAGAAGTCAGAAAGGAGTCGGGAATCAGTATGATAGACTAATAGGCATCAGGCCAGAAAGCCAGGACAACAGGATAATTAGCTAAGAAAGAGGGTGGCTAAAAGGAAAATAAGAATGTGTCCAGCTGGGTGTGGTGGCACACGCCTTTAATCCCAGCACTGAGGCAGGCAGATCTCTGTGAGTTTGAAGCCAGCCTGGTCTACATATCGAGTGCTAGGCCAGCTGGGGCTATAGAGAGACCCTGTCTCAATAGATCAAACACTTATTGAAAGAATGAATGCATTCATTCAACTGAATGAAAGAATACCACAAATAATAGCACCTGACACCACACAGAAAGAGCATGAGCTTGGAATGAGACTTTAATTCATATTCAAACCAATTTTTTCAACCCATAAACATTTTTACTAGCTCTTTTTCTTTATTTCTTCTTCATCTGTCATTCTCTTTTATTTATTTATTTATTTATTCATTTATTCATTTATTTAGTTATTTATTTTGGTCTTTTTGAGACAGGGTCTCCCTGTAGCCCCAGCTGACCTGGAACTCACTGGCCTTGAACTCACAGAGATCCACCTGCCTCTGCCTCCCAAGTGCTGGGATTAAAAGCATGTGCCACCACACCCGAACCCATAAACATTTATTATATGTATCTGAAGCACTTAAGACTAAATCATCAAGCCAGGTACCATGGTTCCTTGCAAGCCTGGACTATAGAGCAAGACTCTGTCTCAAAAAACCAAACCAAACCAAAGCAAAAAGACCTCTAAGAATCAAAAAATAAAAGATTCAGCCTTCAGTCAGGCAAGATCATGCATATCTGTGATCACAGTATTTAAAAGGATGAAGCAGGAAGATTGTATTTGAGGTCAAGCTTGGCTATGTAGTAAGACATTAAGATATTGTCTCAGAAAAGAAGAAAGAAAGAGAGGGAAGGAGAGAGGGAGGGAGGGAGGGAGGGAGGGAAGAAGGAAAGAAAGAAAACCAAAAAAAGCAGTCCTTGACGCCAGCAATTCACAGGTGATTGATAATCAGAAGCAGACAATTGCTCTGCAATTAGTGTTATGACAAATTTGTGTGCAGAGATATCACTAACCTACAGGCTCCCAAATGTGATCCACCATACTCAGGGCTGAAAGGCCGGTAGAAGCAGGAGGGCCAAGGGAGGAGGGACTGAAAGTCCTGAAAGTGGGGGTATGTGAGGTGATTCCAACTGAATAGAATAACAAGGACAGATGTTCAGAGGTAAGTGAGCACAGCCTGTTCAGGGCACTCTAAATGTTTAAGCACATCTAGAGCCAAGTATGATGTATTAGGACAGGGCAGGGAAGTGGGGACAGAATAGAATAGGCCAGAGTGATAAATAGAGGCCAAATTACAAAGGACTTTGCGTAACATGCTAAAAAGAATACATTTTTTTCTGAAGGTGATGGAAAGCAAATGAAGAATTTTAAGCAGGGGAGAGACATGATCAAATTTGCATTTTAGAAATAGTAACACCATGGAGGATGGGTTAGGAGATGAGACTGAGAGCAGGGAGAATAATTTAGTAGGCTACTGCAGTGATAAGTGAAAAATGATGAGGGCCTGAATTCAGCTAAGAGGTGGTGGGCATTTAGAGGTCAGGAGACAGCAATGACAAATCATGACCTCTGATCAATTTTAGAGAGTGAGGGAGCCAAAAAAGGCCAGGTGACCTGTCTTCCAGTTTAGCATCTGGGAGAGGGAGGCAAAAGAAGAGAAGGGAAGGAAGAGGGTAAAAGGGATGAACATATATAGAATATGTAGACGTCCTTCCATGTTTTAAGCATTGTGTAAGGAATTTCACATATACTGTTTTATTAAGTCTTTATGACAAACCTGTTTAAGGTTTTCTCCCAAGTGAAAAAACAAAATTTCAGAGAGCTTAACCAATCAGGTCTCAGCCAGCACAGGTATTTTTCAGATGCTGGTTTGGGATAGCTATGGGAGAGGCTAGTTGGAAGAGGATGAAGAAACCAGTTAACTGAAAACCTACTTATCATGGATGCCAGTGATCCTTGTAGAAGATACTGGTTTCAATCTGCTCCACAAAAGAGACACTAAGGCTGAGGGAGCACTTCTATACATAGAAGAGTAGCTCAGAGAGGTCTGTCCTGTCCCCAAGGCAACAGTATCTCAAAGAAATAGAGGGTATACTAGGTGTGGTGGCATATATCTGTAATCTCAACACACAGGAGGTAGAAGAATCAGGAGTTCAAGGCCAGCTTCAGCTACATAAACCCTTTTGAGGGGACTGACAGTGAGTTCCACTTAGACATATTGAATGTGAGAATTCTATGTGACATTCAAGTGAAGTCATCTTAGAAACAATTGTATGTATTAGGCCTTGTACTCATTATTATTTCAAGTTTCAACTGCAGTTTTCTCATCTGTAAAATGATATTACCTGTCTTCAACGCCTAATACAGGCAAGGATCCTTACCTAGTACTGTGCTTCTGCTAGGTACTTGATGAAAGTAAATAAACAAAATAATTAACAATACCTAACGATATTATGCTTTTCTGTTTGTTTTCACTCTATAGCCCAGATTGGCCTCAAACTCATTCTCCTGCCTCAGTCTTCTGAGAGTTAAAATTACAAGTGTATACCATCACACCCAGCTCATTATAAAATATTCTTTTTGGATTTTTTCTGTTTTGGGTTTTCTTTTTTTTTTTGGTCCTTTTGAGACAGGGTCTCTCTGTAGCACCAGTAGGCCTGGAACTCACTATGTAGACCACGTTGGCTTGTGAACTCACAGAGCTCTGACTGCCCCTGCCTCCCGAGTGCTGGGATTAAAGCCGTGCACCACCACGCCTAGCTATATTCTTTTTATAAACATCTTTTTCCTTTTTTTTTTTTCTTTTTTTGAGATTAAGTCTCACTATGCAGCCCTAGCTGGCCTAGAACTCACTATATAGATCAGGTTGGCCTGGTCTCATAGAAATTCACAGAGAGCTGCCTGCTTCTGCCTCCCAATTGCTGAGATTAAAGGTATATGCCACCACACCTGGCATTTTTCATTTTTATTTATTATCACTGTTGTGTGTGTGTGCATGATGATGTGGGAGGTGGCACACACGCAACGTGCACTTGTGCAAGTCAGAGAACAACTGGAATCAGTTCTCCCCATTCACCTTTATATGTATCCTGGGAATCAAACTCAGGTTGCCAGGCTTCCTGGCAAATGCCTTTACCCACTGAGCCATCTCCTTGGCCCTTATCATGCGTATTCTCTACAACACAATTTAGACTTTATTTCTTCTTCAGATTTAATAGTTCAATTTATTTATTTAGTCTCTGTAATGATTAGTTGGGTTTTTTTTGTTTTTGTTGTTGTTGTTGTTTTGGTATCTTTTTAAAACAGGGTCTCCCTATAGCCCCAGCTGGCCTGGAACTCACTATGTAGACCAGGCTGGCTTTGAACTCACAGAGATCTTCCTGCCCCTGTCTCTGCCTCCCAAGTGCTGGGATTAAAGGTGTGTGCCACAACACCCAACATAGGTTTTTTTTTTTTTTTTTTCTTTTTTTGAGCAGGGTCTCCCAATAGCCCCCGCTGTTCTGGAACTCACTATGTAGACCAGGCTGGCCTTGAACTCACAGAGATCCGCTTGTCTCTGCCTCCCGAGTGCTGGGATTAAAGGCATGAGCCACCACACCCGGCAGTTTTTATTTTTTAAGATTTAAAATTTTACTTTGGGGCTGGAGAGATGGCTCAGCAGTTAAGAGCATTGGATGGTCTTGCAGAAGATCCAGGTTCAAATCCCAGCATCCACATGGTGCCTAACAACCATCTGTGACTCCAGTTCCAGGGGATCTGATGCCCTGTTCTGTCCTCCATGGGCATTGCACAACACAGGTGCACTTGCATACGTGCACACAATACACCTATACCCATAAAATAAAGGGAAAAAAATTTTAAGATTTTAAAATTGGGCTGGAGAGATGGCTCAGCAGTTAAGAACACTGGTTGTTCTTGCAGAAGGCCCAGTTTCGTATCCCAGCACCCACATGGAAGCTAACAACTGTCCGTAACTACAGTTCCAGGGGATCTGATGGCCTCTTCTGTCCTCTGTGGGCATTTCATGACACCAGTGCACTTGCCTACATGCAGGCAATATACTTATACACATAAAATAAAAAAATAATAAATAAAATATAAAATTTTTTAAAAGATTTTAAAATTTACTTTTATTTTATACATATGTGTGAGGGCCTGCACATATGTTTGTGCACCAAGTGCATGCCTGGTGCCCTTGGAATCCAGAAGAGGGTGTCAGATCCCCTGAAACTGGAGTCATGGACAGTTGTGAGCAGCCCTTTAGGTGCTGGGAACTGAATCTGGATTCTCTGGAAAAGCAGCAATTGCTCTTAACTGCTGATTCCCTTATTTTATAATTATTTGTGTGTGTGTGTGTGTGTGTGTGTGTGTGTGTGTGCCCAAAGAGGCCAGGAGGAGGCATAGGATCCCCCAGAGCTGGAAACTGAATTTGGGTCCACTGGAAGAACAGGAAGTGCTCTTAACCACTGAGCATCTTTCCAGCCCCTATCTTATTTTTTTATTTTTGATGGTTAGTTTTATATCAACTTGCCATAGCCTAGCAATACCTGTGAGGAGTCTCAGTGGAGGAATTCTCTCTATCAGGTTGGCCTGTAGGCATGTCTGTGAGAGGTTTTCTTGACTGTTAATTGACCCAGCCCATTGTGGGAGGCACCATGTCTTGGGCTGGGCTCTGAACTGTGTAAGAGGAAAGCTAGCTGAGTTAAACAGCAAGCAAGCAGACAGTGTGCGTGCATTCTTTTCTGTCTGCTCTTGACAGCGGATATGATCTGACCAGCTGCTCAAGTTCCTGCCTTCATGTCCCCAAAATGACAGACTGTAACCTGGAATTGCAAGCCAAATAAAGCCTTTCTTCCCTTACGTTGCTTTTTGTCAGAGTATTTTATCACAGTAACAGAAATGAAGCTAACAGTCTCCATGATTAATCCCCTTGTGTTAGATTTTTGGAGAATAAAAGGAAAGATAGCAGAGTAGGAGACAAGAAAACACAGACAGACCTGCAACAGGAAAGGAATATATCTTCCTTTATTCAAAGAAGATACAGTGAGAGGTAGAGGCTGCCGCGGGACCAAGCATCTACAACTAGACAAAGAAACCAGGGGTTTTTATAAGAAAGTTGTGAGACACAGCTGTACTTTGTGGGGAGTTGAATTAGTGCCAGGTTTGGTGTCCTTGAGGATCTCTTTTCTCAGACAGGTGGGTGAGTTATCTATAGCACTAAAGGAGACAGGTGGGCTCCACAAACAGTCTCTCTCAGTCCCAGGAGTGACCAGGTGATAAAGCTTGAGCAAGGCCAGGCTGCCAATTTAGGGCCAGTTAGACACTTTAAGAGATTTATATCTTCCCTAATGAGGCTTGTGGCTCTTCCGCAACTCACGTATTCTATCGTCTTGTAATAGAGGTTCTCACTTTGTCCCTCTTCATGATGCCTAACCACAGAATAGGCACTTGATAATTTGTTGCTAGAATACTACTTTGTCAACTATGGAAATAGAGCAGAGCCCAAGGAGAGGACCTTTGTCCTTCTCCGGTAACCTGTTTCCCACTTGGTGCCACCCTTGTCACACATTCGCCCTTGCCAGACACCCCAGTCCTCTTTAACTTCTCTTCCTCTTTTTCAACCAAATCACTGCCAATGTATTTCTCAAAATTCCTTCCTTGTAAACATTCTACCACTATCCTTGATCAAGGTTAATCTCTCACCTCCATTATGGCAATAGCTCGCTAAATAGCCCCTTTGTTTCCAGTCTTCCCTCCTCTCATTCATCTTCCAACCAATCACCAAAGTAAACTAGAATACAGATCTGGCCATATCATTTGCCAGCTCACACTTAAATTTTTTTACATTTATTTATTAATATGTATATGTGTGCACAAGTGCCACAGCACATGTATAGAGGTCAGAGGACAACTTGCAGGAATTGATTCTCTCTTTCCACCATATGAGACTCGGGGATAAAATTCAAGTTGTGAGGTTTGGCAGCAAACACCTTTAATGCTGAGTCATCTCACTGGTCCCTAGCTTCCTCTTTAAAAGCTCCCTGATGAGCCAGATGTGGTAGTTCACTCCTATAACCCCAGCACTGATGCTGGAGCCGGAAGACTGCAAAAGTTCCAGCCTGTGCTAGACCTGAGAGCCCTATCTCAAAAAACAAAACATAGCCAGGCATGGCAGGGGCATACTTTTAATCCCAGCACTCAGAAGGCAAAGGCAGGTGGATCTCTGTGAGTCTGAGGACAACCTAGTTTACATAGTGAGTTCTAGGCCAGCCAGGGCTACATGGAGAGACCCTAGAGATGATGATAGATAGATGGATAGATGATAGATAGATGATAGATAGATAGATAGATAGATAGATAGATAGATAGATAGATAGATAAAATTAATAAAACTCCCTGTTGAATTCAAGCTGTTTAGTGTGATACAGGAGTATCCTGATCTGGCTTTACCAAATCTCAGTCTCACATCCCATCTCTCTTGTCTCTTCTCACTCACAGCTAGAAGTGCTTGCTGCAACAAGAGCCCTATTCCTGCCTCTATCACATCTACCTTCTCGTTTCTGGCTTCTTGAACTTCTTATTTGCACTTTCTGCCTGGATTGGTTAGTTTCTCCTAGCTAATTCTTGTCTGGAGAGCTTCAGTTTTCAACTTGACACACCTGGGAAGAGGGAGCCTCAGTTGGGGAATTTCCTATAACAGACTGGCCTAGGGGGATGTTTGTGAGACATCTTCTTGATTGTTGAGTAACAAGAGAGTGCCCAACCCAATGTTGGTGGTGTCACCCCTGAGTGAGTGGTCCTGGGTTATATAAGAAAGCAGACTGAGGCCCAGCATGGTAGCACACACCTTTAATTCCAGCACTCAGGAGGAGGAGGCAGGTGGATCTCTGTGAGTTCAAGGCCAGCCTGGTCTACATAGTGAGTTCCAGGACAGCTGGGTCTACCGGGAGACCCTGTCTCAAAAGACAAAAAGAAAAGAAAGAAAAGAACACACCAGGGGAACAAGCCAGTAAGCATCATTCCTCCATGGTCTGTGCTTCAGTTCCTGCCTCCAAGTTCTTGCATTGGCCTCCCTTGATGAAGGCCTATAAGCCAAATAAATCGTTTCCTCCCCAGGTTGTCTTTAGTCATAGTGTTTTATCACAGCAACAGAAAAGAACAAATACACTACTCTTCCAAGAAGCCTTGATGTGATATACTAAAGAAATGGAATTTTCCTCAAGGTGATGAAAAGCAATGTTCCCTTTGTCACATAGTCTTTTGGTCACATAGTCCTCTGAACGTAATATCATCATTGATCTGAATATATTTCCTTAAGTCTGTTTAAAGTTCTGTCTAAGGTTTAAACTAGGGTTTAAACTTCATGACAACAGAACATTATCTTTTTATCCCAAATATATATAAAACATGGTAGGTTCTCAGTATTTGTTAATGGAATCAAATACTATTTCTCACAGTTACACTTGTGCAAAGTCAATAACAGATGTATATGTGTATATTTATAAATATATAAACTTCTTTAGTCAAAAGTTCAGATTGATGTTTCCTTAAAGATGAGTTAAAGCTGGTTATAGTGGCTAACACTAGTAGGATATGCTGAAAAGAAGAGTTGAGTTAAAGTCCCCAATTGTAGGACAGAGTCATAAATACAGAGAGAGAAAGTGAATTTTTAAAAGCCTTGTTTTCTCTCTCTCTCTCTCTCTCTCTCTCTCTCTCTCTCTCTCTCTCTCTCTCTCCTATGTGTGTATACATCTGTCTCTTTTTCTGTTTGAATTTGACTCTACCCTGCACTTAGGGGTCTTAACTCATCTTTAAAGAAACATTCATGGGTTGGAGAGATGGTCCTCTTGTAGAGGACCTGGGTTTGATTCCCAGCACCCACATGGCAGCTAACAACCATCTATAACTCCAGTTCCAGGGGAATCTGATGCCTTCTTCTGACCTCCTTGGGCATGGCATGACACGGGTGCACTTACACATACATATGCAGGCAATACACTCATACACATAAAATAAAACGATAAATATTTAAAGTTTATTTGAACTCTTAACTGAAGAGAACCCTTGATAGAAAAAAAAGAAGCAAAAAAAAAGACAAAAATGAACTTTAAAATGAAGAAAAATGAATATTTATTTCCAGGGGGAAAGATTACATATTACAGAATCTGCAAATATCCAGAGAAATCTGCAGCAAAAGAAATTCAACTTGGAAAACTGTCTTTGAACTTTATTCCAGTTTATGTGAGATCAGATTTATCTAACAGATTTGTTGAGCATTATTTCCCATTCTCAAACATCAAAATACCTTTTGAAACTATGTGTGTGTGTGTGTGTGTGTGTGTGTGTGTGTGTGTTCATAGGTGTTGGGACAGAACACACACATGTAAGATATTCTCCAATGATAATGGAGTATGAGGCAACCTATGAGGCCTCCTACTTCTATTAATGAGAAGCCCATCTTTTATTTTGTTTTGAAACAGTGTCTCATTGTGTAGTCCAGGTTGGCTTGAACTTATGACATCTCCTGTTTCAACCTCCCAAGTACAGGGAATAAGTAGTTATCACCACACCAGTCCTAGGAATCCTTCATCTTGATTCCATATATGCTTGGTACATATTTTTGCTTTGTTTTGTGTCAGGGTCTCAAGTAGCCAGGACTAGATTTGAACTCCCTATGTAGCTGAAGATGACCTTGAACTCCTGATCACCCAGCCTCTACCTCCAAGTACTGAAATTACAGGCATGTACCACATTGGTTTTTATTTTGTTTTGTTTTTTTCTTTTTTGGTCTTTTTGAAACTGCTCACCTGAATTTGCTATGGAAACAAGACTGGACTTGAATTCACAGAGATCCACCTGCCTCTGCTTCCTGCTTCCAAGTGTGTGAGTGTGTGTGTGTGTGTGTGTAGACAAGATCTTGCTATGTAACCCAGGCTATCCTGGAACTCATAATCCTTCTACCTCAGGCCTCTACAGTACTGGAATTATAGGCATGGACCATTATGTCTGGTTCTACATACATAATTTTGAAAGCCTCATGAAAATTGAAAACACTATCCCCCTGATTTAAAAAAAAAATTTATTTCAACAAGGCAACGGCAGAGTATTGAAGCAAGCATGGGGTTTTTGTTGTTGTTGTTTTTTAGGGGTTTTTTGAATTTATTATTTGGGGGTGGGGAGTTCCACACATGGTGTGGCAGTTAGAGGACAACTTGCAGGGGCTGGTTCTCTCCTTCCACCATGTAGATTCTAAGGATCAAACTCAGATCATCAAGCTTGGCAGCCAGTGCCTTTACCTACTGAGGGCCATCTCACCAGACCTACCTTGTTTCTTGAGATAGACTTTCTCACTGGACTGGAGTTTTCCAAGTACAGGAGCTATCTACCTTGTCTTTTGAGACAGTCTTTCACTGGCCTGGCGTTTACCAAGTAGGCTAGGTTGGCTGGCTGTCAAGCCCCAGAGATCTACCTGTCTTTGCCTCCCTAGCACTGAGATTGGGAAGTTTATGCTATCATCATGCCTGTTTTGTTGTTGCTTGTGTTAAATGATGTGGCTTCTAAGGACTGAATTCAGGTCCTCATACTTACACAGTCAGCACTTTACTGATTGAACCATAGAGTTCACTTTTTTTTTTTTTTTTTTTTTTTTTTTTTTTTTTTACTGTAGCCCCAGCTGGCCTGGAATTCACTATGTAGACCAGGCTGGCCTTGAAGAGTTCACTTTTATTCATTTCTCACCATCCCTAGTTAAGGAAGTGGGATTCATTCTAGCTCCATGTATACATTTTTTAAAATTTGTTTTTACTTTATGTTTCTGAGTGTTTCCCCTGCATGCATGTAAGCACACCTGTGTCATGCAAAGCCCGTAGAGGCCAGAAGAGGCATCAGGTCTCCTGGAACTGGAGTTGTCGGTGGTTGTTAGCCACCATGTGGGTGCTGGGAACCTAAGCATCAGAGGGACTGAGCCATCTTTCCAGTCCCTATGTATCAATTCTATTTTTTTTTCAGTTTTTTAAAAAATTTATTTTATGTCACATAGCAGGTTCCAGGCCAGCTGGAGTTACAGGGAGACCCTGTCTCAAAAAGACAAGAAAAGAAAAAGAAAGAAAAAAATTATTTTATGTGCATGCCTGAGTATATAAAAGTATAGCACATGCATGCTGGTGGTTGTTAGCCACCATGTGAGTTCTGGGAACTGAACCTAGTTCTTCTAGAAGAACAGCAAGTGCTCTTAACTGCTGAGCCATTTCTCCAGCCCCAATCTTTTTTTTTTTAATGTATATTTTTACTGAATTTTTGTGGATTTCATACATTTTAATCATATTTAGACCTCCCTATATGTACCCCACCCCACAGGTGGCCCACAGGATTTCATGCATTCTGTCTTACATGTTAAGGCCTAATGAATCAAGTTTGTGTCCCCAGATAACTCTCAGTGTGAGTTCATTCACTGGAGCCTATCTAGCGTCACTCCTTTAAAGAAGACCAACTCTCCTTCACCCAGCAGTGATCAGATGCCAGTAGTTTCTTGGCTAAGATTGGAGACTCCTGCGCATTTCCCCAGTTGTATACTGTTTTTTATCTGATTGAGTTATAAATTCTTAATTAAACTCCTAAAGCCTTTTAAAGAATTTCCTTTTGGAGCCAGGTATGATGGTGCACACCTTTAGCCCCAGCAATCAGGAGGCAGAGGCAGGCATAGATCTCTGTGAGATCAAAGCCAGCCTGGTCTACATAGCAAGTTCCAGGTCAACTGAGGTCACAGGGAGACACTGTCTCAGAAAAAAAAAAAAAGAAAAAAAGAAAAAAGAATTCCCTCAATTGTTATACCTTTTCTTTTACTATTGCTATGATGCATGTGAAAAAATTTGCTGTTGCTCCCTGTTTATTGCTCTTCAGTTTATCCGGAATCCATGTAAAGAGAAAGATGCAGATCTACCCTAAGGTCCAGCAATAGGGAAAACCTCCAAGAGCCTAATAAGTAGCAGCTTCTAATAAGTCAATGAGGTCCCCACCTACCATAGTCCCTCCCCATGTGCCACTAACCAGTACCTTGGCATGCTAGGAAAACCTCCCCTAAGGTCTTTGCCCTGGGTCCAGAGTCTGTACCCTACCTACATATGGCACCGAGAGTACCTGAAGGCCACATGGCACAGACATCTCTTGTGTTCCAGTACTGAGGACTACAATCTCCTAACTCTTGGCAGTTCCTGAGATCACAAGAAAAGCAGGGTCAGTGTGAAG
Organism: Nannospalax galili; assembly: GCF_000622305.1. NCBI lineage: Eukaryota > Metazoa > Chordata > Mammalia > Rodentia > Spalacidae > Nannospalax > Nannospalax galili. Next base: position 151,729 of record NW_008350788.1, read on the forward strand.
GCTTGGAGAGAGGCATCCCACACCATATTTTGTGCCCTGCTTATGACATTCTGCCTAAGAGAAACAGGTATGTAATCTGTTGAGGACCAGAGTCTGAGAACAACTTTCTGGCTTTTGGTGTAGCCAATGCAGGAGATCAGGAGCAAGGTAGGCTTAGGTAGAGGCTCTACAGAAAAGAAAAAAGAGGGTCAAGTGTGGCCCAGAGCTGACTTTTAACTCCTCCCACATTACATTCAGGAGTCTGTAGCAGTTAGCCTAAGATTTGAAGCCATGGCCAGTGTCAAGGAAGATGAGTCAAGAAACTGTGCGGTATGTGGGGATCGAGCCACAGGCTATCATTTCCATGCTCTGACTTGTGAGGGCTGCAAGGGTTTCTTCAGGTAAGTACTTTCTCCCCAATTGGAACAACGCCCATATTCCTATCAGTCAGCCTTTAAACACTGGCATATGTCCAAGCTTATACAGCTACAATAATCTTGTAGCTGAATTGAACTACCCTGTGTCTAGCATCCTCCATCTTTCTGACCACAACACTATAAAACTGGTGACATAATAACAAAGAGGGCTAACCATTTTCCCATGGACACAGCCCATCAGTCATGAATATTTATTTTATACAAACTACCTGCAAAATACCAATACTGTAGCACTATACAACTACAGTTCCTGAGTGATCTTATGTCCCCATGAAAATGTTTAAGATATGTTATGCCCAATCAACCTCTGAGGACTTTGTGCACAGCTCCGATTAGCCCGTCATCAGATTTGCAAGTCTTTCAGACCATATCCTTTCAACCTCCTCACAGGTCCACCTGCCTTTTTCACTGAAATGCCAAGCCCTGCATTGTCTCTGACTTTCACAGACGAACAATGAGCAAAAGCATTGGTCCCATCTGTCCATTTGCTGGAAGCTGTGTGGTCAGCAAGGCCCAGAGACGCCACTGCCCAGCCTGTAGATTGCAGAAGTGTCTAAATGCTGGCATGAGAAAAGACAGTGAGTTGACCCCGACCATCCCAGGAATCTGCTGACCACCCTTCTCTGCTTTTCTTTATTCCCAAGAGCACAAGTTCCACATAGCAGAGTAAGCCTTTTGAAACTGATCGGATTATGCCTTTGTTTCCAAAACTTCTTACTGCTCCCCATCTCTCTTAAAGTATATATTATCTCATGGTTTAACTGCTGTACACCCCCTTTCAGAATTTATCTCATGGGACTGGAGAGATGGCTCAGTAGTTAAGAGCACTGGCTGCTCTTGTCAAGGACCACTTAGTCCATAACTCCAGTTCCAGGGGGATCTGACACTGTCTTCTGACCTCCTCAGGCATTGCAGGACACAAGTGCACTTAACATACATGCAGGCAATACACTCATACATATAATAAAAAAAAAAACTTTAAAAGAAAAAAAGAGTTTATCTCCTAACTCCCTTTAATCTATTTTGGCCACTTTGGCCTCAGTGCCATCTTTGAACATACCAAGCACATTCTTCCCCAGGACTTTCCCATTTGCCATTCCCTCTGCCTGAAATGCCCTTCCCTAGGCGTTTAGTTTGCTTTTATTCTCTTCTCTCAAGTATAGTGCCGGTCAGCTAGTAGGTACTCCACAGTTACTAATTGCTTTCTCTGTGCCAAGTAACCATGCTATGCTTCCAACAAATAATGTAACTGGTCTCACACTTGCCCAAGTTCAGTCATCTAAAAACTTGTGATGTCTTCAAAATCAAGCCTGTCTGACTCCCAAACTCTTGCTTTTCCATATCACACTATACTACTTTTCAGTATAGAACAGTGGGAAGGACACTATAGAAGCCCAAAGATCTTGATTTGAGTTCAATCTGTATCATTCATGATTGTGGAAGTGTTACTGGAGTCTACATTTCTGAAAAAAATGAATAGTGACTGCCCTGTCTACTTGAAGGTTATTACAGTCAATGAAATTTAGCCTTGGAACCTTTGATATCACAATGTTATACAAATATAAGATGATGCTGTTAATATTTTTCAATGTTCCCAAGAAGTCAAACATTTTACACCCTTCCCACTTTACTCTCTACCCTTCCCTTCTTTCCCATGGCACACCATTTTCTGCAATAGTACATCACAGATTAAATATGAGGTTGGTGACTATGTGCAGGAATCCCCAGTTACCTAGAGATACTAGTTCAGTCAAGTTCAAGGAAGTTTCAGAAACTTTCCTTTCTTCTTCAGTCCTTTTTTATACAGTGCAGCTGAGGAGCCCTAGCTCAGGGACTGGCAGGAAGGTTCACTCTGCTAGACTCAACAGCTCTATTATCTCTCCTGCCTGACACAGTGATAATGTCAGCAGAAGCCCTGGCATTGCGGCGAGCAAGACAGGCACAGCGACGGGCACAGCAAGCATCCATGCAATTGAGTCAGGAGCAGAAAGACCTGGTCCAGAATCTCCTGGAAGCCCACACTCGCCACATGGGCACCATGTTTGATCAATTTGTGCACTTCAAGGTGAGTACTCACAGAATTTAGGCTGGGAAATGACCAAAAGGGTGCCTAAGGAGGTGTCCTGAAGGGAAGGTCATGTGCCATGCAGGACAGGTCTACAGAACCCCAGCATGGGCAGGCTCCTCAACAAAGAAGCCTTCTAAGATAAGGCCAGTGACGCCTATAGGACAGCCAAGGTCAGGTCCTCTCACTAATGCTCTGGACTCTGCAGCCCCCAGCTTACCTGTTTTTAATACATCATGGGCCTTTGACTCCTCTGTTCCCTGTGCTGCCTCTGCTCGAACACTTTGCAGACATCAACACGTTCATGATACAGCAAATTGTCAAGTTCACCAAGGATCTGCCCCTTTTCCGGTGAGTAGCACCTCCTCATCTTTCAAGAAATAAATGCTTCATAAAGTATTAATACTCCATCACCACAATCACCATTCACTGATTAAATTAACACATCTCTTAGCCTTTGAGTACCAGGTCTCAAATTCTCAGCATCAAGACTATCAATCAGATGTGGACATGTTTTTTTTTTTTTTTTTTTTTTTTTTTTTTTTTTTTGGTCTTTTTGAGACAGGGTTTCCCTGTAGCCGCAGCTGGCCTGGATTCACCATGGAGACCAGGCTGGTCTTGAACTCAGAGATCCGCCTGCCTCTGCCTCCCAAGTGCTGGGACTAAAGGCAAGATCTGGACATGGTGATACATTCTTTTAATCCCAGAACTGAGGAGACAGAGGCAAGAGGATCCATGTGAGAGTGAGTCCAGCCTGGTCTACATAGAAAGTTCCAGGCCAGTTGGGGCTACAGGGAGACCCTATCTCAAACAAAAACAAAAGTGTCAATTAGGCTGGGAGCTCCTTTCCCTTTTTGAAGTTCAGGCTTAAGACTAAAGCACCCTTGTTTCCTGCTCCTCACAGGTCCCTACCCATGGAGGACCAAATTTCCCTTCTCAAAGGAGCAGCTCTGGAAATATTGCACATCATACTCAATACCACTTTCTGTCTCCAAACACAACACTTCTTCTGTGGGCCTCTTTGCTACACAATGGAAGATGGAGTCCATGGTGAGATGGTACTAGCACAGTACAGGGTATGTATCCTAGTGGTATGAGAACTGCAGAGATGACCTGGGGGCTTCTAAACCTAATATCTCCCACAGTAGGATTTCAGAATGAGTTTCTGGAGTCGATCATTCACTTCCATGAGACACTGAAACGACTACAGCTCCAGGAGTCCGAGTATGTGCTCATGGCTGCCATGGCCCTCTTCTCTCCTGGTGAGAATCGTCCAAAGTCCAGAAACTCTGCCCCACCTCCACCTCTACCAGAACTCTCAACCCCTTGAATCCATCCACTCCTGGTCATCTCAAGCCTGCACAGTGGGTCTATACCACCCTCAGACCCTGTGCAATGTGAGACTCCCTGCTCCCATCCCCTGCCACCTTGTCCTTTCCCAACTTCTACTCTCACAGACAGGCCTGGAGTTACCCAGAGAGAAGAGATTGATCAGCTACAAGAGGAGATGGCACTGATTTTGAACAACTACATCAAGGAACAGCAGCAGCCAAGGCCCCAAAGTCGGTAGGTGGAAGGTGGGGGCCTTAGGGTATGTAATGGGGAAGGAAGGGGTCTGAGAAACACTGAGCTCAGGATGAATGCATTTTACTGTTTTTTCCTTTGGAAAACCAGCTACTTGGGGATCTAAACCTTCCCTTGAGCCACCCTCTTACTGATGTTTCATCATCTCACTTTTGCCAGATTTTTTTTTTATTCAGTAGAGATGCAAAGTAGTAGCTCACAGCCTGTATGGAACAGCATTCCTGAGATTGGTGACATCCATCATTCATCATCTCACCTCTCCAACTTTTCCAGACTAAAGCAGATTTTTCAGTCTTATTCATTCTTCCTTTTGGCCCTCTCTTCTCCACTGGGCCAATTCCTTGAATTTTTCATTTCTCCAAAGTTATGGTCAGTCATAGTTTCATGGACAAAGTCAGTCCCTGATTCAATAGTTCATGGCCTGTCCAGGCTCTGAGGTACATGCCATTTTTGTCTTGCTCCTGATAAGTCAGTTTACTAAAAAGGGGGATGCATTATACCATAGAACAACACACCCACCTTCTAGAACTTGCTTTAGAAGGCCAGACCTTGAGATTCTACACACAGTTGAAGTTCTAGCTAAGGCTGAGACCTTCTTTACACTTGGTCTCAGAGCTCTGGTTTCAAGAAAAACTGGACATGATAAAGGAAGACAGTGTCAGATGGGGCCCTCTTGCAGACTTCCCAATTTTTTCAAACTATATTTGTCATACTAGAGCATGATTTTCTCTAATGTGCAGACTTAGCTTCACTCAAGAGACAGTTCTGTGGATCAGGACGTTAGGACAAGACTCCCAGCTGCCTTATTTTCTTCTTCTTTCCCTGGTAATCCTACTTCTTCCTCCAAAGGTTTCTGTATGCAAAGCTGATGAGCCTATTGGCTGAGCTCCGGAGTATTAACAATGCGTACGCAGACCAAATCCAGTATGTCCAAGGACTATCTGCTCTGATGCCACTGCTTAAAGAGATCTGCAGCTGAGACCCTGGCTTGTCTCCTTTCCTAGACCACCTAGGATACACTGGACCAGAAAGGAAAAATTGCTGGGACCAGGGACTGGGCCCAGTAGAAAGGGAGCTCAGTGATTGCACTGAAACACTAAACAATAACTGCCTTTTCATGCGGTCACCAGCAGCAGGGGCGAGGAGAAAGGGTGGGGATGTGGAGGAGTGTGGCCATGGGGCCAAAGTTATTCTCTGGAAACAGAAAAGATGGGGAAGGAGGAAGCCTCGGGGATAAGAGCTAAAGTTCCTTCTGGGGAGTGGGTGGGCTCATTCTTTGGTCTTTCTAAGCCAAAGATTTAGCTCTTTAGCCCTACTTTCCCAGCCTTGGGAGGCTCTGGGATGGAAAAATTAGACGGGGGAAGTGGGATGGGGAATTAATCCCATGCAGATTTTTCTGCTCTGAAGAGGAAGGTTCTAAGAGTTTAATTAAACAGAAAACAAAGAAGAAAATGTGTGTTTTGGGGAGGGGGGTTAGCTAGACATATCCCTTATTCCTTCTCCTTTAGTCCAGAGCCACAGAGCATTTGGAAAATGATGGTGGGGCTGATGGCAGAATTGGGAACCTCAAACCACTGCTTCATCAGTTGACCATGTGGCAGCTCCAGTTCTGAGGAGGGCATGGTTCCTGTCCCCCACTCTGCTCATGGGACCTCAAGGTCATCCAGCAAGGTAGGCTCTGGAGAAGGGCCTAGTTAGTCTCTGGCCCTAGGGCACCTGACTCAGAGGTTCCAACTGCTGTGGAGGCTGGTTCCAGGACCACCTCAGCCCACAGTAATGCTGAAGCCACAATGGAATCTGTTGCGCCAGTGATTAAGGAAGGCTCCAAGGGCTAGGGTGACTGGCAGAGGAGGCATCTTCTTCTCCAGCACAGCACCTACACACCAGTTACTATCCACCAAGCCTGCCAGGGAAAAGAATATTGACCAGATTATTTAATAGGGCTTGGAGTAAAGGAGTCAACAGAAGTTAAGGTAAAGCTTCTGTCTCTCCATACCCTCATCTCTGTCACCACTTCTAAATGCCATAATAACCCTTACCTCTAAACACCATATTGGCCTGGGGCAGAGTCAGATGGTAACCAAAGGAGAAGGTTGTGTCTTGTAGCCTTGTATTTGCTTCAAACTCCACTCCAACCTGAACCTGAGAAACATTGTTAAAGAGGAGAGGAGGGTGAGTCTCATGAATACTAGACAAGTCTGGAACAGGGATCTGCAAAATGAAGGCATGCATGAAAATATATACCAAAGTGGGTAGGAAGACTATGAGGCCAGGAGCCTAGAGAGATCTGGAAGGGTAAAAATTTATGACTGACTTGTCAGGATAGGGGATGAGATCAATAGTCTCACCTGTTCATTTGCCCTGTGGTAATAACTTGCATGGGCCCCACCTGATCCCACATTTAACGTAGCTACCCAGTGTACAGCTGGAAAAAAAAAAAAGTACAGAGGGAGAAGACTCTGTTACTGTAGTAGATACAGGTCAAGAGTCCCAGAAAAACCCAGAATGCTCCATCTTATCACTATTTCACTTTGCCCCATACCCGAGTACTTCCCAGCCAGAGTCAAGATGGCCCCCTCTTCTCCTGGCCGCCGATGATAAACTAGCTCTCCTCCCAGCACTAGCCGATGAGTGAGGCTCTGCAGGAAATGAGCAACCATGATCACTGTGGGGGATCGAGGAGACACAGAGTCAGTAGTAGAGACAAAAGGCTTACCCCTTTACCCTCCAGTTATCTCCACCCTAGCCAGTCCAGAAAGTTCCCTTTTAATCCCCAAACTGCACTAAAGATGAAAAAAGCATAAACATTTGCAAATGGGCAGGCAAGAACCTTGTCCCACCTGATTCCCCAATCAGGTCAGGATTTCCCAGGGTCAGAGTAGCTGTGTAGTCATCACCCCGATACTCCCCATCAAACTGCCATGTCAGGAACTTGGCCTGCTGTGTCTGGGTGGGGAGAGCAAGAAATAAAATATCCTTTCCTCTTTTTATGGTCATTATTGCCTCTGTACCTCCCCATGAGTCCCTCGGGGTAAGATACCCAGGGAGGAGAAAGAAGTGCCTCAGTGGATGGAGGCAGGAACTGTGGGTCACCTGGAAGACAGCCTTAGCTCGGAGCCTCTCTGCCAACAGAAGCAAGACTTGGGCGTTGAGACTGCCACTGCTATCCATATCCCCTACCACAGTGGGGAACACCTGTTAAGGAGTGTAAACAGTAAGGATGAGAAGGGTATGTAGCTTCATTCACCTAAACCTAAACACTCCGAGATTTCATTAGAGTTCACAGCGCCTCCTGGTGGACGCTCAAAGACAAACTCTGGCATCTTTACACAGCAATGTTTCTCTACCCTCTCCCATTCCGAAGTGACAGAGAAGATGGTTGCTGCCGGTTCTTCCCGACAACCCATTTCCTTACTCTCATGACCTAGGTCCACGTAGCCTTTTAGAGAGTTTAACTTAGTTGTGGTGGAGCTCTCACCTCAGTGGGGCTAAGCTGCCTGTCCCCTGCATAGGCTGCATGGAGGTGATAGCCTGGCAAGCCCAGGGCACTCATGTGCACAGTGTGAGCCACCTGAGGAAAGAGGAGACAATAGAAAACATAGCGTTTCTGCTTCATTTCAATCCTTCATCCCATCCTTGATCTGTTTCCCAACCAGGGGGCCTTTAAACCCCCCCCCCAAATATTCCAATATATGCGGAGGATCACTAGATTTAGCAACATATCCCACAGGCAAGGGAGGTAAAGGAGCCCCACATCGTCCCTCATTTGCCCAACATAGCCTGGCTAAGGCTGGAGTAAGAGTGGAGAAGAGGATCCAGGGACAGGCAAGGAGTAGCATGGAGGGGCCAGAGAAGTGGGAGCACCTGGAAATGGCTGCTCAGAACCTTGTTGACAACGAGCTTCACTCCCTCCATCTGTGCTGGGAATACATCTGAAGGGGGTGAGGGGAAGGGAAGGAATAAGCACAGACAAGGAACCCTAACCAAAGAGATAAAGTCCCCTTTCAATCCCATATGAAGCACTGGAGGAAATGACCTCCGCCAGTGACCTGCAAAAAAGTGCTCTACTTTTGGGGGGCACCCGGTCCTCTTTGACCGCTGGATGGCCCAGCTGTGATCTCCCCATTCTGCTCCCATCACTGTATAACAGCATCTATGATCCTCCCATCCTCTGTCCTCTCAGCCTGAGACACCCAAAGGCCAAGTTCTCACCTTTGCATAACCGGTGCATCTCATCAAAGCTCCCAGGGTTGGGCAGAGGTTCCTCTCGACGGGGGCTCCGGCGGGGTATAGTCCCCATCGGTGCCAGGCCCAGTGTGTTCCCCATTTTAGTCCAGAGGACAGGGAGGGGCCAGGGTTAGCCTGGGGATACGCTCTATTGCTCCATCTACCCCTCACGGGCCCCACCCCCCATCATCAGGCTCCCCAGTCTCAGAAACTTCCATATGGTTCAATGCTAGACCTGCAACAGGAAGAGTAGGGGTAGAAAACAGAAATGGGAAAATTGAATCCCAGGCACACTCCCGCTCCATCTTTGATCCTTTCACCCCCACCTGTCACTCCTGGCCTCTCTCCCATTATCTAATCCTAGCCACCACCACAAGCTTCACCTAGCTTCCTAGCTTCTCTGTGTTTCATCCCCACGTCCTAAGTCCAGGCCCGCAATAGAACAGTAGCCCTTACCATCTCAGAACATCCCGCTGCCCCTTTTCCCCCGGCACACCCCGGTCATCTTGATGGGGGCAGCCATCTTGAGTGATGGCAAAACTACGGCTTCACGCTGCATTATTGGCGTGACTCTGAGCGCCATCTTGAAAATGGGCAAGGAAGCTCTCAAAGACCCAACCCTCTCTTAATTTAGCCCCGCCCAATCGATGAAAAAATGCACCTAGCTCTCCCAGTGACCAATAGGAGAGGAAACAAAAGAGTGGCAAACCTGCTGGTCTCCAAGCTTCAACTCCGCGCTGCAGTGGCAAGTGGGAGTTTGTGGGTGTCTCTTTAGAATTGAGTACAAGGCCATACTAAAATCGCCCAGCCTCTTCAATGTCGAGATAAATTTGTTAGCATACTAGATGCTAGAGGGAGCATCTTGTCGCTTGGACCACTGAAGCGCCTTCTGCCGTGTGAGAAAAGTGAAACTAGTCAGAAGGCACATTTCATGAAGAGATGCTGAGGGGAAAATTGTGAAGACCACTGGGGGAGTCCTCACGACCCACTGTATACCTCCAAATGACTGCCACTCACAAGCACAGCTCTCCTCTGGAACACAGAAGCCCTCTTTCACCTCCCTCTGGAGTTCTGCACTTTGCCCTCTTGTTGGAATAGGAATGGACATGAGAGCTTGAGGTAGAGGCACAGGTTGTGAACTGAACTAATTCCTGGAACGGCTGCACTCTGTAGTTAGACCTTCCTTCTTTGAGCTTCCATGCAGAATTGACAAATAAAATCCAGGAATACTACTACAGCCCACAAACTTTCTCTTCTTACCCCAGGGCCAGGGGCAAGCAACTGTGTTACCCTAGTGCTGCTCCACACGAAGACAGCTGGAAATGAACAAGATTTCTTTAAAAATATATATATAATGGTCTCCTAGTTTCAGAGTCTAAACCCCCACTCACCCTCCATATATACATAGATGCACAAGATTTCTAAAAAATATATATATATATATATATATGTTTTAATGTTTATGAGAGTTTTGCCTGCATGCATGCTTGTAAGTATGCCATATCCACGGAGGCCAGAAGAGGGTGTCAAATCTCCTGGAACTGGAATTACAGAACAGTTGTTAGCTACCATGTTGGTGCTAGAAATAGAACCTGGATCTTCTGCAAGAGGGGCAAGTGTTCTTAACCACTGAGCATTCTTTCCAGCCCAGACAAGATTTCTTCCCTCCCTCAGTAGGTCCTACACCTCTACCCACACATCTCTCAGGAATGTCCCAGTGTGGATTCCACCCAAATACCCTAGGCCTAGGAATTATACCTCTGTCCTCCACCATAATTATAGCTGGGACAAGGGCCAGGACCTAACTGATAAGGTGAACAAATGACCAGGCACCTTCAACCTTTATCTGGACAGAAGCCTCCTTACCTCTTTTCCTGGCAGGGATCTCCAGCTGGAAACAGAAGAACAGAAACTATTTTCTGAGTTTGTTTTATTGGGGGTGGGGCATACTCATGGATGAGCACCCAGGAGAGTCATTTTGTGTGCTCATGCCCCCTCCTCCCAGTTTCATTACACATTAACTCAAAAAGGGACAGAGTCAGTTATATTTGTTCTGACCCCGACTTGTATTCCCCTACCCCCTATTCCAGAGAAATAACTAGGAATCCTACTTCTCTGCTACATATAAATCTATCTACCTAGCCCTAGATCCCAAAAGAATACATTTTAATCAGATCTCAGCCACCACTGAAGTTTATATGCCTCCTACTCCAGCCCCAAGAGACTCTTTTGTTTGTTCTTTTCCTCTCCCATTTCTCCAGCTTGTTTACTCCAGCATGCTCTCTGCCCCACTGGACTCTCCATACTCTCTATCACCTGACAGGGGTGGGGAAGTGCATGGATATATAGCCCCTGCCTCCAGTAAGTCTAAGAGGAGACACCAAGGACAGACACTGAACAGGTATGATGAGGGAGCAAGAGATGTGGGCACTATACAAAGAGGAGGCTTTAATTTAGGAAAGGGAAGGAACTAGGTTGAAGTGGGCATCCAGGTGGGAAGATCCCTGGGAGATGCTGAAACTTGTTCAACTTCAGTGTCCTTTCCCACCACCAGTATTGTTTCTAGGCCACATTTTCACTGTTACCACCATGAAGCTGCTTGCAATGATTGTGCTGTTCTTCACCATCTGTAGCCTAGAAGGTGAGTGTGATAATGGAGAAGGGAGGCCAAAGAAAAGATGCTGAGAGCTTGGCTACCCAAGTCTCTTTTGCTCCTGCATACTTGGTAGTCAAGTATGCCAACCAGAGGGTTGAAGAAGATCATTCCTTCTCTAAAGTTTAAAAAACAAAACAAAACAAAAAAAAAACACCCAAACATGTAGTTGGATACTTATTTGGGAAAGGGGCTGAAAGTTAGGGTGGGTCCTGGCAGAGGTATAGCAGGAGACCAGGATTCGTTGCTGGGGATCCAGATGAAAAGAGCATGCATGTGTGTCTGTGTAGGGGCTTTGGTTCGGAGACAGGCACAGGAGCCCAGTCAGGCAGAGACGAGTCTGAAGAGCATGGTTAATCGGTACTTACATACTGTGACTGAGTACGGCAAGGACTTGATGGAGAAGGCCAAGAGCTCTGAGATTGAGACCCAAGCCAAGTAAGTCTCTGGGAAAGGGCTCTAGGGGCTATGGGATCATGGACAGTAGGATGCTGGGAGTTCTCATGGGAATCTGCACTCAGAGATTGGAGTTCTGGAAGATTAAGTTTAAATTAGAGAGTAAAATTCCTCCATTATTCAGAATATCCCATGTGTGTCTCAGACAGATAGGGGCAACAGGAAGTGGACCTTGGACTTCGGTCTCTAGACTCTGTCCCTCTGTCCCATGAAATGTTGCTTCTCTTCTTACAGGCTTTGTTATGCCAGGATCAATCAGGGTCTACAATTTGGAGACCTGGGTCAGCCTGCTCTGACCTCTCACCACCAACAAAGACCCTGTCAGTGACTAGGGTCCTTCATACTAACCTCTGTTCCCTCCTCTATCCAGGGTTTACTTTGAAAAGATGCAGGATCAGCTGACACCCTTGGTCCAGAAAGCTGGAACTGATCTGATGAAGTTCTTCAGCAATTTAATGAAAAGTGAGAAACCACAGCCTGCTGCTAAGTGAGGTGTCCAGACTATTGTCTTTCTACCCTAGCTGGACCCCTAGAACACACACTGGCTGGCCCTAGAGGCCCTCTCCCTACCTACTGCCTGTTTTCTACAATAAATGTGCAATGAGTCAAACTGTGAACCTCATATGTTTGAGTGACTGGGAGAAGTAGCAGAGTCGGGGAGGAATAGGAAGAAGGAAAACGATAAATCTGTTTCTAAAAGAAGAAGTGCTTTGGTATTGGGGGTAAAGAAAAGGCTGAAGAGACAAGTGATGGAAATGATCGCATGGGGGTGCCTGAAATTTGCTCTCAAATCCAAGGACTATCCTATAGGAATGGGTATGTAGCTTTACTGCAGGACATGGACCCATGAAAGGAATAAAGGATTCATAAATGATACCCCTAGACTTGAGGTCATAGAAAATTAGAGTAACCCTCAGAATTTCTCTTTAATCATTCTATAAAAAGAAAAAAAAACTGCTAAAAAATGTGCCCAACTGTGTGACTGTGTGACTCAAGACCCTCTCTTTCCTTTTGAACCAGGAGACTATTGTATTTCCCCATCCTACAATAAAAGACTAAGTTAGGTTCACCCTTCTCCCCTAGCATGCTCTAGTTTCTGCATAAACCTGATTTGGGCCAGTCGTGGTGAGACACATCTTTAATCCCAGCATTCAGCAAGATGGCTCAGTGGCTAAAAGTACTTGCTGCAAAGCCTGACCACCTGAATTTGATCCTTGGGACCCACATGGTAGAGGGAAAAAACTGACTCCTGCAAGTTGTCCTCTAACTTCCACACATGATGCACACCCATACACATACACACACACACACACACATGCACGAGCACATACACTAAATATAATAATTGTAGGAAGGGTGGAGAGATGGCTCAGTGGTTAAGAGCACTGACTGCTCTTGCAAAGGACCTGGGTTCAGTTCCTAGCACCCACATGGTAGGTAACAACCATCTGTAACTCCAGTTCTATGGGATCCGATGCCCTATTCTGACATCCACAGGCACTGTACAACACAGGTGCACTAACATATATGCAGGCAATACACTCATACACATAAAAAAAAGTAAAAAAAAAAAAATCCAAGTTGATTCCCTCTCCAAGAGGCCAACTAATGCCCTTCTCAGAATGTAGCAACTTGGAAGAAAACTTGGCATGCCTAAGGTCTTTGGGGAGCAAGGGATGCGTATTCCCTTTGCCTCACTTTGGCTGCCAAAATGCATGTTAAAAAAAAAAAAAAAAAAGAAAGTAGGAAAAAAAGAAATAAATAAACTTGTGGTTTGGGGCTAATGAGATGGCTCAGTGGGTAAAAGTGCTTGCTTGTACAAGCCTGATGGCCTGAGTTCAATCACTGGAAACCATGGTGGTGTCCTCTGACCTCCACACACATGCTGTGGTAGCCCCCCCAATCACAATAATAATTCATAAATAAAATTTAAGAGCTCTGATTTGGCTGTTCATATTAGTGTGTGCCTATAGTCCCAGCACTTGGGAATCTGAGATGGGAGGATCACTTGCGCTCAGGCGTTTAGGACCAGCGTACACAGCATAATGAGACTCTATCAAGGAGGAAGGAAAGGAGGGAGGGAGGGAAGGAGAGAAGGGCTACAGAGTCTCCCAGTAGCTCCAGCTGGCCTGGAACTCACAGAGCTCTGCCTGCCTCTGCCTCATCGTCCTGAGCACTGGGATTAAAGATGTGTACCACCATGCCCAACTACAGCGCTCCACCTTTTTTTTTTTTTTTTTTTTTTTTTTTTTTTTTTTTTTTTAAAAAAAAAAAAAAAAAAAAAAAAAGAACTCACTATGTAGACCAGGCTGGCCTTGAACTCACAGAGATCCACCTGCCTCTGCCTCCCAAGTGCTGGAGTGCCCTCCACTTTTAAAAACACTACCACACTACCCTAGTTAACATAGCTCATCTTGAAAGCACCTTTCCCCATAGACTGGAGATAGCTCCAATTTCTTCTATATGTCAATCAACTCCCTTTCTCTGGCCTTCAAGACCTTCATCATTTGTGATCAATCTCCTCTCCCTTTTCATTCAATATTTCTTCTTTTCACTGGGCCTGGTGATATAGATCTGATATTTTAGCTACTTGGGAGACTAAAGCAGGACAATCTCAATTTCTGAGCTACAAAGCAAATTCAAGGCCAGCCTGGAAAAACTTAGGATGATCTTGTCTCAAAAAAAAAAAAAAAAAAAAAAAAAACTAGAGAGATATAGCTCAGTGGTAGAGACCTTATCTAGCATGTGTGAAGCCCTAGGTTCAATCCCCAGCACTGAAACAGATAAAATACTTTATTTTCTTATGTAGAAAAATGTGCAAGGACAAAGAGGTCTCAGTTGTTACTTTCAAGGTGACTTTGGACAAGTTAACTCATTTCAGATCCTGAATTTCCTATACAGGTTAGTAAGCAATTTGAAAGTATAAGTCACTGTGCAGTACAAACTATTGCCCAGCACAGGGGATTGCCAGGGGTAAGCTTGCAGACTCTGACCCTTTTTGGAAGAAATGCTGGGTCAAAGACAGAACTTATAGCCCCTTAGGTGGTTTAAATATTTTCAAGCAGTATGTCCTAGCAACTCTGGACACAGGACAGGCACTAACAAGGAATTTCTTGTTATCCATTTCGGGGAGATAACCTCCCATCTGGACCCAATTTGTGCCCTTTGCTTTACCTACCTCTAACCTCTATCAGGTTCTCTTTCTATAGTTATTCCTGCTCCCAAATCCCCTGAAAACTCACTGTTCTCATCAAATCTTCCACTAGGTGTTTCACATGGCCATTGTCATCACATCCCTTTTGCATGTTTAGCTTTTCAGCCATGCTAACTCACACGTGCATATGCTGGATTGGTACTATCTAGATTAGTGACTATTTAAGATTAAACATACAGGTGTCCCCACAAACCAATCTTAGTTCATTTGTCAGATATAAAAAAAAAAAACATATTGGGTACAGAAGTATTTCTTAGGTTCTAATGTCTCCAAATGTCTCTACTGCCAACACAGAATGAGAGGGTAAGGAGTATGCTCTGTGCTCCACTTCCATCCCAGAGCACTGAGAATAAGGGCCTCATCTCTCCTTCTGATACAGGTGGGATTCATCCCTCAACTGAGCAAAGTAGCACTGAAATTCATTACACTGTCCCATGTTCTCAGGACCTGAATTTACCTTACTCAAAACTATATCTTCAAGCTAGGCTTGGTATCGCACACCTTTAATCCCAGCATTCAGGAGGCAGAGGCAAGTAGATTTCTGTGAGTTCAAAGCCAGCCTGGTCTACACAGTGAGTTCCAGGCCAGCTGGTGCTACAGGGAGACCCTGTCTCAAAAAGACTGAAAAAAAATAAAATAAAAAACCAAAAAAAACAAAACAACAACAAAAAACTGTATCTTCAGTATCCTGTATCCAGCCTAATGCTTAGTAGAAGCCAAATAAATATATGATACACAAACAAATGAGTAGTCTAATCTGTGGCATCTTTATTGGGTACTCCCTGTCCATTGTTTAGCAGGAGTTAGGGATCAGGAAAGGAAAAGTAATGGCATAGGAAAATAAGCATCTATGAATAGCATCTGGGGGAGGGGGTTGCTGGTGTGCATTAATTTAGAGCCTAGCATCATTATAGGCACAAGGTCAGCAAGCGTTAACAGCATGGAGGTGGCATGGAGATGCCAACCATGAGGGCTAAAAGAGAATTAGAAGCCAAAGAAGAATGCAACCAAGGACATCTGTTCTAAAGCTATTGAGGTGGTTTCTCATGTTTCAGAGTCTCGTACATCTCCTGATTCCGGGTATTCAGGCCCTGCAGGTAAGAGTCAAAGGGTGATCAGGAACTTGAGCTCATCATAGGGTCCCCAGCCCCCTCACAGACACCCACCCTGGTCAAGGTCACTCAAAATTCCACCCTCTTTTTCTGATCCCTAGGTAGGGAAAGCAGATTCACTTACTGTGTAAATGGCATCTGATTTCTGCAGAGGTGGGAGGAGCAAGGCATTAGAGACTTTAGGGCTCCTTAGAATCTTCTTTCCCACCCAGGGAGTATCTGGGTTAAGGTTAGTGTTAGCTCTTCTAGGCTAGGGACACTCACATGGTTGCTCTGGGACATGAATATACATTTATCCACATAGCTACAAACACACATCAGCATAACATACAACTCTCTCATGTATTCATTGTCACCTCTACTTGATTCTTTATTGTCCAGATATCTTACAGCTCAGCTAGATGGCAGGGTGCTACAACCTGAGGTGAGAGAGGGGCCTCTGAACTACGTGCAGAGTAACACCAAAGAAAAGTGCCCTCGGGGGCTGCGGGGCTCAGACCTGAGACTAAAACTCCAGGAATGTTGAAAGCCTGAAAACTATGACACCCAGGTGTGGGAGAGTCCATACCTCATAGCTGGCTATAGCTGCCTTTCGCACCTGGATCTGGAGTGGGGAAAAGGCAGTTAAGAAGCTGGAGGCCCATCACCTTTCCCTCTAAGCCATAGGAACCCCTTTGATTTCCCTTCCTGCCACCCTTCCGTTTTTCAGCCCAGTTGTCACCCCACCCTGCCTTACCTTGAGTCGACAGTAGAGCAGGGTGAGTACAATACCGTACAAAAACAGGATGGCATCCAGGATATAGCAAAGCTGAGGCTCTCCCAGGGCAGCTGAGGAGACACAGGGTACCCAGGGGATAAGGGGCATGGGGAAAGGGAGGGTTGTTGCTCAGAGGAAGGAAGGGAAAGGGCTCTGGGAGGTAGGACAAGGCCTAGTGGGGAAACTTCTAGGGGAAGAAACTTGAACTCCCTCTCTGCCTCATTTCTCCTACCTTTCCCTTTTATCCCACAGACCAGGAGGAGTAGGCTAGGAAGTATGAAGGGCTCTATTGTGGTGGGACTTAGATGGACTAAGGGTTGAAGACTTCCCTCTCAGCCCCAACCATCCCTTTTCAGTATTGTGGTTCCTCAGGCACCATTGAGCACTTCATCTACCTCATTTGAGTTCACTGGGCTAAGACAAAAACCTCAGCTGCGGGGGGAGGGAGGGGAGAGAAGCAGTGGCAAATTTCAGCAAAGAAACCACAGGAGTGTGTCTCTGCTAAGTCCTGTGACCTGTGGCTGAGGGCTGGACAGGAAGGATGTGAACTGGGGAAGGGAGGGAAGGCAATTACTTGATCGTTGGTCATCTTCTCAGCTTCATTGCTTTTTGCCTCTCAAGGCACTGAATTATACAAAAAACGATGTTTGCTTTTCTAGGCTCTATAGATACCATTGACTCTGCACATGAAGCTGGACAATAACCATAGTTCAAAGGAATGACTACAAACTAAATCTAAAATACAGATTCCTCCTGTTAATACCCTGCCCTGTTAATCATGCTGGGCTTCTGAGAGGGGAAGTTTTGTGCAACTAAAACATCACATAGGGGCATGGTGGCACATGCCTATAATCCCAGCACTTGGGAGGAAGAGGCAGGTGGATTTGGATCACTGTGAGTTCGAGGCCAGCTGAAGCTACGAGGAGACCCTGTCTCAAAACAACAAAAACAATAACAACGAAAATCACATAGATGAGTTTGATGGGTCATGCCTCTAATCCCAGCACTTGTGGGGCTGAGGCAAGAAGAATTCTCCAAGTTTGAGGTCAGCTTGGGCTACACAGTGAGTTTCAGACCAGCTTAGCATATAGAGTGAGATCCTGTCTCAAAAAACAAACAGAAAAAAGCCCAAATCCTCAAAACAACAATCACAGGCACCGAGCATGGTTGGCATACATCTACAATCTCAGCACTTGGGAGACTGAGGCAGTAAGATGGTGAATTTGAGGCAAGCCTGTGCTATGGTGAGGCCCAGCCTCAAAAGATCACACACAGAGTCTGGGCTCTAGAGATTGCTCCCAGCCTTTATCAGGACCAATAGTGTGCATGTTACTAATACAGGTCAACTTAGTAAGATTTATGGTAATTTTATTCTACAACACTGACACACATGATATTGCATAAATCTCAAAACTACCCTAAGAGGGAAAATCAGCATCATCATTTTATGGATGATGATGAAACCCAGGTACTTGGGAAAGCTAAGTAACCCATTCAAGGCCAGAGTTAAGCAACAGAGTTGGAACTCAAGATCCAGGTTTTCTGCCTCCAAAGCCTGAGCTTTCCTTTCTGCCCCTCCTCCCAAGTCATTCTCTTTCAGTTTAACCCCCACCTCCGTAAAAACCAGCTACCTCCAATATTCTTCAGAACTTACTGGGCATAGTGGTATAGTCCTATAATCAGAGCACTTGGGTGGTAGAGGCAGGAGGATCAAGAATTCAAGGTTAACCTTAGCTACATAGTGAGTTCCAGGCCCTGACCATCCCTAGAAACACTAATCATGTCGATTTTGACTCCCCTGCCTTACTACCAAGCTCACAGACGGGCCCTTGCCTTCCTAAAGGGGGCTTTGTATAGAACTAGCTAGAGATCAGCTTCCAATAGAGGAGACCAAGATGCATCCCACGAACACAGATCAAGAGAAGTGGAACTTTCCTAGACCAACTCTTCATGCCATACAAACAGCCGTACTCCTGACAAAGTGATTCTTCACATGGGTGCTGGTCAATATGGAAGAAGGTAAGAAAGGGACAGTATAGGTGGCAATGATGGCCAGTGCCTGGGTGGGGGACCCAACAGGGCTAGCTTCACATCTGTCTCCAACCTGCACCCACCTGCTATCGGCTTTCTGTCCCAGATTCAGCCCAATTCATGTTCTAAAATCCCACTATGGAGTCCACCTAACTGACCCTCACCAAACCCTTTCACCTACCTGCTTGTTCGACCAAAAGGAGTAAGAACAAGACCACTGCTGGAATCATCTTGGGCAGGGGGTTGAGGGCCGAGCCAGCGACCAGACGGCGACCAGAAGCGCTGACAGAACTGCGCAGCTGTGTTATGTGACCAGTTCCCTGACCACAGAGTTCCCCCCTTCCTGCCACGCCTTCCCTCACACTTTGGCCCGTTCCCCTTCCTGCACTAGAGACCGGGCGGCTCCCCGGAAGGGCCAACTAGGGGAGCTGGGAGATCTGCCCTCTAAGCCTCAGCCTTTTCAGTGAGCAACCTCCTAGCCCATAGAATGAGACTTTCATGCTTAGCAAAGGCTATCTACATCTGCCATATTTGACTACCCTCCATTTCCCGTTCAAAGATGCATATATGATAAATTGCCCCTTGAGATTCCCTTAGACCCCCACCAAAGCCCTTTCTTTCCTACCTGAAACTTTATACCCAGTTTTTTCTTGAGTTTACCCAGTATATATCGATACTAAGAAGGTTTGGGCAAGAGGAACTGAGGGGAAAGGGGAAATGGGGAATGGAGAAGTAGAAAGGGCAAGAGTCAGCAAGGGGGTGGAGAGGAGCAGGGAAAATTGCCAAGACCTAAGTCATAGAAATACAAAGTGAAAGACAGTAAGACACCAAGAAAGACATACCAGAAGTTTGAGCATAGGGGCCGCAAAGCAGCTAATTTATTATAATTTCTCCTTTTCTAGTACATGCACAGAAAGCCTGTATGGCTAAGTCAACATGTACATTTACATCTATACACACAGAGACACACACAGCCTCATTTCCAGTGAGGGACAGGCTTTCCAGAAGAAGCTGACAAGCAAGGGAGATTAAGTGCTATTCCCTTGCTCACCGATCTACTTCTCCAAACACAATATCTTGGGTACCTAGAAGGTCAGAGGATAAAAAAGTGACATTAACAGAGGTTCAGAATGCATTATTGTGTCCAAAACACTAAAGCCTTGAGACCATGACATAATCTATCCTGAACAAGGAGTGATCAGTTTCTGTGCCCAGAGTCCTAAACCCTTTGTCTTAGACACCTCTGCTTCATAAAAGGTCTCATACCTATAATGGCAACAACATCCGCCAGCATGTGTCCCTTAGACATCTTGTCCAAACCAGCCTGAGGAGAAGGGGACAGCAACAGTGTTAGCACAGGTTTGCAGAGTGGAAGAATTCACATAAACCTCATCCAAGCCAGACAGAGGAGCTCATGTCTATAATCCTGGCTAAGGATTTGAGAATCATGAGTTCAAGACCATCCTGCCTCCCTATATATAGGGAGATCTACGCTAGGATATGCTACATAGCAAAACCCTAAAAAAAAAGCAAAATTAAGCCAGGTGTAATAGCATATGCCTTTGATCCCAGCACTTAGGAGGCAGAGGCAGGTAGATCTCTGAGACAGAGGCTACCCTGGTCTACATAGAGTTCTAGGCCAGCTGTGAACACAGGGAGACCATGTCTTAAACAAAACAAAACACCCCATAAAACCCCAACAACAACAACAACAAAACAAAATTAGCCAAGTGTGGGCGTGCATGCCTTTAATCCTAACACTTGGGAGGCAGAGGCAGACGGATCTCTGTGAGACTGAGGTCAGCCTTGTCTACATAGTGAACTCCAGGCCAGTCAGGGATAAATGGTGAAACCCTGACTCAAAAATCAAAAATCCAATCAACAAACAAACAAATCTTCAACCAAGGTCAATAAATTATGAGATCAATGTATTGCAGTTAGAATCACTGGGATTGGTTCTTACCAGGTGAGCAAAACCAGGAGCCTTGATCTTACATCGATAAGGGCGGCTGCTGCCATCAGACACCAGATATACCCCAAACTCTCCCTGTCCAAGGAAGAAGGTTGAATGCCCATTAATAGTAATAACATTCTTCTCTGCCAACAAAACCTCTCTGTTTCTCTTCTCTGTCACTAATGAGCGAGCACTTTCTTAGATGTCTACTTCCAGCCACCTACTCCACAGTGTTTTCCTTCCTCTCCCTCCTCACCTTAGGAGCCTCAATGGCAGTGTATGTGGCTCCTGGAGGAACTTGGTAGCCCTCGGTGTACAGCTTAAAGTGATGAATAAGTGATTCCATGGAGGTCTGAGGGGAGGAAAAAGGGAGCATCAGGAAACCAGATCCAACTCTCTCCCGAGGTCTTCCCCTTGCACAGAGAGTAATCTCTCTCCTCAGGGAGACTAAGAGTCCATGTGTAAGTCAGAAAGTAGAAACAGAATTAAACAGAGCTGTGAGAGGTTTAGAATCTTACACAGTAAATTTTTTGAAAAAGGAAAATTGAAAGGTAGGATTAATCAAAGGATATTCCTCCCTGGCCACTGGTCCCTTTCCAATTCCCCACCTTCCTTCCCTTTCCCTGTAGCCAACCTTCATCTCTGCTCGTTTAGGTGGAGATACTTTGGCATCATCAACCTTGATCTCCCCAGGAGGCATCTTGTTTAGACACTGTGCGATGATTCGAAGGGACTGGCGCATCTCCTCCACCCGACACAGGTACCTGAAGTGGATGAAACAGACTCAGAACAAAAGACAAGCAGGCAGAGTAGAGGTAGAAGGTTGAAAGGATGCCCTTTGGGAGACCTCAAAAGCATTAGGCAAATTTTCCTCACTTTCTCCTAGTACAGAATCTCTGCTTGGCTTGGCTGCCTATATAAACCCTGCAGTATTTCAAGTCTACTGAAGGATTCTATTGAGTCCTTCCCCAAATCCTCTCATTATTTTTTTTAGAACATGGCCTGTAGTTTTTTTTCCTCTTTACCCTCTTAAATATCTTTTGGACTACAGAATAAGGGAGTCAAATGGAAAGACAAACAGAAAGAACAATAGTAGCAAATCTTACTCAGAGTCAGTAAACAGAAATGGGTTTTGAAGCTTAGAATCTAGTGGAAATGGGCTGGATTAGCAGCATTCTAATCTGAGCCACTAATAGGCAAATCCCTAACTTTTCTGCTTCTGCTTTCTCAGGTACAAATACAGTTCAAACTAGTTTTATCTAAGACAGGAATGGTGTAGAGGCAAAAATAAGATGCTACATTATGTGCAATCTAACTTGCTATGGGGCGGGGGTTGCTGCAGGCCCCTGAGAATGCTAAGTACTCTACCACTGAATTTACTCCAGACCAACTTTTGCATATTACACAGGCTCCTCCAGACAGTAGGCAATACAGTAAAGAAGAAATCGGCAAAGAAAAAAGGCAGGGCAAGGAGCTGAGCAAGTACTTGGACCTTACCTATCGTAGCAGTCCCCTTGAGAACCAATAGGAACATCAAACTCAACCTGGTCATAAACGTCATAGGGCTGGGTCTTTCGCAAATCCCACTGGATGCCTGAACCTCGTAGCATCACTCCACTGTAGGATATAATGGGCATAAGGGCCACTCTCCATAAACCAAAAAAGGAGACACAGTCTTCATTAGTCTCCCTTTCCCTCCGCCACTCTGGGTAAGGGACACAAACTCAAGGCATGGCAAAGAGAAAGCCAAACATTCTTGAAACCAAGGCACTGGGCTATACCTCCTGACTCCTACTCTTATCTCTAAGGAAAGAAGTTGTAGTCTTTTACCTGAATCCATAGTTAAGTGCGTCTTCTGCTGATACAACCCCAATGTCCACTGTCCTATTTCGCCAGATCCTATTGTTGGTCAGCATCTGTTGATCGCAAACACTGGTGTATTAATTTGTATTTATTTATTTATTTATTTATCTGTATTTGATAAGATGAAATATTTTTCTCATTGATTTCTATCTTACCTCTTCTACTTCATCAATCCGAAGAGAGAAGTTCTTAGAAAACTCATAAATGTCATCCATAAGCCCAAGGGGTAGGTCCTAGAAGCCAAATGAGATGATGCTGTGTTCAGCAGAGCCTCCATAATGCAGAGACAGCTCAGTATTGCTTCCCACAGGGCTATCAGGTTAGTCTCCATCGCCCACACTGCCCTCCAGTGGTCACAGAAGAAAGAAGACTGGGCAAGAGAGCCACTCACTTGGTGCACACCTCCTGGTCTGATGTAAGCAGCATGCATTCGTGCTCCAGATACTCGTTCATAGAACTCAAACATCTTGATAGAACACACTGGGAATTAGTAACAAAGTCCTAGGCCACCAAGTCCAACAACACTGTAGCTTTCTGACTTCTTATGATATACCCAATCCCTAAATTCCTAAGAATATAATCCACTAAAATATACTTTCTCTCCTTAAATGTTTTCCCTTGCCAGGCATGGTGGTGTATGCCTTTAATCCCAGCACTCCGGAGGCAGAGGTAGGCTGATCTCCGTGAGTTCGAGACCAGCCTGGTCTACATAGTGAGTTCTAGTCCAGCTGGGGCTACAGGGAGACCCTGTCTCAAAAAGACCGAAAAAAAAAAAGGTTTTCCTTCTATCTCCCTTTTTATTTGGCGGGGAGGGGTTAACACAGGGTCTCCCTGTAGCCCCAGCTGGCCTTGCTATACAAACCAGGCTGGCCTGATGTTACAGAGCTCTAACTGCCTCTGCCTCCCGAGTACTGGTATTAAAGGCAGTGCATGTACCATTGCCCAGCTCCTCTCTTTCCTCTCTGTCTGTCTCATTGATAGCCTCTCTACTTCCTGTACTTTCTCTATTCCTATCCTTGCCTCCCTTTTATACCTTCTCTCTTTCTTCAAACATCCAGAAGAAAGGGGTCATGGCACCAATGTCCAGGGCATGTGTAGTCACAGCCATGATATGGTTCAAAATCCGTGTGATTTCTCCAAACAGCACTATGGAGAGGTGAAGACACAAGAGAAGCATGAAGTTGGAAAAATGGCTCACTGGGTAAAGGCACTTGTTGCCAAGCCTGATGACCTGAGTTTGATACCTGAGACCCACATGGTAGGAGAAAACTGACTCCCATAAGCAGTCCACTGACCTCACATGTGTGCCATGACATGCATACACTCACACACTCATCCAGTTCCACACACTGATCCAGTTCCAGGGGATCAAGGCCTTCTGACCTCTGGGTTCCTGCCCACACATGGTACATATAAATTCATACAGGCCCACATCTGTACCCATAATAAATAAATCTTCAGAAAGAGAGAGACCAAGGATTCACCCTAAAGTGCAGTCTGGGCAGAGGCTGGGGTCTGAATATCAAACCTGAATTCAATGTACTTAAGATGGGACAGGGCTGGGGAGGACACTGTGCTCACAGTGGGCAACAGGAATAAGGAGCAGAGCATACCTCGGATCCACTGTGCCCGGGGAGGAGGCTGGATGTTTAGCAACTTCTCCACAGCCAGTGAATAGGCCTGTTCATTACACATCATGGACACATAGTCTAGTCGGTCAAAATATGGAAGTGCCTGGGAAAAGAAAGGAATCCAGATTATACCTAACAGGAGTCCATAGTCTGGCTGCTGGAAACCTTCCTCTTGTCAGATAATGGAAGACGGTGCTTCATAAGCTTTTCAATTCTCAGAAGCCCCAGCAAAGCAGAACAGAATTTCCCCAAACCAGTAATATGCTTATTTAAAAATAGCATAAAATGTTTAAAAACAGGCTCTCCAGCCGGGTATAGTGGGGCACGCCTTTAATCCCAGCACCTGGGAGGCAGAAGCAGGTGGATCTCTGTGAGTTCAAGGCCAGCCTGGTCTACATAGTGAGTTCCAGGACAGCTGGGGCTACAGGGAGACCCTGCCTCAAAAAGACTAAAAAAAACAGGCTCTCCAAAATGATGGGAGAACCTTGGTTTATCATGTTTGCCAATTTCCATGGTGAAAATATCCCCATCATGGCCAATTTTAAGCTACCAAAATGTAACTGAATGTACCCTTGGGAAATATGAACATGATTATACAGTATTTTCACTATACATATAAAATAAAAGTATCTCAATGGTACAGAGTAGAAAAATGTAATAACAAAAAAGTAATAATTTTTTTTTTCTTGGTCTTTTTGAAACAGGGTCTCCCTGTAGCCCCAGCTGTCCTGGAACTCACTATGTAGATCAGGCTGGCCTTGAACTCACAGAGATCCAGCTGCCTCTGCCTCCCAAGTGCTGGGATTACAGGCATGTGCCACCACACCAGCTTATTCTTTTTGAGACAGGGTCTCCCTGTAGCCACAGCTAGCCTGGATTTGCTATGGAGACCAGGCTGGCCTTGAACTCACAGAGATCCACCTGCCTCTGCCTCCTGAGTGCTGGAATTAAAGGTGTGTGCCACTATGCTCAGCATGTAATAAATTCTTAATAGACTGGCCTCAATCTCACTACGTAGCTCAGGCTGGTCTCAAACAAGGCAATCCTCCTGCCTCAGCCTCCCAAGTACTGGGATTACACGCTTGCATCACACTTGGCTTGAATTTATTTTTTAACTTTATTTAAAAATGTGCATATGCTGGAGAGATGGCTCAGCAGTTAAGAACACTGACTGTTCTTGCAGAAGACCCAGGTTTGAATCCCAGCACCACATGGCAGCTAACAACTGTCCATAACTCCAGTTTCAGGGGATCCGACAGCCTCTTCTGTCCTCCGTGGGCATTGCACGACACGGGTGCACTTACCTACCTGCTGGCAATACATGCATACACATAAGATAAAAATAATAAATAAAATATTTTTTCAAATGTGCTTATTAATGAGGAATTATATGTTCCAATATATAGTTTTAAGAATTTCTTTATTTTTAGTATATTAAAACATAAATAAGAAAAGAGAAAAATCATAACTTTGTATAATCTACTTTCTACCACCCACCCCTCTTCTTTTTTCTTTTTTTGAGACAGGGTTTTACTATGTAGCCCTGGCTGGTCTGAAACTCACTATGTAGACCAGGTTGGCCTAGAATTCAGAGATCCACCTGCCTCTGCCTCTCAAGTGCTGGGATAAAAAGCATGTGCCACCAGGCCTGGCAATTTCCAATAATGACTACTTAGCAACTAAGTCACAAAACTCCTGAAAATTTAACATTCAGGTTCTTCCAAGCCAGAAAAAGCTGACTCCAGCAAGACCTTTCTGAAACAGTCCCTTGGACTTCCAAATCTCTTTTCTCTTAAGTCTCTTAGAACTGAGATACTGAAAGAGAAAGGGGATCAGTTTTAAAGTAAAAGACTATTCTATCGGGGAGTGAGAGAAAACAGAAGACCAGATAGAACGGTCTTTCCCCCAGAATGTCAAGAAAGCCAAGTTCTAGCTGTCCATTGAAGTGGTTTCAACTTCCAGGAAGGAGGTGGAGCCAAGATGCCGCTCATTGGGACAGCCTGTTCTGGGCCTGATGTCATTTGTGACGCAGGATAATGCTACTACAGGGATTAACCCATGGATGCTGGGACCAGAAGCCATAACTGGGCTGAGTCTAAGTCCTAACTCCACTATTCTGTTTTCAGGATCTTCCGTCATAACAGTAAGAAAAACTAACTTCAGAATTCCATCTCAGATCCAACTCCCTCAAACCTGACCTTCAACTATTTGGGTCACACAGTTCTCCTAAAGACGACAAACCGTCAAAAACCTCATCCAGTCACTCTGACTCACTGAGTGTTTCGAAAACAAATTTAAGACAGTGGGAAGACAAGAAGAAGCTATTAATCCCCAAAAGCTGACGTCTCTCTCCTCTTTCTCTGCCCTTAGGGACATTAGTTTTGACGCATTCACATTAGAGGAGGGAAACTGAGGCACTATAGTAATGAAAAGGGGCCAGCCAAAAGACAGCCAAAGGAAAGCTGGGAATGTGGTCCCAAAGCATTGCTGCTGGGAAAAATCCAAATGACTCAAGTATCCTTTAACCATTCCCCAATCCTCCAATACTGTCTAACAACCTCCAGGGGTTACTGCCCCTCACCAACCTCCTCCCAAGCTAAAGCTCAGATCCCATCAATAGGCCCCTGTTCACCTCCACACCTGCAGATAGGTCTTGTACTCAATGAGCTTCTCAGTGCCTCGGTGTAGGAGCCCGACGTGAGGGTCACACTTCCTCACCATCTCTCCACTCAATTCCATCACCAGTCTCAGGACTCCGTGGGCTGCTGGGTGCTGGGGCCCAAAGTTCAGAGTCAAGTTGGTCACCATTTTGTCTTTTGGAGGGTCCACATCTGAGAAGCAGGAAACAGTTCAAAGGTAAATGGTAATCCCCTTTGAGAAACCCCCAAAGACAGCAAGGAGTTAGCTCTCCCTTTAGATCTTCTAGTTTACCATTCCATACCTTGTTAATGTCCTTGTGCCCAATATAATAAGGATGATGACATTAAATGGGAAAAAAAGGAGGGGAGATTTGAATTTTCTTATGAGAGGAATATGAAACTTAGTCTATACCCCCTAGAATATCTTTTGTTTTATTTTGTTGTGGTGCTGGGGATTAAACCTAGGGCACTGTATGTGCCAAGCAGATACCCTACCGCTGAGCTATATGCCCTCTCCCTTTTTTACTTTGAGACAGGCATTATTACTCAGACTGGCATTGAACCCTTGACCCTCCCTCCTGCCTCAGCTTCCTGAATACCTGGAATTACAGGCCTATGTCACCAGGCTTGGCTTTTGTTGCTGCAGCTACTGCTGCTTTTTTTTTTTTTTTTTGGTCTTTTTGAGACAGGGTCTCCCTGTAGCCCCAGCTGTCCTGGATTCACTATGGAGACCAGGCTGGCTTTGAACTCACAGAGATCCGCCTGCCTCTGCCTCCCGAGTGCTGGGATTAAAGGTGTGGGCCACCACACCTGGCTTGCTGCTTCTTTGTTTTTGTTTTTTTTTGTTGTTGTTTTTTGAGATAGCTGTAGCCCTAGCTGGCCTGGAACTCACTATGTAGATCAGGCCTCAATCTCACAGAGATCTGCCTACCTCTGCATTTCAAGTGCTAGTGTGCTGGGATTAAAGGTGTAAACCGCCACGCCTAGCAGCTTTTTTTAAACTAATAACTATTATTACACAAAACATTTACATAATCTTTTAAAAAATATTTTATTACTTTTATGTATATGTGTGTATTGCCTGCATGTAGGTACGTGCACCCGTGTCGTGCAATGCCTGCGGAGGACAGAAGAGGCTGTCAGATCCCCTGGAACTGGAGTTACATACAGTTGTTAGCTGCCATGTGGGTGCTGGGATTCAAACCCAGGTCTTCTGCAAGAATAATGTTCTTAACTGCTGAGCCATCTCTCCAGCCCCTATTTACATAATCTTTATTACTTGCCAGTTACTACTCTAAGCATTTTTCTTATTTTAATCAATTCAATTCTCACAACAACCATGAGTAATAGATCCAACCATTATCTCCATTTCACAGGAGACCAAAGTCAGAAAGTTCAAATGACTTCTCTGCTATCTCAGAACAAGTTAAGTGACAAAACCAGAACCTGAACTTAGCCTGTCCAGTTTCAAGGTCTATACATCCTTAATTATCATGATATATCCAAGTATATCTGATGAATGCCCAATAAGTCAAGAAATACATACTTAAGCTGGAAATGGTGGCACACACTTTTAATCCTAGTATTCAGGAGGCAGGGGCAGGAGGACCTCTGTGAGTTCAAGGCCAGTCTGGTCTACAGATCAAGTTCCATCCAGGGTTACATAGTAAGACCCTGTCTCAGAAAAGTAAATAATATACACACACAGTTAATACTACTGTTAAAAGACAGGGATTTTGGGAGCTGGAGAGATGGCTCAGTGGTTAAGAGCACTGACAACTGTTGCAGAGGACCCGGGTTCGATTCCCAGCACCCACATGGCAGCTACGAACTGTCCTTAACTCCAGTTCCAGGGGGATCTGAAGTTCTTCTGACTTCCGCAGCATTGCATGACATGGGTGCACTCACGTGGGACATGCAGGCAATACACTCATACACATAAAATAAATAATATGTAGTTCCAGTTCCAGGGAATCTGAAGCCCTCTTCTGATATCCAAGGGCATTGCATGACACAAATGCACCTACCTACATGCAAGCAATACACCCATAAATAAATAATAAAATATTTTTTAAAAAAAGACAGGGATTTTGCATTTCTTTTGTTTTTGAGACCGGGTCTCATATATCTCAGGCTGGCCTCAAACTCACTATCATTATATAGTTGAAGGTGGTAACCTTGAACTTATGATCCTCCTGCCTCGGCCTCCTGAATGCTGAGGTTTCAGGAAAATACTACCATGTCCAGTTTATGCAGTGTTGGGTTACTGAATCTAGGACCTCATGAATGCTAAGCAGGCACACCATCAACTAAGCTACATTCCCAGCTCGAATGATACTTTTTTACAATGAAGAAACTTTCACTTTAACTTGGAAAATAAGTACATGAGAAAACTAGTAACACAGGTCAGTTTTACAAGTTACCAGATAAATGATTTATTTAAAATATTAAGAAGTGGCCCAACATGGCAGTGCATGCCTTTGATCCCAGCACTCAGGAGGCAGAGACAGGTGGATCTCTGTGAAATTGAAGCCAGGCCTGGTCTACACAACAAGTGCCAGACCAGCTGGGGCTACAGTGAGACCCTCAAAAAAACCCACAAAGGCAAAAAACAAACAAAACAAAATAAACAAAATATAAGAAGTGATTCAGATAGAGTGGAGAAGAAACAACCCAGGCTCTCAAATCAACACAAGTTAAGTCTTAGAAGTAAGTAATTACCTGTGAAACTTAACAGGACTTCCTAGGTGGCAGAAGAGTAAGGCCTGGGAGGCAATAGGGAGTTCATGGGTCAAAAGCCCACCTTTCAACCAAAATTCTTCAGTATGGGCTTTGTAGTCTGACAGATCCAAGTACAAATCTGGCTACAACCTTGATCACATTGGGTTTTTTTTTTTTTTTTTTTTTTTTTTTTTTTTTTGTCTTTTTGAGACAGGGTCTCCCTGTAGCCCCAGCTGTCCTGGAACTCACTATGTAGACCAGGCTGGCCTCAAACTCACAAAGATTCACCTGCCTCTGCCTCCCAAGTGCTGGGATTAAAGGCGTGCACCACCATGCCCAACTGTTGATCATGTTTTAATTTCCCAATCCCGTCATTTCTTTATATTTGGGATAATACTTCCATAGGGTTATTATGATTAAGTAATTCACACAAAAATGTTTGGAACATAACAAACTGCTATTGTTACTTAATTTTTGGAAATGTAACTAGAAGTATCTTGATTTTTAAGCAAAAGAGTAACATGTAAATGTTGTAAATGATGTAAAATGATGATTGGGGGAAGATGAAGGTGAGGATAACTACATAGGATTGCTGGAAAGGGGCAAAACACCAGTAAATCCTCTTGAAAAACCCACCATCTAATACAAGACAAATCTGAGTAAGAGTGATGGCCATGAAAATTAAAAAGGAGAGGCTGGGGACTGGCAAGATGACTCAGCAAGTAAAGTCACCTCTATCAAGCCTGATGACCTGAGTTTGATCTTGGGAACCCACATCACTGAAGGAGAGAACCAACTCCTGCAAGTTGTCCTCCAGTTTCCACACGTGGCCACGCATACACCATACACATAAATAAGTAAGGTCGGGCATGGTGGTGCACACCTAAAAAAAATTACAAAGTTTAAAAGGG
Source organism: Nannospalax galili (assembly GCF_000622305.1). Lineage (NCBI taxonomy): Eukaryota > Metazoa > Chordata > Mammalia > Rodentia > Spalacidae > Nannospalax > Nannospalax galili. Next base: position 181,963 of record NW_008350788.1, read on the forward strand.
AAGGCTAGAGAGATGGTTTGGGTGGCTTACAACCACATGTAACTCCAGTTCCTGGGGATCTGATGGCCTTTTCTGGCCTCCGTGTGCACTTGCACACATATGGTCTGTAAATACAGACAGACACTCATGCACATTTATAAAAATAAGCTAATCTAGAAAATTGAAAGGGAGAAATGATGAGTCTACATAGTTTGGTGACTTTTTAGACAAAGATATGGAGGGTAAGAGAGAAAAAAAAAAGCCTAAGATGACTACAAAGTTATAATCTTGAAGGACTAGGAGAATGTGGGTACCACTGGCTGAAATCAAAAGATCAAGAAGAACTAGACTGTATGTGGTGGTGCTAGTAATACTAGCACTTGGGAGGCTAAGGCAGGAAGACCTTAATTTTGAGGCCGGCCTGTACTACAAAGTAAGACCCTGTTTCAAAAAATGGCAAAATGGGTTGGAGAGATGGCTTGGTGGTTAAAAGCAATGGTTACTCTTGCTGAGAACCTGGGTTTGGTTCTCAGCACCCACATGGTGGCTAACAACTGTCTATAACTCCAGTTCCAGGGGATTTGACACCCTCTTCTGACCTCTACAGGCAGTACACATCCTGGGTACATTTACACACATGTAGGCAATATACTCATAAATATAAAATAAAATTAAAATTAAAACTTTTTTTTAAATTGGAAAAACAGGGGCTGGAGAGATGACTCAGCAGTTAAGAGCACTAACTGCTCTTGCAGAGGACCAGGGTTTGAGTCCCAGCACCCACATGGTGGCTACAAACCATCCTAAACTGCAGGAAAAACCCCCGAAACAAAAAAAAAAAAAAAAAAAAAAAAAGAGGAAAAACAGCAAAAGAGCTAGCTTGTGTGTATGTACCTGTTAGGAAGTTGTATTTTTTAAAAAATGAGACAGCTCTCTGGGACTTCTTTTTGTTCTTTATTTATTATTTGGTGGGAGTTTTTTTTTGTTGTTGTTGTTGTTGACAGTCTCACTATATTGCTCTGGCTGGCCTTGAACTCACAGAGATCCACCTGCCTCAGCCTCCCAGGTGCTGGGATTAAAGGTGTGCACCATCACACCAAGCAAGATTAATTTTTATTTTATGCATATGAATATTTTGCCTACAAGTATGTATGAGTACACAGGTACCCATGGAGGCCAGAAGGGGGCATTTGATCCGTTGGAGCTGGAATTACAGACTGTTGTGAGTTGACATGTGGTTGCTGGGAACCAAATCCAGGTCCTCTTCAAGAGCAGCAAGTGCTCTTATCCTCTGAGCATCTCTCAAACCACAAAAGAGCCAGTTTTGATGGAAGAAAATGTATTTGAGTAGGTTTCATTTGAGTGCTGATAGGGAAACCATATTTTCCAGTGAGAGATAACAATGTATCAAATCTGGGGAAAGTTGATGTTAATTATTTAAATTTGGTAAGGACCTTTGGGTTTTAATTGAGGATTACTCTCTTCTGGAAGGCCCTTCCTTTGTTTCTGTACCTAATAAATTCCTGTTTTACCTGAGAGAAAGCTCAGTAATACTTAAAAATCAACTAGGGGCAGAGATGGTTCCGGGCAGTAGCTCTGAATACTCACCATTCCAAGGTGGAGGCTTCCAGTGGGCTGTTTCCTTGGAGGGGTACATGACAGCTCCTGAAAACTGCTCTGCCCATTCCACATCTGGCTGCCATTGCCGAGCACCTCTGAGGAGTTAAAGATAGATCCTATACAATCAGCTTGAATAGTGCTTGGTTCCACTGTTCCCATTCACTTTTAAGAAAGCCCAAATTAGGAAGATCAGTATTCAACACAAAGTCACACAGAGTCAGTGCAGCTTTGCATATGCAAAGTTGGGTATCCAAGCTTCTTCGTGAATATGAATGTGAGAAAGACATTTATTCATGGTAAACCTAAAAATACTGGGGTGGGGGAGGGTAAGGGAGAAGGGGAGAGGGAGAAGGGGGAAGGGAGGGAGGAGAAGCGGGGAGGGAGAACCATAGGGCGCGGGAAGACAGGAGAAAGGGGGAGGGGCAGGGAGAGAGGGGTCGGCCTTCTTAGGGTATGAAAGGAGGTACACTAAGTTGTGAGGCAGGGTCTTTCACTGCACTAATTTCGCCGCTGGAAAAACAAATTCAGGACCCTCTTTCCCATCCTCTGAGAAATCTGGCCTGTGAAACGAGGGTCACAGGCCTGGGTCATTCTTTCCTAGGGGGGGGTCACCGGGCCCTTGGAATGTCCTCAGACTCGAGAAACCCTAGCCTTGGGGAGAACGCATCTAGGGATGCCCTTGTTCTCACCTGCTGGGCTGAATCGGCAGTCGGATCCCAGATCCGGGCCGCAGCACCTGGGCCCCAGCGCCGCGGAGGCTGTAAAGAGCCCTCAGCGCCGCCATCTTTCCTGGGCTGCGGACTGTCGGAAGGAGAACCGGGCGGAAGTGAATCCGTGCACCTCCTTGTGGGCTTCTCGTCTATGAGCACAATGGGGCCGCCATTTTGGAAGCTGGCAAACCGCGAACCGAACATCTGGGTTCTGCGCTTCGGCCTCACCTGCACTTGAGTAACGCTGACCGCCGTCATCTTTAGTAAGGGCGTTCCTCAGGCTTTTCTAGGCGTGAGAGAAATTTGAGGTTCCTTCCTGAGGCAACTTCACGCTGATTCTCCACGTCCCTCTCATACTCCGTCCCCCCGCCCCCGCATATACCTTGGAAACTGCTCTCTCGCCCTGTCTCCCTAGCACACTTGCAAGGGGTTCCTTCCCTACTGTTCCCTTTCCACCTTGGTCATCCTCCTGCCGTAGTCCTGCTTTTGGACGTAGTCCTGCTTTTTGAGCCCTGCGATCCTGGGGAACACCCAGATTTTGCCCACTATCTCTTTATCATGGAATCCAGAAGATTCCAGACGTCCCGAATAGGATTGGGGAAAGGGGACTCAAGTGTAGTTGGGAGGGTCTGCGAGCTCCGCAAGAAAAAAAAAAAAAGACGCCAAGGCCACCACCATTAGTAGAGGCGGGTGCAAGGGTTTGGAGTCACTTTATTACAGATGACACGGGGAGTGAATGTACAGAATCACAGACCCAGGAAGCACCCTTCGTAATGCCTCATCCGGTCTGGACAGTTTCGTACTTTTCTCACCCTACCACTATCCTCCTAGAAGTAACAGCATAGAAATGCGGTAACAATTGATTCCAATTCTCTAAGGACAAAGAGTTTTACCGCCTCAGAGACTAGTTTTTGTCTCTCGTTTTCTTTCTAAGCCCAGCTCCAACTGGACCACCCACCCGTTGGGGTTGTGCAGTTTTCTCACTGGAAAGAGGCCTTCCCTAGATCTCCCCCAGACAGGGTCCCTGGGACACAGCCCACCAGCAGAGCAGCCGGGTGGAGCAGACAAAACAGGGGAGTGGCACAGAGAATTCTTAGCAGCAGAGAAAGAGGAGAAAGCCAGACTTCTAGCCTGAAAATTGACCTAATGGGAACCATACCAAAGGGTGGGGCCAGATCCCTTGCCTGTGGGAACTGACCTAGACCCGGACTAGAGAAGGGGACCCCCCCCACCTCCCGCAGAGCCGAGACAAAGACTTGGTCCCTTTACCCTATACATTCCTCACCCTTTTCCGGGCCTTCTTTCCTTAAACACTAAATGTGTTAAGAGGAGCGCTGCTTATATGTGTGTTAATCCAACCCATGAGAAGTCAGCAGAGACTGTAGGCTGCCTAGCCCTGGAGGTAGCTTGAGTTGGGACTGGGGTGAAGGCTCTTGGGGGGCTGCTTAGGACACTGCATCTTTTGTGCCTGATGCCTGATGCCAACACCCCCCACACACTGTTGCTGCCATTCTAAGGTCCATTGTCTTTCACTGCTGAGTCACCCCCTTTGTTCTCATCTCAGATGGGGGGATGGAAAGGGGCAATAGGAGTACTCTGGTGATAGCTCCTCTTGCCCCTGACCCTTCTGCTCTCTCAGCCCCTTGTCTGACTCCTCCAGCCTCAGCTTGGTTCACTCAGGACCCAGAGAGGGTCAGGGCATGTGATAAGTCAAGAGATGGGACTGGAAGTCACAATAGGGTGGGTAATTCAGGAAATGATGGGCACCAGGGCAGGTATTAGTGACCTGAGCAGGAAGGAAATGAGGAGAGGAAGTATTCTGACGGATATGATGTGGGGGACAGGAGGTGACAAGGCAGAGTGAATAAGGGAACAGGGGTCTAAGGAGGTGGTTCCCCTCTGGGAAAGGGAAGGGAATGCTGAGTGTATTCTCCTTCCTGGGGATTTCCTGGGGAAACAAGTGACCATGAAGTGGGATGAACAGAAATTGCCCCCACTTTTGAACCCTTTACTTTTTCTTTAAAATATGTTTTTAAAAATATTTTATTTATTTTTATTTTATTCTTATGTGTATGAGTGTATTGTCTGCAGTATATGTAAGTGCACCTGTGTCCATGGTGTCCATGTCGTGCAGTGCCCACAGAGGTGAGAAGAGGGTGTTGGATCCCCTGGAACTGGAGTTATAGAGGGTTGTTAGCCACCTTGTGAGTGCTGGAAACCCAACCCAGGTCCTCTGTAAGAGCAGCCAGTGCTCTTAACCACTGAGCCATCTCTCCAGCCCCTGAACCCTTCACTTCTTTGCCTTGAGAGTCCACTGTTTATGTTCTAAGTCCCCTCCAATTCTGAGTCAAATGAATCATTTGCCTCTTGCCTCCAACACTCCCGCATCCTCTCAAGTTACTATCCCCAGCCCAGTTTCTGGGCTCCTGTTTCTCTCAGAACTCAAATCCTATTTCCATTCTCTCTATGCCCTGTGGAAAATAGAAGTTAAAGATTACTAGATATTCCAGAACGATTGGATTCTCAGGGGAAGGTGGGGCCAGAGATTGGGTAACTCTGGGTAATTCTGGGTTCCTGAGAGAGCAGGTCTTGTCTATGTTAGGGGCTGGCTGGCTGACTAGAGCAACTGGGAGGGTTTAGAGTAGTTACGAGTGGGTAGGAACAAGGCCAAGCAAGAGCCTGGGGGAAGCTACTGGGAGCTGAGCCAGGGGAATGGGCAATCAGGAAGTAGGGAGGAGGAGCCCTGGAGTGGAATGGCTGTTCCACGCTTTAGAGGGGCTAGGGGTAACTCAGGAAAGCAGAGTAAGAAAGAGAAGGAACATTAGTACAGAGGAGATACCTCTCTGAGTCCTCCTCCTATAAAAAGAAAAGTAGTTAACCTCTCCTTTATCATCTACCTCTTTCATATGTCCATTTCAGCAGAATCACCCCAAACTTTTGGGTAATAAAGTGCCTGAATGTGCCTCCTCTTCTCTCCAGTGGCTTGGTCTCATCATTTATTCTCTCTTGATGCTTCTTTACCTGTTCCCGCCCTTTCGACCCAGCAGCTTGTCCCTAGAAATTAGCCTGTGGGGCAGAGGGCAGCCTGAGTAAGACTTGAGGAAGGAAGGCCATGCCAGCTTGAACAGTAGGAACAGAAATTCTCCCAGGACAGATTCTCATCTGTGTGTGCTGTTCAGGCCCTTTTCCCGAGTCTCTACCTCCCATGGGGCTCTGTCCCACCAAAAAGGAAAAAAGACAGCTGAGGGCTGGTTGTAGGGTTTGGGAAAAGGATATGTCATCAACTGGCTCAGTGCCTATAAGGCATCCGGCTGCTAGAGATTCCCCTCCTCTGGGCAAGTCCCATTTTTTTTTTTTTTCCAAGGAAAATAAAAACTAAGATCTTTGGGAAGCAATGATACATCCATCCGAGTCCCACCAACTGAGTGGCTTACAGAACAGCCAATCACACTCAGAAGCTCTGGATGCTTAAAAGAGCCGGTGGGGAGAGAGGCTGGGGAGAAACCAGGGGGACACCCACAGACACACAGAAACAAGAGAGAAGAGGAGAGAGACAAAGGCACAGCAGAAGAGGGCAGAGGCAGGGCAGGCACTGAGGCAAAGCCAGACAGAGTTGTGCAGAGGGAGAGACCAGAGAAGCTGAGGAAGCCTCAGGCAGGGAGAGACAAAGACCCAGGAGAGGAAGGCACAGGAGGAGGTTTTGGAGGAGAGAGACCCCTGGGCACCTTTCTGAAGCCTGAGGGCTATTTTCTCCATCTCCTCCCAACGTCCCCAACCCCTCTAAAAAACTTTGTCTCAGATCTTGGCACGAGTCTGAGCCTCCCCCGTCTCCGGGCTAGGCTTTAGAGAAGAGCTTTCCACAGTTAGGGTGTGAAGGGCTTGGTGCCCCAGATGGCCGCAATCCCTCCCAGCTGCTGCAGCACCGGTACCATGTCCCAGATGGGCTCGCATCCCGGGAGGGGCTTGACCGGGCACTGGCTGCGGAGAGTCCAACCCCGCCTGCCGCTGCACACTTTGCCGCTCACCAGGCTGGAGTGGCGGCTGTTGCTGCTGCTGTTGCTGGTCTTCTTGCCCTCAGCCTGGCCAGCCAGCCCCCTCCCCAGGGAGGAGGAGATCGTGTTTCCTGAGAAGCTGAACGGCAGCGTCTGGTCTGGCTCAGGCACCCCGGCCAGGCTGGTGTACCGCCTGACAGCTTTTGGGGAGGCGCTGCTACTAGAGCTGGAGCAGGACCCTGGTGTGCAGGTCGAGGGGCTGACAGTGCAGTACCTGGGCCAGGCACCTGAGATGCTGGGTGGGGCAGAACCAGGTACCTACCTGACTGGCACCATCAATGGAGATCCGGAATCGGTGGCATCTCTGCACTGGGACGGGGGAGCCCTACTAGGGGTGTTGCAGTACCGGGGCGCTGAACTCCACCTCCAGCCTCTGGAGGGAGGCACCCTTAATTCTGCTGGGGGGCCTGGGGCTCACATCCTACGCCGGAAGAGGCCTGCCAGCGGCCAAGGTCCCATGTGCAACGTCAAGGCTCCTCCTGGGAGCCTCAACCCCAGTCCCCGCAGAGCCAAGGTAGGCAGCCCTGGAGTCTGTGTCTTGCACCAACCTCCGGCCATGTCTGTCCTACTGACCCCTATTCACTCTCCCTCCTCCCACTTCCATTTCTGACTGTTCAGTTTCCCTCCTGTCTGTCTTTCCTCACTCCACTATCCTTACTTTGGAAAGCTCTGATCTTTCCCAGCCTCAGCCCTTTTCCTTGCTCGGAGGGTTCGCTGAAGTGGGTCAGATTCTTTGGGCTGGAATGACCTCGCTCCCCACTCCCTACCCCGCCTCTTCCTGGCCATGGAGTTCCCTGCTGACATAGTTCCCAGCAAAAGCTTTCCTAACAGCCTGTTGGCCTAGGCTCTTTTTTCTGCCCCTGATTTTTACGCCCACCCCAGCTAGCTGAGTGAGGTTTGAAGCCTGAGGGATTGACTCTTGGCTTCTGACTTTGCCTTTAAAATTGTTCTGGCAAACTGCAAACTAGGACAGGAGTGGGCAGAGGAGGAAAGGCATCCCATACCCTCCAGGTCAATCCTCTTTCGACACTGCGGGCTGACTGCAAGGCTGCCTGAGACTCCATCCTTTTCTCTCTCCCGCTCCCAGGTCTCCCTCTTTTTCTTCCCTTCCTTCCCCTCCTCCTTCTCTCGCCTTAATCCAGACCAGACGCTCCTTCCACACCCGCCACGCTGAGATCTGGCCCTGGCCCTAGCTGCTGACTGAATTGTTCCTCCAACCACACAGGGCAGACACGTTGCAACCCAGCCCGCTAGCCCTAGTCCCACAGCCTCAGCCACACTCAGGCTGGGGGACCCTAATGCCCCTCCCCTAAGCAGTCCCAGCTGCTTTTCACCTCTGGGGCCCACTCAGCCCTGAGACGTGGCAAACCTCCTCTTTCAGAACCAACAGCTGATTCCTCAGCATTACCACAAAAGCTCAAGGATTTGGGGCTAGGGGGCGGGGTCCAACTCGGTCTCTTCAGGAATCCTGTGGGGTATGTGAGGTCCAGCTGGCTCTGCTGAGTTCCAGACCCAGGAAGTGAGGGAAGGGAGAGGCCATCCATGGGTCTGGGAGACTATTTCAAGATCCTCCTCTCATTTTTTTCTTTTCAGCGTTTTGCTTCCCTGAGTAGATTCGTGGAGACCCTGGTGGTGGCAGATGACAAGATGGCAGCATTTCATGGTGCAGGGCTAAAGCGCTACCTGCTGACAGTTATGGCAGCAGCAGCTAAGGCCTTTAAGCACCCAAGCATCCGCAACCCTGTCAGCTTGGTGGTGACTCGGCTTGTAATTCTGGGTTCAGGAGAGGAGGGGCCCCAAGTGGGACCCAGTGCCGCGCAGACCCTACGCAGCTTCTGTGCCTGGCAGCGGGGCCTCAACACCCCTGAGGACTCAGACCCTGACCATTTTGACACAGCCATTCTGTTTACTCGTCAGGTGAGGCCCCAGTCAGCACCACAGGCAAGGAACTGTACCACACTGAGGCACTACTGCGTAGATTGTGATGGAAAGGGTGTTCCTGGAGTGTGCAATATGGTGCCTGGTCCAAACTGTACTGCCATAGGTGGCTATCTGGGCCCTGACCATGGTGGGCACTCAGTGTACCAGCTAATCTGGATCTCAGCCTTAAGTATCTTCTGCGCTCCTTCTCCACAGGACCTATGTGGGGTCTCCACTTGTGACACTCTGGGTATGGCTGATGTGGGCACTGTGTGTGACCCAGCTAGGAGCTGTGCTATTGTGGAGGATGATGGACTCCAGTCAGCCTTCACTGCTGCTCATGAACTGGGTAAGGTAGCCCTGGGGTGATGTGAACACTGTAGTGGATAGAAGAAGTATTGAGGATGCTGTGAAGAAATAGTGAACTCAATCACAGTGCAAATTGGGATACCAAGGTGTTTCCTCCTCCACAGGCCTAGGTTCAGGGCGAGAATCCTTCTTTGCTCTGGGCGCAAACAAACATAGATTTTCCCCCAAAATAAGATAGCATGTGAAAACTTACTGTGAACTATATGTATACATGGATATATGTATTTGGAAGTGGAGAGTAAGGGAATAGGGGATTAGGATTGGGAATGGTAACTACAATGAAAAGTGATCAGGGAGGGTTCTTCCCTTTGGGAAAGGGAACACTGAGCAATAAGAGCTACATGTTGAGCCTCCAGAGAACAATAAGGGGATTGGAGACAGGGTTGTCAGGGGAGGGGGAATGGATCTGATCGTTGACAACTATAACCAGATTCATGATGAAGCCCCGAGGCCACAGGGATGGGACCCTTGGACACTAGCAGGACTTTTTTTCTCATAGGCCATGTCTTCAACATGCTCCATGACAACTCCAAGTCCTGTGTCAGTTTGAATGGACATGGGAGTACCTCCCGCCATGTTATGGCCCCTGTCATGGCTCATGTAGATCCCGAGGAGCCCTGGTCCCCCTGCAGTGCCAGCTTCATCACTGACTTCCTGGATAATGGCTATGGTAAAGAGATGACACTTACCTTTCCCTGGGTAGGACTCAATTTCTGTCATCCTTCCCTCCCCCCGAGCCCTCTGTATTTTCATCTCTGGAACATTCCCCATGGGCCACTTTGACTCCTCCATGCGAGCTTCCTCTGCTGTGTGTGATGAGATGAGAAATGCTACAGTCTTAGGGGGTTTCCCACTTCCTACCAAAACAAATAGCACAGACAGAGGAGGCAAATGTTGGCTTGATGCAATTAGAATTGACCTTCTAAGGGCTAGAAGTCTCCAATATTGAGGTGGCTGTAGATCATTAAAGTGCATAGGACAGCAGGATGACTGTCACCAGGCAAAGTTATTGATCAGAAACAGTCTCAAGAATTCTATAGTGGAATCAAGCATGGTGGCACACACTTGTGATCCTAAAACTAGGAAACAAGGCAAAAGAACTGCCATATGACTTCAAGGCCAGCTTGTGCTACAGAATAGTGAGTTCCAGGCCAGCTAGAACTACAGGGCAAAACTCTGTCTCAAAAATCCTAAATAGGAGGGCTGGAGAGAAGGCTCAGAGGTTAAGAGCACTGACTGCTCTTGCAGAGGACCCAGGTTTGATTCCACATGGCAGCTATGAACCAACCTTAACTCCAGTTCCAGGGGAATCTGAAGCTCTCTTCTGACCTTCGCGGCATTGCACGACACAGGTACACTCACGTACATGCAGGCAGTACACTCATACACATAAAATAAAAATAATAATAAAAATAAAATATTTTTTTAAAAAAATCCTAAATAGGGCCAGTAAGGTGGGTGCCAAGCCTGATGACTTGAAATCAGTCCCTAGAGCCTACATGTGGAAGGAGAGAACAGACTCCTACAAGTTGTCCTCTGACTTCCACACATGCGCTGTGGCATGCATGTACCCTCTTTCCACAAGATAGATAAATAAATGTAATGACATGCTGTGCTTTGCATTCCTATGTTCTTTATTTACATGCAAATGTGGCTGTAAGTTCATTTCTCTGTGTTTGTAGTCAGTTAATAGGTAAATTAGATATAATAATAGTCATTGGCTCATAGGTATTTTCAATGAGTTAAAAATATAGTGCTGATCAAGGCTTTATCAGTGCTATCACATAATAAACATCCGATATAGTGTAACTGAGGATCCCTCTGGCCCCAGGAAGCCCAAGCTTTCAGCTGGTAATCGTGAATGTTTCCCACAGGCCCTTGCTAACTTTGTTCCTTAACCCCCTTTCAGGGCACTGCCTCTTAGACAAACCAGAGGCTCCCCTGAATCTGCCTGTGACTTTTCCTGGCAAGGACTATGATGCTGACCGCCAGTGCCAGCTGACCTTTGGGCCTGACTCACACCATTGTCCACAGCTGCCACCACCCTGTGCTGCTCTCTGGTGCTCTGGCCACCTTAATGGCCATGCCATGTGCCAGACTAAGCACTCACCCTGGGCTGATGGTACCCCCTGTGGACCCACACAGGCTTGCATGGGTGGCCGCTGTCTCCATGTGGACCAGCTCAAGGCTTTCAATGTGAGACCTAGGGGCAGGGATGGGGTGCAGGGCCTGGAGGATGGGGATTGGCCCTAAGCCCAGGAAACAGGGTATTAATCCCACATTCTGTGCCTCTGCAGATTCCACAGGCTGGAGGCTGGGGTCCCTGGGGACCATGGGGTGACTGCTCTCGGAGTTGTGGTGGTGGTGTCCAGTTCTCTTCCCGGGACTGCACAAGGCCTGTCCCCCGGAATGGTGGCAAGTACTGCGAAGGTCGCCGTACTCGCTTCCGTTCCTGCAACACTGAGAACTGCCCAAATGGCTCAGGTGAGGGATGAAAGGGATGGGAAGGGATGGTAGGCCAGGAAGAACTGTTCCTTGAGTGCTGGACCAAGAGGTGCTGATTGCCTCTGTTGCTGGAAGGAGTGACTTTATACTTCTAGAACTGTCCCTAGTACTTTGTGGGAGACAGAGATGCCATGCTGGCTAAGGCTCTAAGGGGCTAGGTGGAGGGGGTTGAGGGATAGTGTGAGGAGGCTCTGACTGTCCATTTCATTCCCATAGCACTGACTTTCCGTGAGGAGCAGTGTGCTGCCTACAACCACCGCACTGATCTCTTCAAGAGCTTCCCAGGGCCCATGGACTGGGTCCCTCGATATACAGGTGTAGCCCCAGGAGACCAGTGCAAACTCACTTGCCAGGCCCGGGCACTGGGCTACTACTATGTGCTAGAACCACGGGTGAGGACCAGAAGTTTTGGGGCCCTGTTTATGCTTGTATACTCCCTAGTGGTCCCTCTGCTTTCTGATGGCAAAGTCCCTCCATTGGTACCATTGCTGGCATTTTCACAGCTATGCCATGCCAGCCCATGGGTTCACTCAGGCCATGGGTGTTCAATATTAGGCAAACAAACCCCAGACTCTAAATAAGTGGCCAATGAAGCTGCTCTGGATTCTCATAGCTCTGTTTCCTTCCCCCTCTTTCTTCATCTTTTTGCATTGTTTGGTGAGAATGGAAGTGTGTGACCTTTTGGGCAAGTCCTTAACCCTGCTTTCCATGAATTCCTCTGTCAAATAACTGGCTCATGGACAGCCAGTCTCTCAATGGACAGGCTTTCTGTAAACCACTGACATCACCCTTTGTGTGACAGATTGGTGAACTGAAGACTGGAAGAAGGAACTACTAGCCCCTATCAGTTTTGCTCTCTCCCTTCCCCAGTAGGAAGCAGAAAATTATTATAGGTTGGCTGCCCTCTAGTGTCCATTTGGAGGCAGTACCACTAAATTTAGGGTTTTATGTTGGGTCGCAGGCCTAAAAGTCCCTTCTTGCCTTCTCTGTTTATGACCCTTCTACACGGCAGAATTCCATCTCTAGAAACTTCAAGCAGCAGTTTGGGGACAAGATTCATGTTTATAAAGAATTTTGTATGCTGCTTGATTCATATGATTCATAGTCAGTGCTCAGAAAATGGTTACTCCATTTTTTCTTTTTTTTGGTCTGTTTTTGAAACAGGGTCTCCCTGTAGCCCCACCTGGCTGGGAACTCACTATGTAGACCAGGCTGGTCTTGAACTCACAGAGCTCCTTCTGCCTCCACCTCCCTAGGGCTGGAACCACAGGCATGCGCCACCATGCCCAGCTTCATCCATTTTTTTCCGATGCCTCTTCCCAGATGTTTTGCTTATGAACCCCTGTTTACTTAGCAAGACCCCTTAACATATCTCCTCCTCTTCTCTTCAGGTGGCAGATGGAACCCCCTGTTCCCCAGACAGCTCCTCAGTCTGTGTCCAGGGCCGCTGCATCCATGCAGGCTGTGACAGGATCATTGGCTCCAAAAAGAAGTTTGACAAGTGCATGGTGTGCGGTGGAGATGGATCTGGCTGCAGGAAGCAGTCAGGCTCCTTCAAAAACTTCAGGTCCTTTCACCATCTATTTTTCCCCCTCTACTTTCCTGGTTGCTCTGCTGGGTCCTGGGGCTATATATTTTCCTAGCGACTCAACACTTTGTAGTTTAATGTGGAGACAGATGGGGAAGCAGTTACAATGCAGTGTTCCATGTGTTGAACAGAGGACAGAGGTCACCAGGTGCTGTGAGAATCCCTGAAGGCATCTGGGAAGGCTTCCATGGGAAGTGACCTCTGAGGTAACAGTAGGAATTAGACAGGACCCAAGGAGATGAGGGAAGGAATGGCACTTCAATAAGAAGTAGCATTAGTAAGCGTTCAGAAATATAAAGGAGGAAAGAAGCCAGGTGTGTGGGCGCCTGCCTTTCAACCCAGCACTGGGGAGGCAGAGGCAGGTTAATCACTGTGAGATTGAGGCCAGCCTGGTGTAGGACAACCTTGTATACACACATACACAGAAACACAGAAGGGCAGGCTGAGGAGATTCAGGAGATGCTGAGCCCTCCATCTACTCCTTCCTTACAGGTACGGATACAGCGATGTGGTCACTATCCCTGCAGGGGCCACCCATATCCTTGTCCGGCAGCAAGGGGATTCTGGCCTCCGGAGCATCTACCTGGCCCTGAAGCTCTCAGATGGCTCCTACGCCCTCAATGGTGAATACACACTGATGCCCTCCCCCACAGATGTGGTACTCCCTGGGGCAGTCAGCTTGCGATACAGCGGAGCCACTGCAGCCTCAGAGACACTGTCAGGACATGGGCCACTGGCCCAGCCTTTGACGCTGCAAGTTCTGGTGGCTGGCCACCCACAAAATGCACGCCTCCGGTACAGTTTCTTCGTTCCTCGGCCAGTCCCTTCAACACCACGCCCTCCTCCCCAAGACTGGCTACACCGCCGGGCACAGATTCTGGAGATCCTTCGGAAGCGTCCCTGGGCAGGCAGGAAATAACCTCACCATCCCCGCTGCCCTTCCTGGGCACCGGGGCCTCGGACTCAGCTGGGAGAATTGAGGGGGCTTCTGCAGCTGCCTCATGCTAAGACACATGAGGAGGGGCTATAGGGGGCTCAGACCCACCTGGCCTCTCTGTTTTAATGTGCAGGCTGGCCCTGCCCTGGTTTCCTGCCCTGAGAGGCAGTGATGAAGGTGAATAGAAAGGGGCTAGGAGACAGTCACCTATCTGAACTACTCCCTCTGCCCTGCAGGTGACAGGAGGTAGAGGGAAGGCAGGCTGGGTCCTGGGTCCCAGTTGTATTTATTTAGTATTTATTCGCTTTTATTTAGCACCAGGGAAGGGGACTTGGGTCTTGGGGAAACTCACCTCCACCCCTTATGGCCCCATTCTGGCTAGGAAATTCAGGGTGGTGGTGATAAATATAAGTGGGGTGTGTGTGTGTGTGTGTGTGTGTGTGTGTGTGTGTGTGTGTGGAGGTACAACCTGCCCTGCTTTCCTTTCCTTAATTTGTTTTCTGGGAAAGGAAGAGCCAAGGGTAGGATGGGCCTTCAGGGAGTAAGAGATTATATTTTTTAAAATATAATTTGAAGTCTGCTATTTATATGCTCCTTTTGGGGTCAGACAAATGTGGGTTGTACCTTGGCCCCACATCTTTGAGCATTAGTTTTCTCATTCTCCAATAATAATACCTCCCTTAGAAATTTGTTGTAAGGATTAAATAATGTAAATAAAGAGCTACCATAATGCCTAGCACTCAGGAGGTGCTCAACAAGTGGCAGTTTTCTTGTTGTCTTTGTTCTGTCCACTCTCACTCTGAAGGAGGGAAGTTGGCAAGGACCCATGTCATTTATGCCTTTCTTTATCCACAGGCTCACTTCCCTTGGTTGGCAGTACTCTAGCTTGAATTCTGAGGGACTATCAGAGAAAAGACACCCTGTCCATCACCTCTGTAGGCTCACAATGACATGAAGCAAATATAATAAACATTAGCAAGTATAGCCAATGAGAACATGAAGGTGCAAAAATAACTACCTCAACACAAACAGGTGTTTGGTAGCAGAGTGATGGTTGAGGGGATTGAGGAGGGATGTTGTAGTAGAGCACTGGAATGGGAGCTGATGGGTCTGAACTATAACCAGGATTCAACTTTTTTTTTTTTTTTTTTTTTTTTTTTTTTGGTCTTTTTGAGACAGGGCCTCCCTGTAGCCCCAGCTGTCCTGGAACTCACTATGTAGACCAGGCTGGCCTTGAACTCACAGAGATCCCCCTGCCTCTGCCTCCCAGGTGCTGGGATTAAAGGCGTGTGCCACCATGCCTGGCCCAGGACTCAACATTTTATTACCTGGGTGATATTAGACAAGTCACTGAAACAGAACCTTAGATTATAAGTATGTAGAATGGGTGTTGGAGAGATGGCTCAGTGGTTAAGAATACTTGCTATTCTTCCAGACGACTCGGTTCCCAGCACCCACGTGGCAGCTAACAAACATAACTCCAGTTCCAGGGGATCCAATACCCTCTTCTGGCCTTTGTGAACATTGCATGCACATGGTGCACTTATATACATATAGGCAAAGCACTCATACACATAGAATAAAAATAATAAAATATTAAAAAAAATAAGTATGTGGAATGGGGCTAATAGTAACTGTTCCCATAGGGTTGCTCTGTGAGCAAACACTTAAGTATTTTCAAACAGTAAAGGCTATCGTAACATGAGAGATACCCTTTATGATGACTGAATGACTGGGACAGTGACCCCAGAACCAATCAAGAAATCCAGCAGATTTTTTTGGAAGATGTGAGGTTCGAATAGAATTAAATAAGAGGAAGAGGATGTGGTTTGGCAGGGATAGACAGCAAAACAAAACAAAACAAAAAAAGCGTGAAGAAGGATCTGAGGAGACAGGAGCCAGCTGTTCAGTAGCGGCAGAATGTGAGGAGCAGCAGAGTGCTGGAATAGATCTCCTTTCCTTGAGAAATAATCTGGGCAGTCTTGTCTGTGCTATGGGTGGGACAGGAAAGGGCAAGGGAAATTTTGACTTTTAAGTGACAGGACTGCTAGAGGTTGGGAAAGGGACTGAATGTGGAGTTAAGGAAGAACTACAGGTAAAGAAGACCTTGAGGTGAGGGGGAGGGTGAAGAAACCAAAGGCATCTCACTCTGCCATAGCAGCTCCTGTGGGGACTACCAAATGTGGCTTGAGATGCAGAGCTGGGTCTATGCGGTTGAGAGGTAGGCATGGAAGTTGTGGCAGTGTGTTGTGTACTACACTCACTGGAGCTAGGCTTTGTTAACCAAGTTTGTACCAGGCAGAGGCTTACACAGTGTCATATACTTCACATCACCCAGCACAGTGCCTGCTCACTCTGCAGCAGTGAGGAAAGGGCCATCTATGCTCTTTCTCTAAGAAGGGTTCCCACTACTGTGCTTGCTCCCTGGGGGGTCTTGAGGTCCTCTTACCAATCAGGCAGAAGGCAGCAGGAGTATGGGACGAGGCCAAAGTGATCTTCAATTGCTTTATCCAGTCAGCAAAACTGGATGAACAATATGTTTATGGAACTTAATATTATGAGCTCATAGTACAAAAAGCAGAGCTCTGTTTAAGTGGATGCAATATACAAACACAAATGATGTATTGTATCCTTAAAGAGCTCACATTGCATCCTGAGGAGGAGGTTGTGTATTAAATATGCACAAAGAGAAAGAACTGGCCAGCACAAGGAACTATAAGATGAAGACAAAATGAACAGTGCAGAGATTGATACCCGGACTTAATGCACCTTGAGGGTTCAGGAAGGAGGAACTTCGGTTGGGTTTTGGAGAGTAGATAATTATGATAGCCTTCCTTACCTTTCTTTAAGGTTCTTGGAAATTCACACTTTGTAAATCACTTTCACTTATGTTATTTTTAAAGAAGAGTCACTTTGCTCGCTGGTCAGGACTCTTACTGACATAAAGAAATTTTCTTCTTGGGAAGTGGAGGCACGAAGATAAGGATTTCAGCATCAGCCTCAGCTATATCATAGTGAGTTTAAGACCAGCTTGGCTACATTAGGTCCTGTCTCAATTTTTAAAAAATTTTCTCCAGAAAAGTATTGAGCTTAAAGGCCACCTCTGTGACTGAGTAGGTTGGTAGGTGGATATGTACAGTGAAGGCATAACAGAGAGTGCACCAGCCCTTATTGTAAGGCAACACCCTATCCCTTGTGGGAATGAACTTCCCTATATCACCCCTTTATACCCATAGTATAAGCTGTACCTAATATCCATCCTGAAGTCAAAACAAAAGTCCAACAAGCTCTTGCTAGGGATGTGGGGTGAGGGTGGGGGAACATACCTCCTTGTATATGAGCCAAGATGAGCTCAGTCTCCCCAATCTTTTCTACTTTTTTTGCCTCTATGGACTTGAACTAGGATGTGGTATAAAAGCAGGAACAGAAACAGGTAAAGAAGAAGAAAGGAGGCACTGAAACTGCTCCGGTATCTCTTTGTAAAGATGAAAAGAGGGAACCACAAGGAACTGGAAAAAGAAGAGGCAGTGATTGATAAGGAAGTAAGCTTCTCCCTAGAGAAGTTCAAGTGGAGTTTGGACTTTCTCATTTTAGAAAGTGCAAGTGTTATGCATGTGGATACATTTGTACTGGGAAAGAGATCGAAACAATAACTGAGTTGGACGAATTTCTTAAAACTTCCCCTGAGATTCTCTTGCTTCTTTGGTTAGAGCAGAGGAAATCCAGGCATTTGTCCAACCACTGTTTTTGGGGTGGTGGTGGGAGAGCCAAGCTTTCTAGATGGTGCTAAGGAAGGGGCATTTATTTTTCTACACCATCTCTAGCTCCACTTCTCTACTCTCCATACAGTACTACAGCATTTTTTTTTTGTTGTTGTTTTCTAAAATACTAGATTGACAACGACAAAAAGCAGTATCTCATTGATTATGGCTTGTCTGAGAGGAAGGGGCAAGGGAATGGATTTCAATGTATTAACATTTTATTGGCTAAGAGAATGATGCTTCTGAGCCAACTGAATACCTTCCTCATTGACTGTTGCTGGGGAGAAGCCAAAATCATTGGCAGCAAGAGTAACCAGCTGACAGCTGGAGGAAACCACCAGTTCTAAAAATGCTCTGAAAGAGGGGTGAGGGTTTGGGGGGGGGGCTCAGAGGAGGTGGGGGAGCAACAATACTGAACAACTTCCCCAGAGAGGACCTTATATGGGGACATGCTCAGAGTACTTAATTAGCCTTGGGAAGGAAAAGGAGGGGTGGAAGTATATTTAAGCATCCACTATAGTCTTTGGTTAGCCAGTGTCCTAGTTTGTCTCTCCATTGCTGTGACAAAACACTCTGACCACTACTAACTTGGGGAGGAAAGGGTTTATTTTATCTTATATCTCCCGGGTCACAGTTCATCAAAGAGCCTAAGGTAGGAACTCAGGGCGGGAACCTGGTGGCAGGAGCTGGAGCACAGGCCATAGAGGAATGCCACTTACTGGCTTGTTCCTCCGGCCCCTGCTCAGCTTGTTCTCTTATCCAACACAGGCCCACCTGCCCAGGGGTGGCACTGCCCACAGTGGGCTGGGCCCTCCCACATCACTCAACAATCAAGAAGGTGCCCCATGGATATGGCTGCAGGCCAATCCAATGAAGGCAATTCCCCAATTGAGGTTCCCTCAACCCAGGTGTGTCAAGTTGACACTAGAGCTATCCAGCACAGCCAACAACAGGCCTCATAAACCCTCACAAATAGTGATACACATTTTACATATACACATATAACTGAGAAATACACTAGGCACACTTTCTTGATAAGGTAGATACAAATAAGCACTAGAGAGCTTTAAAAAAAAAAAAAAGTGGCCTGAAAATGAGTCTCAAGATAATGGTAAAATCCTGCTGGGAGTGATGGTACATTTCTGTAACCCCAGCAACCCAGGGCTGAGACAGGAGGTTTGCCATGAGTTCAAGTCTAGCCTGAGTTACACAGTGAGTTTAGGCCAGCCTGGGCTACAGAGTAAGACCCTGTCTTAAAACAACAGGGGCTAAAGAGATGACTCAGCAGTTAAGAACACTTGCTGTTCTTCCAGAGGACCCAGGTTCAATTCCTAGCTCCCATAAGGCAGCTAACAACTGTCTGTAAACTACAGTTCCTGGGGCTCCAACACTCTCTTTTGGCCTGTACAGGGCATTGCGTGCACATGGTGCACTTACATACATGCAGGCAAAACACACATACACATAAAAATAAAAATAAAAAATAAGGGGGCTGGAGAGATGGCTCAGAGATTAAGAACACTGACTGTTCTTGAAGAAGACCTGGGTTTGAATCCCAGCACCCACATGGCAGCTAACAATTGTCCTTAACTTCAGTTCCAGGGGAGCCGACAGCTTCTTCTGTCCTCCCTGGGCATTGCACGACATGGGTACACTTACCTATATGCAGGCATAACACTCATACACATAAAAAATAAAAATAATAGGGTAAAATGTATTAATTCATCTAATCTCCTATTGTTTACCCCACCTATTCATTCAATAAACAAATACACCATTAGGTTGTAAATTGTTATAAACATACTCTCAGTGTATCTGGAAGGGGCACAGGATTTTGGAGTCAAATCGAATCCAAGCCTTGCTATTTACTTAAGTGTAATAATGTGATCTTGAATCACTTGATCTCTTGAGCCTTGTTTTCTTTATTTGAAAAATAGGTTCACTACTACCTGCCTTATGGAGGGAGGCAGAGGCAGGCGGATCTCTGTGAGTTCAAGGTCAGCCTGGTCTACATAGTGAGTTCCAGGACAGCTGGGGCTACAGGGAGACCTAGTCTCAAAGAGAAAAAATAAATAAATCAGGGTATAGGGCCGGTGAAATGGCTCAGTAGGTAAACACCCTTGCCACTCCAAGATGCAAGCCTGACAACTTGAGTTCAATTCCTGAACCCATTTAAGGAGGAAGAAGAGAACCAACTACACAGAGTTGTCCTCTGACCTCCACACACAGAGCACCACCACACCCCAAGTGCCCCATCCCCACACTAATGATAAATAAATAAAATAAAAATCAGGGGTTCTACTCAGTTTCTATTTGTGCTCACAATTCAGATGTTAAAACTATGTGGTGCCTACTATAGCACTTTTCTATACTTTTCTATAATTACCTCAGAAGCCTTAGAATGGGGTTCATTCTGCAAACAAAACCCAGCGTGTAACTTAGTTACAAAGTCAGTGGGTTTCAGAGTTGGTATTACATTCAAACCCAGTATTATCTCATTTTGAATCTTCAAGCCACCTTAAATTTTTAAGATCTGGAGCTGGAGAAATGGCTGTGTTTAAAAGTACTTCCTTCTCTGATAGAGAAATCAGATTCAGTTCCTAGCACCCACATGGTGGCCTTTTTCTGGTCTCCTTGAGCACTAGGTACCCACATGGCACACATACATACATGCAGGCAACACACACACATAAGATACAAATAAGTTATCACCTCCACCTCGCTCCAATGTACCTATTCCTTTAATAACCGGGAGAAGCAAGCTAGGATGGACAAATTTGCCCTATCTAAACAAAAATATCAGCTACTGGCCACAGCTCTAAGGGCTCCTCCAAAGAAGACAATCTCCGGCTCCACTGCGACAGAGCATCAGCCTGCCCTCAATGTGGACAGAGAGGTCATTGGAGGATCGATTGTCCTTCTTTGCCACATCAAGGTAGGCCAGTCTCCTCCTTGACCCCATCCATTTTGCAGGAGTCTGTCACCAATCTTCTGGGCCTGGTGACCAAAGACCGATGGGGTCCTGGTTCCTCAGCCCCCACCTCATCTATAACCATCAACATGGAGGAGCCCAGGATATGGCTACAGTAGCTGGTAAGTCTATTTCCTTTATTATAGACATGGGGTCGCCTAGATCTGAGCCCTATCAGATCCAACAGCCTCTTCTGACCTCTGCGGGCATTGCATGACACAGGTGCACTTACCTACATGCAGGCAATACACATACACACATAAAATAAAATAAAAATAATAAAAATTTTAAAAACCTAATAATAGTTTTCCCATAAATTTCCTTAAGTTCTTCATTTCCAGACTTCTGTACTTATGGTTTTCTCTGCTTGGAACACTGTTCATCTGTTAAAAGATAATTTCAAGTCAGGCATGGTGACTCATGACTAATTGGAAGAGCACATGAAGGCTGAGTCAGAAGGATCCAGCCTGGGACATACGGTGTGACCCTGTCTCAGTGGGATATATATGTTCATATATATTTCATATATATGTATGAAAAGGTAAAAATTATGACTCATACTTGTTTAGGAAAAAGTTATTCTGACACTTAATAACTTTTTTCAAGATGATGATTGTGAGAGGTAAAAAGGAGAGAAGGAGAGAGAGAGAGAAAGAGAAAGAAAGAGAATAGGCTTTTGGGTCAAATGAGTTTGTAGTTGGAAAGAAAATTACATGGAGTAGGGGGTTGCTAGAAAAACTGACTTAACAGGATTCTTGTTGAAGGCAGAGGAGGGTTATCAGATATCAAGAAGGTGGTGGTGAAACTCTTGCTTATCTGGTTTGGCAGGATTCTTTCTTTAAAACTGTTTGGGCAGGACCAAAATAGGGCCCAAAGATAAGATCTAGTAGAGCCTATCTAACATTTGGTTAAGAAGAGTCTTTTTTAATAGCCATATAATAATGGAACATATGTTTATTGTGTTTAACTCATGAAGAAACTGGCAATTAAAGTCAGTACAAGAGAAAATTTAGATAATACACTTTTACAGATCAGGAGTACAGAACTGAATAAGAAAATGGGGACAAAAATTGCTTTTTTTCACAAGTGGGATTTACCAGACAGAATAGAATTTGATGCAGGCCACTTATCTATACTGAGTTTCAAAGTAACTTCCTTGGAAACGCTGCTGTAAAGCAGGATGTGCAGTAGCGGAGTTACTGAGCTGCCTTCCGGGAATCCCCACGTGTGAGTGAGGTGTCATTTCTAGGACATCATACTTAGCAGACTATTTTGTTTCCTCTCCCCATTCCCACGCAGGAGATAATGAGCTCCTTGAGGCAGACACCGTAATTAGTCTCTTGTTTCCTCAGCATGAGTATTTGCTTTTAAGAAATAAGCTAGGGGCTAATGGAAGCCACAGATTTAAATATCTTGCATATCACCGTAGAGTCCATTTTACTCTAATACTTAGGGAAACATGTTTTTACTTTAGAGCGCACACGCTGCTTTTACTTCCACGTTATACGTTTCATTGTTTACTAATTTCAAAGCCTGTGGATATCATGGAGCTACAAGTAACTTGCTACAGCAGTCTGCAGCAACTCAGAAGCAGCCAGAACCAGTAATAAATTTGTTACTAGGCAGAACTAGTCAGCAGGGGGCGCTATTGACACAGTAGGAAAAAGTGCTCAGCCTACCCGGGGTTAAGGTCGTCACATGCATCAGAAGTGCTCATTGGCTCTCGGTTAGTCTCAACTCTACTGAAAAACAAATCTTTACAAATCTGAGGTGGGAAACGGAATCCCGTTAGGCGCCTGCGAGGTGGAAATGAACCTCCGGGGATGCAGGGCTCCTCCGCGCCACCCGCTGGCATCTCCAAGAAGCGGCTCACCAGCCCGCAGCTGGTACTGAGCCCCGGTCCTTCGCTCATCGCGAGGCTCCGCCTCATGACGTGGACCCCGCCCCCAGCGCCCGCTTCCAAGATGGTGGCGGCGATGTCAGCCCGGCTGTTGGGGTGCCGGTGACGACGGGAAGTCGACCAGGTATGGTGGGCTGGAGAGCGTGGAGAGAGAGACCTCGGAAGAAGGTTTGGGCGGTCGGGGGGATGAGAAGTTTTGAGTAAAGGCTATAGACAAGGCTAGGCACAGACCGAGTCTCGGGTGGAATTGTAGACGCGGGCCGGTTGGCTTCACGCTGCACGCTGGGGCAAACGCAAGGGGCGATGGGGATGGGATGGGCGTGCTCGGAAAGAACGGGGTTCTCATCCCCAGCAGAGCGCTGACCACGCCCCTCCGGGTGAGCCCGCCCAGGTGTCCCTGACCCTCTCTGCCTTAGCCCTACCTTCTCTGTTTCTCACGTCAGCTGTAACCCTCCTCCCCATTAGGCTTGGTGAAAGGTGGCAAAGGTAGAGAGGACGCCACCCCCACCCTACTCGGGTCACGTTCTAGGGCTGTTTGCTTGCAGTTCGCAGGTGGTCACGTTCTTTGCACCCGCGGAGGAGTTCCCTGGTACGTGAAGAACGCAAAGTACCTGTGTCCTATTTTGCCCAGGCTTCTAGGCCACTCCATGGTTCTGTCACGACTGTCTTGCTTCTTGAAATGGGTTTTACGTGACTGCATTAGTGTCCCTGCCTCCATTCCACAAGCCCGTCCAGTTGGAGTAGGGGGTTAAGTGTAGACCTGCCCCAATACACTCCAGTAGGGCCTGAGAGAACCTTAACCTGGCATTTTCTCTTTCCAGTCACTTTCCCTCACTTCCCCTAACCGGAAAGCTGCTTCATCCTGATCTTGATCTCTGCTCATGCATCCTTGACCTCTTCTGTTCCGGCTGGTCCCAGATTTGCTGTTGGAATGCCTATCTCGGTCCTCCGTGACAGTTCTAATTTTAGATAATGCCTCACATCTCTGCCCCCCGGGAACCCCCTGGAGCCCTCATGATCCGGAAGAAGACAGCTTGAAAGCAGGTGAGTCTGTCTCTTGTAAGATTGGAGAGATTTTCAAGACTTGTGAAATGGATTTGGGACTTGAATGATTTATGCATTCTTGAGGGTGGAGACTGAAGATGGGGGGAGTGGTTGGGGGAGGTGGATGAAAATGAAACTTGGACTAGAAGTAACATGTGTAGGGCTGCTGGCAGTTACACTGTACTGATTACACCTGTGTTCCTTTCTGCAACTTTGCCTGCCTGTACACTCCCCTCCCCCACTGGCACCACCTTCATTTCTACCTGCTGATGTCTCTGCTGGCTTGCTGTCTTCCTGCCTGCTCCCAGAAATCCTCTCTCTCCCTTTCCAGCCTTCAAGTCAGAATGTTGCGGAGATTGCTGGAGAGGCCCTGCACATTGGCCCTACTTGTGGGCTCCCAGCTGGCTGTCATGATGTACCTGTCACTAGGCGGCTTCCGAAGCCTTAGTGCCCTATTTGGTCGGGAGCAGGGCCCAACATTTGACTACTCTCATCCCCGAGATGTCTATAGTAACCTCAGTCACCTGCCTGGGGCCCCAGTAGCTGCAGGGGGTCCCCCAGCTCCTCAAGCTCTACCCTACTGTCCAGAAAGATCACCTTTCTTAGGTAAGTACAAGAGGAAGGAGGAGGTGGAGAAGAGGACAAAGTGTAGGGTCAGGGAGTCTTGGGCAGGCTTGGAGTGGGACTTAGATTTATGTCCCACTTAGATTCATGTACTCTCAAGTGGGCTAAGATTGAGATAGAGTGGGCTGTGAATTCAGTGTTTAGACAAGGTCTTGGGTCACAAGCTTTTCACTGCCTGCCCATTTATGGGCTCTGCTTGCCCAAGGCTAAGAATTTGTAGATGAGTCCTCCTTTAATTAGTTGGAAGGCCTATTCTCTTTTCTGGACTGTAGCTTCAATGTGGGGCAAGAGAAAGTTATATAGAACCCTAAAATAAAAGGTAGGCTAAGTAAGGAGTCTGCCTGAGCCTCCAGGCTTACAGAACTGTCTTAAGGAAAGGAAAGGAAACCCAAGGCTTGTTCAGTTTATGAATGAGCCCTTGGGAATCTGACGCTCACCCAGAACCAGAATGTTCTTGCCAGAGGTCTGCCAGATCCTAATACTCAGTCTTTTCTTCCACCTTCAATCCTTGAACTTGCCATTCCTTCCCAACAGTGGGTCCTGTGTCAGTGTCCTTTAGCCCAGTGCCATCACTATCAGAGATTATGGAGCGGAATCCCCGGGTCGAACTAGGGGGCCGGTACCGTCCTGCAGAGTGTGAGCCCCGTTCCCGAACAGCCATTATCGTGCCCCATCGTGCCCGGGAGCACCACCTGCGCCTGCTGCTCTATCACCTGCATCCCTTCTTGCAGCGCCAGCAGCTTGCATATGGCATCTATGTCATCCACCAGGTACCCTCAATCTCCTCCTTACTCTTTCACTGATATAAGGAACCCTCGAGTAAATGTCTCTTCTCTCTTACAGTGGGACCCTGTAAGAGGGCAGACAATAGAAACTGAAGCACTGGCCTTGCTTTCATCCTTGTTAGTCCCACTCCTTATTCTGTTTAGAGAACCCCCACTCTCCTATACTCTTCAATGATTTTTCCTTTGTTGAGTGGCTTATGCAAATTTGAAATTTGGCAGAATGTGGGCTAAATTCTAGTTCTGCAGTTTGTGATATGTATGATATTTGATGAAGATGTCCCCTCTAAAATGAGAACTAATTAACATACCAATTATTCCACATGGTTGTCAGAAAGAAACTCTAGATGTCAGGCACATACTGATATGCATGAAAATTTTGAATTAATTTGAATGACTAAATGAAAAAGTTTTTTTTTTTTTCAAAACAGTTCCCTGGAACTATGTAGATCAGGCTGGCCTTGAACTCACAGAGATCCACCTGCCTGGCTCTGCCTCCCGAGTGCTGCATTTAAAGGCATGAGCCATCACACCTGGCTTTTTTTCTTATTTTTTTTCTTTTTAAGATGAGGTGGTTTTTTTTGGTCTTTTTGAGACAGGGTCTCCCTGTAGCCCCAGCTGTCCTGGAACTCACTATGTAGACCAGGCTGGCCTTGAACTCACAGAGATCTGCCTGCCTCTGCCTCCCAAGTGCTGGGAGTAAAGGCATGCACCACCACACCTAGTCCTTAAGATGAGTTTTTATTTGTAGCCTAGACTGGCCTCAAACTCAAGATCTTCCTGCCTCAGGCTTCTGAGTGCTGGGGATTACAGTCCTAAGGCCATGTTCAGTTCTTTATCTTTCTCATTCTTCTTGCCCCACATCTCACTTAGATTTCCTTTTTTTACTTTAGCCTCATGCTACCTACCTTCTCCATGCATAGTCCTTCTCCATTATCTTCTAGGCTGGAAATGGAACATTTAACAGGGCAAAGCTACTGAATGTTGGGGTGCGGGAAGCCCTGCGTGATGAAGAATGGGACTGCCTGTTCTTGCATGATGTGGATCTCTTGCCAGAAAATGATCATAATTTGTATGTGTGTGACCCCCGGGGACCCCGCCATGTTGCTGTTGCCATGAACAAGTTTGGATACAGGTAGATGGAATGGAAGGGTGCTAGAGAGTAGGGAAACCAGCCATGAAGTAGCCAAGGGGGTTGTGGGTAGGGATGACTCTCCAAGCTTGTAGAATTCAAAGATTTTTTTTCTCCCTAGCCTCCCGTACCCGCAGTACTTTGGTGGGGTCTCAGCACTCACTCCTGACCAGTACCTGAAGATGAATGGCTTCCCCAATGAATACTGGGGCTGGGGTGGTGAGGATGACGACATTGCTACCAGGTCAGACTTCCTATTACACCTATCTCTGCAACTCTGGCCATGACCTTTCAGCACTAAACTTTAACTTCCTGGTTCTGCATTGAGCCCATTCTTTACTCTCAGTCTTTTAGGTCTAGTCAGGTCAGGCTTTGCACACTTGATGCCCATTCTGTGAAATTTCAGTTTTCTAGTTAGATTTGGTTATATACCTGGGAGAAGAGATAAGATCAATAGGAAACATCATGGAACTCCAGATCTGAAGAGAGGCCTAGAGACAGGTTAGTTTTTCCTTCTGCTAGGCCTACATACAGACCACTTCTGTGAAAAGGGGAGAGAGGGACTCTGGTTTCTATAGCCCAGAATCACTTAAAAAAAAATGGGAGGGGGGCTATGCATTGGCATAGTGCCAACTTATTTCTTAGCACATGAAACATTCTGACCTTTAGCATCCACTGTCCCAGTTTTATGTGTGATGTGAGCATATGGGTTTGATATGCTGGATCTGTTACTTCCCCTCCCTTTGTCTCCTCTGCAATGACATCTGTATGAATATTCATCTCCTGTGTATGTTCTGCACCCAGCAAATTCCACATGCATTTCCTCAGTTCCTTCACAAGCCATCTTCACTTCTGTGTGTCAGAATTAGGACTTGTTTCTTGTAAGGTCCTGATTATCTGGGTCTTCCCTTTTCTTTAATGTATGGCAGCAGCGGGAAAGGAGATGGGTAGTGTGTATGTTTAGCATATGTCAGACCCTGGGTTTAATGCCCAGAACCAAAGGGCAGTAGGGCTGAGATTGCTGAGTCTGGGTCTGCAATTTCTGTTCTTTTGACAAAATGGCCTCATTCTGTTCTCACCAGACTGCAAGGGCAACTTCCGAGAGCCATTTAGAAATCAGGTGTAGGAGGTACAAATCTACATCAGTCAGTTGTTTAAAGGCCCCAAGGTGCTCGGCACTAAGGCTCCATGGATTTGGATACATCCAGCTTTAGCATTTTCTTTTCGTTTTTTGGTCATTTTGAGGCAGGGTCTCCCTGTAGCCCCAGCCTGACACTATGTAGACCAGGCTAGCCTCGATTTCACAGAGATCTGCCTGTCTCTGGCTGCCGAGTGCTGGGACTAAAGGCATGGTTGTGCCACTATGCCTGGCTCAGCTTTAGCATTTTCTTTAGCATTTCCTTCTTTCTGTTTGATTTTCTCTGGCCTTCTCATATTTGGCAGTTTTTTTCTTTTTCCTTCCTGACAGAAGAATTATTTTTTGTATACAGAAGTATATAATCCCTTCCTTGTTGGTCTTTGCTTTCTTATTCACCTGTCAGCAGTTTTCTTCCACTCTAGATCCTCCAAGATCCCCCCTCACTTTTCTCACAGGGTACGCCTAGCTGGGATGAAGATCTCGCGGCCCCCCACCTCTGTGGGACACTATAAGATGGTGAAGCACCGAGGAGATAAAGGCAATGAGGAAAATCCCCACAGGTAGGAAGAGAGAACTGTCTAAAATTGTTGGAGTCTCAGGTTTCTTATCTCTAGCCAGAAAACTCCAAATGTCCCTACATTCCTGGCAGTTCCTTTCTGTATCTTAGTCTCAAACCTCTAACCCTCAGATTTGACCTCCTGGTCCGTACCCAGAATTCTTGGACACAAGATGGAATGAACTCATTGACATACCGATTGCTGGCTCGAGAGCTGGGACCTCTCTATACCAACGTCACTGCAGACATTGGGACTGATCCTCGGGGTCCCCGGGCTCCCTCTGGACCCAGATACCCACCTGGCTCCTCCCAGGCCTTCCGGCAAGAGATGCTGCAGCGCCGGCCCCCAGCTAGGCCTGGCCCTCTGCCTACTGCCAACCACACAGCTCCCCGTGGTTCACACTGACTCCTCCTTGCCCACCTGAATCAGAGAGGTTGTATTCCCCCACCCTCAGCTCCTCACTGCTCTCAGGGGGCTGTGGGGGAAACTAAAACTTTAGTGCTATGTTGGGGGGCGGGGACCTCTCCTCACTGCTAGACTGGAGCTGGGCTCCTCTAGACCTGGAGGTTCCTCTTTCTAGGGGTCACCTGCCAGGGCTTATGACTGTGAATCCTTGATGTCATGATTTTATGTGACGAATCCTGGGAGTCCTCTACCCCCAGGAGTAGGAGCAGGGCTGGACCCCAAGCCCCTCCATGGGGCTTCATCTGGGACCTCTGTGAATATTTATTCTATTTATGGTTCCCAAGAAGCTGTCTGGTGAAGGAAGCCCCTACCTGGGCACTTTCTGCCAGTACTGGAGTAGTTCCCTCTTCTGGTTTTGGCTCGGGGGCTGGGATTTTGATATCTTTTCTAATAAAGGACTTTGTCTCACTTTTGCTTCTTCTTTCTGCATCCCAGGCACACGTTACCTTAACCCATTGGAACCCCTAACCCAAACCTACAGGCTTACAAAATAGCAAGACCAAGCTAAGCTCTGGCAACTTTTATTTCATGAGTGGGACATGGGGATCAGCTGTTAGGTTCTGTGCCCAGGACAGTGACTGCTGCCTGGCGCCCACTCTCTATACAGTCATTGACAGCGACCCCCTCATAAGAGGCACCAGCCAAAGTCAGCGGCAACCTTTGAGCAGTCAGGAATTGCATAGCTGACTCTGAAAGGGAAGGATGAAAGGAATGTTATAGCTGGAGTCTGATTTCCTCAGCCTGGCTGCTTTCCCAACTTACCTAGTTTTTGCCAGTGGCCTAGTGTATACTGAGGGATGCAGTTCTGAGGAGAGAAGATGCAGAGGAAGGTTTGTTGCTGATTTCCAAGGCCTTGGCTGACATATTGATAAAATATTCCAGTCCTTGCCTTCAAGGCCTTCAGTGGGGAACTGATGAGGATTTACCTCAACTCACCTTATGTAAATGGACCAAGCAATGACTTGGTTTCTCCTTCAGTCCTAATTGTGTGGCAACTGCTTCCTGTGCCTGCTGTTGGAACAGCTCTTGAGACAATTCATGGCTACTAGCTTCTAGCATTTGTAGCCAGGAGCCTCCCAACATCACCTAAGGAAAGAATACAGCACTGACCAACTTGGCCTTGCCTACTCTAAGACACAGAGGAGCCCTTGGGAAACCCCACTAAGAAAGTTTCCTCCTCACAGTTACTCTGAGGCCTGGGGCATTCCCATCCTGCTCAGGAAAAGCAACTGAGTCATACACAATTCCCAGGACACTTGGGTCTTCTGAGGATGGCACCAAATGTCCAAATCCCTGGAGAGGAAGATATCTATGGGTCAGGAAGGAAAGGCTCCAGTTGAATCCATGCTCCCCCACCCCCCACCTCCATGTCATACCTGGACAGGCAGACGAGCTCCTCGGTACTGCAGGTTCACCACAGCTACAGACACGGCAGTGATGGTACTCAGGACATGAGCCAGAGGTGCAGCCTCAGCAGGGAGCAGCTTGCTAAGCACTGGAGGAGATTGGGCAGAGGCATTCATACTAGGTCAGCTGTTTTATTAAACTGTCATAGGGATGACCAGTTCAGGAGCATGGTGTGGTCCTGCTGGCCTAGAAAGCCAATAGCTATTGCCTCATGATGGTTGGGGAAGGGTAGGGGTTATCCCATTAATTACCTGAAGCTGGAATGGCACTAATAATGTGGTCAGCCTCCAGACTGCTGTCTCCTAGAGACACCTGAGAGATACAGTGAGAATGAGTACTTTATGGATAAAGTGAGATTTGCTGTTTTACTCTCAGTTTCCCAGGTACCCCAAAGGCAGGAAAGACTGGGTGCTGACCCATGATGAAGAATATGAATGACAGTCATCTGAGGAAAAGTCATTCCTCTTTCCACTCTAGGAAGTAGGCCACAGAGGCCAGTGTAGCTGCTTTGAAGTGTTCAGTGAAAGTGGGGGTGTTCTTTCCCTATCCCTGAGGCCACTCAGCACTACTTCTACCCACAGGCTTGCATCTAAAAGGCCTTTGAGGAAGGTCCATATATAAATCCTAGGAACCTGGGGTAGCCAATATCTAAATAGTTTCAAAGGCAAGAAAATAGTAAGCCGGTACTGTTGCCCCTGACCTAATAAAACCACTCAGACAAAATGAAATTGACACAGGCTCACTACACTACAAAGGGTTCTCTTACCTTCCAGCGCCCTTCTGGTTGGAGGCTGAGCCCACAGACCGGCTGACCTCTGAGAACAGTGACTCCTTTACTAATCAGGTGGGTGTGAAGGGCCTGGGGCAACATCTCCATCCCTCCACGGAGTGACCACTGGCTCCATCGCTCAGCTCGGGCCTGACGAATAAGTGAGGAGTCTGGCTGTGGACTCCGCCCTGAAGAAGCAAAAAAGATAATCAAAACAGTACCCCTTAACCAAAGTACCTAACTTTTGCAGTCCTTAATATCTTCACCCTTTGAATGAATTCCCCCCCCTCACCTGCCCCCAGCAGCAGCCCCAGTAATATGGAACGATGGGTTTGCTCAGCTTGAAAGAGACTGGGAAAGCAGGATCGGATACTGAGCTCCCGGCTGTTGCCTGCAAACACTCCACGGCAAAGACTGTCCATAGCTAGAGATGCCACCTTAAGGGTAAGAGTGGGACTGAGAGGCCAAGGAATAAGAGCTATCCTGACTGATTTCCATTGCCCCTGCTAGGTAGGGAATGAAGGTGGGAGAGGGTTTAAGTTAGGGTTGTTCCCACTGTAACAAGGTAGGAAAGAAGGGAAGGCATTTACTCCCCACACTGAGCTTTGGAGATTCAGACAATTTGAAGAGTACACCCCCAAATGATACAGAAGAGCCCCTGGGGTTAGGTCTGAGTAGAAGACTCAGCAGCTAGTTTAGCAGGGGAGAGGTCTAAGACCACCTCTGAGCAGTGTCACCTCAGGTCCAAGGCGCCGCTGGGCAAAACTGTGCACAGTCTCATCAGGCTCTTTGCCCCTGGATTTCATCAACTCCCTCAGCCCAGCCCAAAACAGAGGTTTGGAGAAGGGGGGTGAAGGGCGGAGTAGCCCCCTGCATGGAGGAAGGCAGGATGAAAAGAAAGCTCCTGAACTCACCTTCCCAGCTCCAGGGCGTTGTTTTCATTCATTTGGCCCCCTTTTGCTGGGAGGGTTGACAAGGAGAGAAGGGAAGGGATGTGCATGCTGTAAGGTGAAAGTGTTACCTGAGGCCAGAGGGTAGGGGGTGTAGCGCACCGCCTACATACAGGAACCTGTTCTGGGCAGCCGGGTGGTCTCCCCGGACAGGCAGCACTTCTGGCTCCAAGCCAAGCTCGGAAACCTGCTCTCCACACGCCCTCAGGAAGAGGAGAAAGTAAAGATCTGACCCACCAATGTCCCTCCTCTCTGCAACTCTATCCCGTTGAAGAAACCTCCTTCACTACATTCCCTACACTTTCCCCAAGCCGCTCACCAAGAGCAGCGTCCTGGCTCCCAAGGCTCCTGCAGGCCTGATTCCACGAGGTCCAAGTTCAAAGATCGCACCATCTGATCCTCGGACTGAGCGGATCCAGCCCCCTAAACGCTTGCTGCCCTCCACTAGTATCACCTGGCGGCAAAAGGGACCCACTGTCAGTGCAGGAAGAAGGGGCTGGAGGTAGGGAAGGCTGGAGAATCCATCCAGCTATTGCTGGAAATGAGTATTACATGAGGCTTTCTCTGGCACTATTGGGGCACTCACCTTAGGGGGACAAGGGGCTCGGATCAGATGGTAACTGGCGGCCAAGCCGCTGATGCCTCCGCCCAGCACGACCACGGTCCGGCCCATTGGGAAGCCTAGGGAAAGTTCCAGGTACGGATAGGCAGACCCAGAGGCACCCAGTTTTACATCTCCAGAAGCAGCCTCCCTTGGTTCCACACCCCAGCCCGGCCACTTACTGATTAATGGGCAACTAAGCCGGAGGACCGGGTTCTGCGGAGGGCAGATAAGGGCCACGCCCATACTATCTGGCCTGGGCAGGGCTCCACCCAAGGCCTCCCGAGGCCAGAATTCTGCTTCCCCTGCCAAAACCGGGTCGCAAATGCAAGTCTGGGGTCCCCGCCCCTAACTCTTTCTGTCTCTCCGACTCTCGGTCCACTCCATTCTGGCGGCACGCACCCGAGCCTCTTTCCTGCTTTTGGATTGGTGGGTCCTGGATTGGCGAACCCGGGATCACGTTCTCCAATGAACACACCGAATTGGCCGTGACGCTAGACGCCGAGCAACCGCGACCTCTGAGTCAGCTCAGTGGGTGTTAACCAGTCCATTGCCCGATGGTAGTCAATTGCAGTAACGCTGCCGTCCCAGGGGCCAGCGAGGAGCTGGATCCGGGCGTTAGCATTCCCCGGCTCAAGCTTCCCAGGCCTGGGGTGAGAACCCCGGAGGGCGGGCCCCTCGGGCTTTGGTGGTAGGGAGAGACAGGGACACTGGAGGCCCGTCCGTGGGGAGGTCGCACCATAAACAGCTCCTTGATGTTAGCAACAGGCTGGGCCTACGGGAGCTAGGGCCGCTCGGCAACGAAACCAGTGTTTGTCAACAGGGGTTCTTGGAGGCCTTGCTCTCTAGGGGCAGTCCCCATCTCTGGCAAAAGCCGGCGTCTCAATGCCTGCAACCTTGGTTTCAGGCCTCCCTGCAGCTTCACAAGTCTCAAGGTTGGATTTCCTTTTCCTAAATCCTAACTCCTTGGGCACAAGACTGGGACCGGCACCACGCCTGTCTTTTTTCCCTTCTGTTCTGAGAGCGCCCCCACCTGTCCAGACGTGGAACCGGGTCCCAGGAAGGCTCCAGCTGGATGAGTTCTCTATCTCCATTGTCCACCCACAAATGCGAATACAAACACGAACATCACTTTTATTAAAATTTATTCACAAAAAAGTGAGATTGCAGAGGTTCTGGGGGCTGTACACGGACAGGGGCCTGGTGAGATCTGTACATGGGGCAGGGAGACATGGGAGCCTCCAAGTGGAAGGATACTTCTTAAAAAAAATAATGGGAACTACAACCCCACCCACCCCCCTCCCCGATTAAAAAGACACAAAAATAGACGTCTCTGAGGTAAATGGGGAGCCTGGGGGCTGAAGGATGTTGAAAGGGTTTCACAGGTGCCAGGGCTTCAAGATGGTGTCACAGGCACCGGGGTGGCTCCTGCATCAGTTGGTAGAACAGCACGTAGCCCTCACTGGATGCCACCTGATTTTCACTAACAGGGGAGACACTAGGAAGGGAAATGGAGCCATGGTTCTAGTCATTCCTGTGTATTCCCTCCTTCCCACAAGATTCAACCTCAGAGTATTCAGGCAGAGATGAGAATGAGACCCCACCACCACCTTGCCTTTTGTCAGGCACTCTCTGTCTCCTGGGGCTTCATAGACAGGGAGGGTGCCAGGGGTGCAGTGGGGTGGGGCAGGAGTTGAATAGGAGGCTGTTCTCACCGGGAGTCATTGTAGACATGCCAACCAGTCTGGCACCGGCACAGGGCTGTATAGTGGCCATAGTGGACGCTACCCGAGTGGTTGCAAAGAGCATACAGCTGGTATACAGGGCTTCCTGTGGGGTTAGACAAGAGCAAGTTCTGCAGTCGAGAGTTGTGCTCCCCTCCTAAAGGCTCCTTAGGACCTTCTCCACTAGACTCACCGGCTTTGTCACTGGCAAAGTCCCCTAGGCTCAGTCGCTGCAGCGGGAAGTCTACACCTACTGAACTTTTCTTGATGGAGCCTCGGGAGGTGGAAAATCGATTCAGATCTAAGCCCTGGTTAAGGAGCATTTGGGAAGTAGAGGGACTCTAAGGGGGACTGTGCTCCTAAATTGTGTACCCCTCACTCCCCCAACACATCCTGGGAGCTGGTAGAGCAAGTTGAGGTGGCAGACTTTTCCTAAGTAAAACTTGGTGAAGGTGAGGAAACAATGTATGGGAGATATCCTAAGAGAAATAAGAACTCGAAGACTAGGATATGGAGCACAAGGATTCGGGGAAATCTTTGTACTGTCAACTTTTTGGTACTTCGTGTTTTCTGCCGACATCGGTCACATACCTAAATAAATGCCAAATGGTGTTAGGTTAATGTGCTCTCACATCAGCTGGCTTTTCTGACACCCAATTCACAAAAAAAATTTAGTACATTTCTATTTACTTGGGGGCAACCCCCCGCCCCCCCCTCCCCAGCCTTCCACAGGTGCACTAGGAGGACATAGTTGAGACTCCACAAACAGAAGCATGTAAACCACTATTCCCCATGCTAAGGAAGCATGCATCTCCCTTTACCCATAAAATCCTCCCTTACCCCTAACCCCTATCAGGTCTCCCACCCTTGTAAACCCCACATACTGGGGCATTTTCTGACTCTAGCTCTTCTTCCTTGGTGAAAAGGCTGAAACAATCCCGCAGAGACACTTTGCCCCCAGCAAATCCTTTCTGGGGGGAAAGGGAAAGAAAGGGTCAGCATGTTCTGAATTCCTTTTTCAACTCTTAATCCAGGCTTCAACTCTGCTCTAGAGACCCAAAGAGTTCCCATCCACACTTAGGGGTGGGTAGGGTTGGGTCACAAACCCCATGTTCTTTCCACCCCTGGAATCCTCTGGAATCCCACCTTGGGGATGGGCAGGGACAGGTCACAAAAAACCTCGAAGGTCGTGGAGCGATACCCACAGGCCTGGCACTTGAGGCAACTTTTCAACTGGCCCACAAACAGGTCTAGAGGGAAGCAAAGGAGCGGGAGAAAAAAAATCATTGTTGGATGCCCAAGGTGCTTTCTTGGAATTCTGTTTCTTCCCAACCCTTTGCTTGATCCTCCTTTCTAACTACAATATTGCCACTAAACTCTTCACACTGTTTCACATTTCCTTCATCCAGTCTTGCTCCCATACCCATTAATAACAGCAATTTCTCTGCCCCTAAGCCTGCACACATACAACACACACTAATTATCCCCCATTGCATTGCCCCATTCCATACCCACAATCTTGCTGTCCTCTCGCTCCAGGTAGTGCTTCCACATTAAGTTGGCTCGGTCATCATCACTACCACAGATCAAGGAAGTGGGGGGCATCCGTGAGATAGCAGCAATACTGGGCACCCCCAACACCACTGAAATTATCCACATAGCCCTGTTTCCCACCCACACACCAGCTCCTTCCCTAAATTTCTAGTTACAATAATGCTTCTGGGAACTTTCTGGGGGAAATTAAAGATGAGAGGAAAAAGAATATACATAAGGGAAGAAGATGTCATCTTCCTCCACAAGCCCTTTTCATGTACTTTGTTGTACCCCCTCCCCCCCAGTTTGGTCACATCCCTAGCACTATTTTCTGCCTCCATCTGCAACCTTCAGCCTCCCTCCTCCCCCATTCCTTCCTTCCTTTTATTTCTAACTGCTTCTCACCCATTTTCTATGCTAAAGGGTTTCCCTAGGCCCTATATTTCCAGTCTTGACTAGCTTAGTTTTATGAAGATGAATCCTGATCAACTAGGGAGAGGAGGGAGGAGGAGCAACTCTTACCTTAACTCGGGTTCTTCACGTAGAGCCCCTCCTCGGCGAGGTGGAGGGGGAAATGGACCATTGGCCAGGATTGGTGGTGCCCGGCGGCCTCGTCGGTTGATTTCAAGGTGCAACCGCTCCATGAGGAGCTTCAGGAACTCTTGGGCATCCTGCTGGCTACAGCCAGACAGAATATGGATAACTGATCTACTCCAAAGAC
The DNA here is from genome assembly GCF_000622305.1 of Nannospalax galili. Classification (NCBI taxonomy): domain Eukaryota; kingdom Metazoa; phylum Chordata; class Mammalia; order Rodentia; family Spalacidae; genus Nannospalax; species Nannospalax galili. The sequence continues at coordinate 217,722 of NW_008350788.1, forward strand.
AGTATCCCCTGCCCAAATATGGGTCCCTACTTCCTGGATGGAGAGTATCTTAAGACTCAGAACAATGCTGCTGGCCCCAACCCCAGACTTGGTCAGAGTCAAATCCTATCCCCCCAGTTTTCCCACCTGTATCCAGAGAAGGAAGGAACATATTTCTGGAAGACAGCTCGGAATCGAGTAGGATTCACAGCTTCACAGGAGTCAGGGTGCCAGAGGGCACCAATCACATCTGCAAAGGCTATGAGGTGAAAATGGGGAAGAACACAAAGATTAACATCTGGAGGCGTGGGCAAGAGAGTCAGTGGGTAGAAAAAACCACCTCTAGGGAAAGCAGACCCTGGGAAAAATGGATATAAATGCCAGATTGAAGGGTTGGAGGCTATGAGCATTAGCAGACAGAACTGCAGGGGTTGGGAGAAAGACAACAGGAGTTGTTGCCCACCTTCAGTGAGCTCCTGGGCTCGGCCTCCTCCAGGCACCTCTTGCCGGAAGTCCCTTCTAAGACAAAAGTCTCGAAGAGGCCGAGTGCTGCTCAGACACTGGAGAACGGCATTCAGGAAGCACTGGGGAGCAGTAGGAACACTGCCATTATCTTTCCAGACTGGTGCCCACAAACTTAGAAGAGCTTCAGTGCCCTCCTTCCACATGCCTTCCCCAAACCCGCAGGTTGTCTCCACCCCAACATTATTTCACATTCCTTTTATAGAGGAAGGACAGGAAAATGGCTCTTACTGTGTTTCCCAGATTTCGGAGACCAACATGACCAGAGCCCAGAAGCAGTGTATGATGAGCCTGGAAGGTCAGAGTATAGTCAGCAGGTCTCCACATAGTCTAAGTGGCACTTTCAGTCTCTCCATAGCATGTTGTCAACTGCCTCCCCAACCCCATACATGCCCCAACTCTACCCTCTTTTCCTCACTGGTCTCCCTACCTCACTGGTCATGAGCAGTAAACCCATCACAGCTGAGTGTACCACAGACTCAGCCATGGCTGTCACACCTACTCCCCATCTACTCCTCTGGCCAGCTAGTCGGCGCTGCAGCTCCTGCGGCAACTCCCCAAGCACTGGCATGGTTGCCCAGTTGCTCCCCACCCCCACCTTGCTACCCCCAAATCCCCCTCCTGCCCCCGTGGCCCTTTCTTGCACCCTCTCCTGCTGGCTCCAACTGCAATCAGCCTAGCTCAGTTAGCTCAGGAAATGGGCAACCACATCTGCTCAGATGTTCTAAGCCCGTCCCTCTTTAGCTCCAGGGATTAATTAGGCCTAGGCACAGTCCTAGGAGAGAAGGTACAGTAAAAGAAAGGAAGGGCCTAAGGACCCAAAGAAGAATTCTAAATAGTTGGGTAATTCCCTGGGGACTAGAATGGCACACCAAGTTGGGGAATCACACACAACCAAAAATACGATCTAGAAAACCCAGAAGGGGGAAGACTCCATCAGTGTAATGAGAGGTTGACAAAGGGACTCGAAGGACAGAAAGTCACAACATGACAAGACAGTTGGAGGCATAACAGAACATGAGCATGGCAGGGGACGTTGCTGGCAAGTCCTCACCATCTTGTCATCAGAGAAGAAAGGCTCAGAGGGCCGGGTAGATACCATGTGGAAGGAGCCATGGGAAGTAGGGGGCTCTGTCCTTATGCTGAGCACGTTAGGGGGTCCAGGAAAGCCCCCAAGACGGCGGAGAGATGTGCTACGTCTCAAAGTGGGTGGCTCAGGTCGGAGTGCCAAGCGGCTGAATGCAGCCCCCAGCTCTCCAGTGCCACGGTGCCCTCCCAAGGCAATCCCCATTGGACGCAAGTCCCCACTGCTCACAGACTTGGAACGGGCTAAGTTGGTCCGGGATGGGAGAGGCAGAGCCACCATTGGGGGTGGTGAGCCAGGCAGGGGAACCCCATGATCTGCCCGAAGGGGCCCTCTAGGGCGAGGGCCTGAGGTCCGACCCCGACCAAGCTCCAGTTTCTTGAGCCGTTCATCAGGGGGACCTGGCCTGGGTGGCAAAGGTCTTAACATGGAGTTTGGCCCAGGAACTGGGTTTCGGCGCTCCTTGCTGCGGGCCCGAGGAGGAAATGTTATCTTGGATCCCACTCGGGCTTGTACATTGACAGGTGGCTCTCGAGTCCGGCCCAGGCGGTGCTCAGAGGCCTGGGGCATTGTGGACACCGCAGGCTGGACCTGATAGGAGAATTAAGAGTCAGCATTTGAAATAGAGAAGATGAGACTAGGCTACCATACAAGCTAGCTTCTACATGTACTGAAGCCATGAATCACGTCTATAAATCAGTAAATGCATCCCAGTACCTAGCAGTGTTTAGCAGGAAGAAAACAGTATCCCTTGAGTAAACAAATGACTGAATAGCCTATCATTTGGACCCTTTCTATGCCCCACCCCTCTCTATAGATTATAGCTTTACTGAAAAACCAGCAATAGTCCCAATCTCAGCGGTCTTTATAATCTACAAACTCTTAAGAGCCCTCCTACCTGGCTAGTCATGTGGGTTGTGCCTTGGATCTGGGACTGTGAATGCAGTAATAGCCCAAAAGACGGCATTCCATCCTCAACCCCTGCCCCTCTGGGTTACAAATGAAGCAGATTAAACGAGTGATTTGCAGTCCACTCCCTCCCCCACTTCTGAGCTCCGACTTGGTATTGGGGTCCAGAGGGCAATGGATGGGGATGGAGGACGAACTACTTGACCCCTATTCTCTCTGCACCTCTCCCACCATGGCAGGGCTTTACCCGGGTCCGCCCCCCTCGAGGGCAGAAAGGCCGAGGCCGCTGATTGGCTACAAGGTCCGGCAGCATATTCCCCACGGTCCGAGAATGCTCTCCCTCCAGCCCAGTTCTCCCAGGTCCCACTGGGCACCGCGAGCCTCTCCCTTTGTGGAGAACGTCCTCTGGGGTCTGGAGCCGTCCTCCCTGGGCTCCCCCACCCCACCCCGCCGTACCGTCCCGCCCGTACCTGTCCCCCGGTGAGGCGGCGGGGGAGGCCAGCCGGGGTCCGGCTCCAGCTCAGGGCCACCCCCTCCTACCCCCGAACAGCCTCCCTGCGGGCCGGGCTACAGCCTTAGCGGCAGCTCTTCCCCAGATCATTCCCGCCGCAAGGGCCGCCGCCATCTTTGTTGGTGCCGCCCGGCCACCGGCCACCAGCTTCACTGTCTCTTAAAGCGCCTGCGCGCCCACACTAGGACCCCTCCCACTCGCCTCCTCGGCGCTTGCGTGAACCCGCCCCCACGGCTCCATAGTCGACACCATGGAAACACAGCCAACTTTAGAACCACTGGTTCCTCAGGCCCAAGGTGATCTTTAAGCCATTGCTGCAAGTTCCTGAGGGCGAGGCGCCTCACCGCGTCCTGTGTGACCCACAGGGATGTAGATCTGAAAATCGAAGAATGGCAGAAGGGCTTGCAACACAGAATCTTTCCAGACCAGGGATGTAGTGTGGCAGGCTGCAGGCCCAGGTCCACCCTGCAGACAGGTAGAGAAGCACTCCACCTCGGGATGGTAAGATCTCTAGAGGGCAGAGAAACTGGACCTGCAAAACCATTCCTCAAGCTTCTTTGCAGGCTCAAACAAAGGGAAAGCATGCTCCCTGCTAAACGGCAGAGACAAATCTCAGCAACAGAGAAAACAGGTTTTCTTTCATTTGTCAGCTTGTGAAATTTTGCCCTCCCAACCTAGTGTAGCTGTTCCTGTGTCTCTGGATTTAGCTTGTTCAGCTTGATAACAACCACCAGTGAGAACCACAGGCTAGCACAGGAAGCAGCTTTTATTAACAAGTTGTCTCCAGAAACCAAAAAAACACTATATACTATCATTAACACCTATTCTTCCAAGATTTGAGGTTTTCATGGCAATACCTAGGGAGGGGATATAAACTACAAACTGGTTTTTCAAGAGCCAAGTCTTTCCCCTCTCTGAACAGCTTAACTTAGTGGCATCACTATGTTATTGGTCTTTTTTCCTCCAGTAATGCCTGCTATAGCTACTTCATGACCAGAGGTGAATGGGTGTGGGGAGCAGGGACCATGAGTAGGAACAATGATGCACAAGAAAAGGGGAACACAGTCTATCAAAAGTCCCTCTGTCCTGCTTCAGTGGCTTGATCCTTCATTAGTTGCATTTCTCTTTGTGCTGGATCACACCCTTCTGAATCAGATCAGGGACTTCCACTGCCAGCCAAGGACCCAGCTGCAATACAAGGGAAACCCTGTGAGATTATTACTACATAGGCAGTGCCTCTTGTTACACCTGAAACTGTTTCCTGGAGACTGGGAGAACATGCCCAAGGAACAAGTGTTACTCCCTGCTAGTCTCAGCTACTTTTCCTGTACTGCTTAGGGCCTGAACCGCCTCCCTCTACCTCTTATATACCAACAATAACAAACTTACCCCTAAGGCCATGAGATGAGCTAGTCCAAACTTGGGTACATTCCTGGCCCATAAAGGTTTGAAGTGATCAGTCAGGCATATTTTGCCACCCCTATGAGAGGGACAAGAAGAAAGTGTTGACATGCAAAACTGACCATAATATATAGCAGCCTCTTGGGAACACAGGAAGATTGTGCTCAGAATTGAGAACAAGGTCAGCTAAGTACTTTGCAAAGGCTTGGCAGAGGGAGATCTGGACCTCCTCTAGGCCAGCAGGCTTATCTTTGGTCTCTTAAGTTCTTCCCTAAGGACTTCTTTGCTCTTTTTCATCTCCTATTCATCCTACCTGTACATCTTTGCTGTCTTCCCATCCAGTTCAGGGACTGCAATCTCTGGAGCAGTAGTGGGATATGTGACAGGAATCTGGAGAAATTACAAAGTCTTAATAAAACAGAGAACTGAGACAGAAATGAACTAATCTAATCAAATATACATAGTTCTTGGTTGAACTGAAATGTTCAGCAGACTCCTCAAGCAACAGTACATGCTAGCATTCTAGACACAGAGATCAGTAACCATTATGTACCTGCTTCAAACCTCAGCTTTCCCTCCCATTTTTTAAGTTTTGTTAACAATCACCTAATTGCTTCCTTTCTACTAACCTTTACATTTCCCATTCTATGACACTCACGTCAAACTCGATGTCAAATTCATATTTGAGGAGGTCATGGATGTACCAGCATTTTCCAAACCACCTGAAACAAAGACCAAACCTCAGCCCAATTTTCCTATGCCTATCATACTCAAATGGCATCTCAGCTTAGGTTACCAACCTGAAGACTCATGGGTCAGGAATTAGGGAACTCTAACATGGTACATGGCAGCTCTGGCCCTGAGTCTGGGTTTACCAAATCACTTAAACCAAGTGAGACTCTTACCCACACCTCCCAAGAGGGTCTGCCTACCGGGTCCCTTCCTTGTTAGACTCCAGTCGGAACCAATCGTTGTCTGCATTCTTGTTGTTCTCCACATACTGAAAGCAGAAAATGAGATCTTTGAAGATGGAGCTAGGGCTAAGGATAACCCCTGCTCCTCAAAAGTATAATTATTTTCTTTCTTAGTACATTTACACAACTTTTCAGACACAAGCTGAATGGAAGAAAAGGCTACACAAGCTGGGAGTGTTCGCAGAGCAGAGAACGGAATGCTTGGGTTCCCTACAATTTAGCAAGCACAAAATATTTGAAGAAATCATGGGGTTACTTTCTTGCTTTTAATAGTAGCCTGAAATTTATTTTATGGTATACACTCTTTCTGGAAGACACGGTGCTAGCTTCCATTAGCACTTATAAGCTAGTGAGTCTCAAATCTATATCTTCAGGGTTTTTGTCAGAATTTCAGACTCTACACTATCCAACTATATGTTCCAATTTCTACCTTTAACAAACAACTGAAATTTAGAACTTCTACCTGCCTCCACCCACCCCCCTGCGTGCTAGGATTACAGATATTTACTACCATGCACAGTTTATCTGCTTGCATTCTCAATTTCAGGTGGCAGTATCAGTCACCTAAGGGGGGAAAAAAATGACAGTCATTCTTGACTCTCTCTCTTTCCCACTAACTTTTCATGATAGCCTGTTGATTTTATTCTCTTTTGTTTGTTACAGGGTTTCACTCTATAGCCTAGGTTGACATTAAGCTCACCAAAATCCTCCTGCCTCTGCCTCTGCCTCCCCAGTACTAGGTTTATAGGTATATGCCACTATACCCAGCCCTAGGTCTCTTTCAACTTTATCTTGACAGGGTTTCACTAAATTACTCAGGCTGGCCTTGAATCTGTCATCTTTTGGCCCCAGCCTCCCAAGTAGCTGGGATCACAGGTTTGTACCATCAGGCCCAGCACAACTGTCTAATTTAGATCATCACCAGGCAGGGTGGCCCACGCCTTTAGTTCCAGCACTTGGGAGGCAGAAGCAGGCAGATCTCTGTGAGAATGAGGCCAGCCTGGTCTACTTAGTGAGCTCCAGGCCAGCTGGGCTACAGGGAGACTCTATCTCGAAAAGAAAGCCAAATCCCAAAGCAATAATAACTAATAAAAATAAATAAATTAAATAAAAAGAGACTAGATCATCATCTTCCTATCACTTGAATGATATCCTCTTAGCCTGATTCCCACTATCCATTTTATTCCTATCAATTGTATTTTTCTCTTGGCCATCACTACGACTAATCTAAGCCTAAATCTGACCACGTTATTCCTCAGCTTAAAATTTTTAAAAGGAGGCTGGAGAGATGGCTCAGCGGTTGAGAGCATTGCCTGTTCTTGCAGAGGTCCTGGGTTCAATTCCCAATACCTACATGGCAACTACGAACTGTCCTTAACTCCAGTTCCAGGGGAATCTGAAGCCAGCTTCTGACCTCCGAGGCATTGCATGACATGGGTGCACTCACATACACGTAGGCAACACACTCATACACATTAAAAATAAAAATTAAAATTAAAATTAAAAAAAAAATCTTTAAAAGGGAGCCAGGCGTGCACACCTTTAGTCCCAGCACTGGAGGCAGAGGCAGGCAGATCTCTGTGAGTTCAAGGACAGCCTGGTCTCCATAGTGAGTTCCAGGCCAGCTGGGGCTACAGGGAAACCCTATCTCAAAAAAAAAGAAAGGTACACACAAAATTCCAAAATAAAATTCAAGTATTCAGACCAATCTCCCCAGCACTGTTAACACTCCCTACTTCACATCATCTGATGTTCTCGCAGCTCTGAACTACTTGTTTCTTCAAATATACCATGCTGGTTTTGTTTTGTAAGACAAGGTCTTGCTATATTGCCCGGGCTAGCCTGGAATTCTATGTAATCCAAGCTGTCCTCAAACCTGTAGTACCCCCGCCCCAGCTTCTCAAGTACTGGAATTACAGACTCTTGGCTGTTTCAAGTGTGCATGCCTCTGTTCACGCTGTCCTTGTACCCAGAGTGTCCTCCTACCATTATGTTTTATCAGGCTACTATATTTATTGTGTGTGTGTGTGTGTGTGTGTGTATACCCACACATGATGTGCATGTGATGGTCAGAGGACAACCTGCTGGAGTCAGTTCTTTCTTCTACCATGTGGGTTCCAGGGATCAAACTCAGGTGGGCAGAAGGTGTTTTTACCCATCTCTCCACCCCTGTTTATCCATTAAGTCTCAAGTATAACCACTTCCAAGGAGCCTCCTCGGGGCTGGAGAGATGGCTCAGCAGTTAAGAGCACTGACTGTTCTTGCAGAGGACCGGGGTTCGATTCCCAGCACATGATGGCTAAACAACCATCTGTAACTTCAGTTCCAGGGGATCCCAACAACATCCTCTGACCTCAGAGGGCATTGCACGACATGGGTGCATTTACACATGCAGGCAATACACTCATACACACAAATAAATAAAAATAATGGGGGGGGGAGAAGCCTTCTCTTAGCAAACTGAAGTTGAATTACACATCTCTCCTCGTGTTCTCAAACAGCCTAGCCATGTCTCTGTCATTCTCCACTTAAACACATTATGACACTGCTTCTGTCTACCTCTGTATGATCCTCCTTATTTAGCTTTGTATTCCCCTCCTTAGGTCCTAGGACTACAATTATTTTGGGGTTTTGTTTTCCTTTTGTTTGAGGCAGAGTCTCATGTAGTCCAGGCTGGCTTTGAACTCACTATGTAATCCAGAATGATCCTGAACTCCTGATTCTCTTGCTTCTTGATCCTGAATGCTGGGATTTCATAAAACTTATAAGGTAATAGATATAGTTGAAACCACTATAACGAATATAATCTTTCTTCTTGTCACAGTAAAAAGATTAGCTAAAAGATAGCTAATTTCTAACTAAAAGCTCTAATCTCTAACTCTCTGCATCTAATACCTTAAGTTTTCAGCCCTGACATTTATTCCTCCATTACCAAAAGTGAAGGAGGGAGCAGAGATAGACTGAAACTTAGGGGTCTAAGATACTTTTTACCCCTTACTCCCAAATTCAGTAGAGCAAACACCTGGAGCCGGAAAGACACGTCACCTTCAAGGAGGTGTTTCCCTAAAATACTGCTGTTTTTTGCTTCAAGGTCTGGCCCTACTGGGTTCTTAAACGAAATCTCTTCAGCATCGTCCTTCCGTCAACCTGTAATCCCTCCAACCCCGAAATCACCGCATTTCTATGAATTTAGGACTTTAAATTTTAAAAACCGGAAGCGGCTTCCACACGGAGTCAGTTCCTGAGGACACATAGTCACCCGCCACCCTTTTTGCTACGCGATCGACCATAAAAATACAACTGACCCGGATAAGGGACTGATATTCCTCCTTTAGTCGTTGTACCCACAGTTCTCGATCTCGGGGTCCGGCGTTAGTCTTCAGCACTGGGATCGCAGAAACGACCCGCCGAGTGGCCTCATCCGCCATCTTGGACCAGGGAGCAAGAGAAACGCGGAAGTGGTGTTCCTTGTAATTTACGTTCAGGGTGTCGCCATCTTTACTACGGGAAGATAAAGAGTTGTGTTGCCTTAAAGCCTTCTCTGAACTCTTATTTTCTTGAAAGAAAAAAAAAAAAAAAATTGACCCGCTGGTGTGTGAATCCGGAAGAACAGAATGGAGACGAGTTACTCTGTCTAAAATATGGCTCCTGTCAGTAAATCACCGGAGACTACTCAAGCCTGACTTCCGTTCATGCTCAGAAGCAATCTCGGGAAAACCCAACGCCTTCCAAATCCAGGAAAGTTGTTTGAATTTTATTTTTCTTGGCACTCTTTAACGCACTATCTCCTCAGATGCGCTGTAGAGACTCAGGTCCGCTGGTTTTTTGTTTTACTTCAGAGAGATTTTCTTGTTTTATAGAATCCCTGCCCTGAAGAATCAGCATAATTGAATTAGAAAATACGTATTTTAAAATGAGTTGGTCTCATTTATCTCTGGAATAACTCAAACTTGCACAACGATGGCCATGAGCTCCTAATTCTTTCGGCTACACCAAAATTAATGGGCTTAGGTTTTAAAACCAACTGAAAGGTACAATATTTTGCAAAGGATTACTAAGTATATTACTTAGTATTTTGTGTGTTGTGCACTAGGTATGATTACTTCCTGAGCAAATAAATTCCCCAAAATATCTAGGGCTCAGCCACTGGACTGCCCTTTCTAAGATAGCCTAAGGAAAGTTTTCTGGTAACTCCTAAACTCCTTTGACACTAAGATTTCTCAGCAGGATGTGGTGGTCTTCACATGCTAACCCAGCACTGGGATGCTCTGCTAGAAGATTGCTGCAACCCTGTCTCAAAAAGATCCAGTGTACTGGGAGAGGCACATACCTTTAATTTCAGGACTTGGGAGGCAGAGGCAAGCAGAGTTCTGTGAGTTTGAGGCCAACCTAGTTTACACAGGGGATCAGATCTTGTGGGTTTTTAAAAAAAAAGTGAGATGGCTAAATGAGTAAAGTTACACAAGGTTGGTGACCTCAGTTTGATCTCTGGAACCCACATAGAAGTGAAAGGAGAGGCTGGAGAGATGGTTCAGCAGTTAAGAGCATTGGCTGCTCTTGCACAGGACCTGGGTTCGGTTCCCAGCCACCTGCATGGTGTCTGTAACTCCATGTTCCAGGGGATCAGACGCCCTCTTCTGCCCTCTTTTGACCTCCGTGGGCATTGCATGACATGAGTGCACTTACATAAATGCAGGCAATACACTCATAGGACCTGGGTTCCATTCCCAGCATGGTGTCTGTAACTACATGTTCCAGGGGATCAGACGTCCTCTTCTGCCCTCTTTTGACCTCGGTGGGCATTGCAATACACTCATAAAATAAAAATAATTATTTTTAAAAAGTTAAAGGAGGGCACTGGTCAGTTGTGGTAGCACACGTGTGGTAGCACACACCTTTGATCCCAGCACTCAGGAGATAGATAGAGGCAGGAGGATCTCTGAGTTCAGGGTCAGTCAGCCTGGTCTACATAGTGACTTCCAGGCTAGCTGGGGCTACAGGGAGACCCTGTCTCAAAAAGACCAAAAAAAAAAAAAGGACACAGACTCCCACAAAGTTATCACTTGCATATATTATGTGTGACATGTTGTCCCTCCACATACCCAATTTAAAAAAGAAACAAAAAATGTATATACATTTTATTTATTATAATTTTAATCACTGCACCATCTCCCCAGCCCATAAACTTTCTTTGAACAGAGCACAGTATTTTGATATAACCTCTGATATGTAAAATCACTGGTTCAGGGCTACTGAGATGGCTCAAAGGGTATGGGCACTGCCCTGGTGATCCGAGTTTGATCCTGAACCCGTGTAAAGATGAGAGAATGGGGGCTGGAGAGATGGCTCAGTGGTTAAGAGCACTGACTGCTCTTGCAGAGGACCCACGTTCGATTCCCAGCACCCACATGGTGGCTACGAACTGTCCTTAACTCCAGTTCCAGGGGAATCCAAAGCTCTCTTCTGACCTCCGCGGCATTGCACGACGAAGGCGCACTCACATACATGCAGGCAATACACTCATGCACATAAAATAATAAAAATAAAATTAAAAAAAAAGATGAGAGAACCGACTGCACAAAGCTGTTGTGTGGCCTTCACACATGCATGGTGACACACCCACATCATACACACAAAAAGACACATAAAATCACTGGTCCATATGAGATTGAATTTTTTTTGGTCTTTTTGAAACAGGGTCTCCCTGTAGCCCCAGCTGTCCTGGAACTCACTATGTAGACCAGGGTGGCCTTGAACTCTCAGAGATCCGCCTGCCTCTGCCTCCTGAGTGTTGGGATTAAAGGTGTGTGCCACCATGCCCGGCAAGATTGAATTTTTAATGAATGCCCCACATCTGAAAATTTCTCCTGATTCCACAGTCCAAAAAGACAGGCAGGATTCCTCTCTCAGAGCAGCCTGTTCTTAGATACAGCTCAGGAGCCTGGGGTTGTAGCTCATGCATGTAAGGTGTTCTAAGTATTACTGGAGCCGGAACTCAGAACAGTCTATAGACAAATAATCAAGACCATAAATCAGTACACAAAGCACAAGGAGCCCTCTGGGACAAAGATCTTCATTGCTTCAGATTGCAAAGCAGACGAAAACAGGAAATGGGCTATCAAATTCAGTTTTTGAGACAGGGTCTTATAAAATATACCCTAGTCTTAAGTGATTCTCAAAGGATATCAGAAAGCTAAATTTTAAAAGGTTAAAGAAAGGCCTCAGATTTACCTACTTTCTGAAGAATTCATTTATGAGCAAATGTTTAGTGGAATTCCTATTCCATTCCAGGTGTTGGAAGTACAGTAGAGCACAAAGGACTCCAAGTCACTGCCCTCATTCATGGAAATGATCCTCAAACGGCTAAAAAACAGAGAACTGGTTGAATAACCCAGTCCTAGGAAATGCACTGATGGGTAGACAACTGTTTGGTGAAACAGTACAGTTGGTATATGGGGAAGCTCCTGAAAACAGTTGGAAGTCCCATTGTCAGTCATCATAGAGAAAATAGTTCATGGGACATGAGGAGAAATGAATATTACGTTAAGGAAGTGTTGGGAGCTATTAGTATAAGCACAGCCATTATGTACATTGAGCTGTGGCAGGCTTGCTTGTTTACTTTATGATCTTTCACCTTTACTCAAGAGTTTGTGTTTTGCACACCAGTACCTAATTATTCTGCCAAGTCAGGAGGAATGTGTTGATAATTTAGGGAAGATGGTTAAATGGTGGAGTTCACAACAAGTACTTGACCGTTCCTTGACCCTCAGATAAAGGTGGGAAAAAACAGCTGTTGAAGCTAATTGAGCTAAGCAAACTGTGGCTATCTGATGTTCTTCTGTATAAGAAGGCTGAGCTGAAATAAACCGGGGCTGCAGTTTCTACTGACAGTCCTCCCAAGTATCTTTTTCTGACTTTTGTTTTTTCTTTCAATCCTCACTCCCCCTTTCAGGTGCTGTTCATCTTGCCCGGCTGGCACCAGCAGGGAAGGAAATGTTGGATTAGGGAAAAAAACAGAAATTTCTTTCTGATCTTTAAGGCACTGATCTGAATTCAACTGCACTGCAAACATTCCTTAGAATTGTTAGGGAAATGCTGGCTCTGCTGGAGAGTGCTACTCTGCAAAGCATCAGTGTAGAGCAGCCAGTTTGAGAGATATTTTTTTGTTGTTATTACCTTTAATTATCCTGGAGAT
>NW_008350788.1:230404-233364 GCF_000622305.1 Nannospalax galili
TGTAGAGACTCAGGTCTGCTGGTGGATGGACCGAATGTGTGAAGGCAAAGGACTCAACCCTCTGATGGAGCAGAGTGAGTTTAATTCTTCAGCAGTGCTTTTTTATACTCTCAAAACTAGAGTCACAAGCTTGGTGTTTGTGCCAGAATACATGAAAGAATTAGTTTCACAAAGAACAAAACACATTCTACAGATTTACATTTAATCAGTAGGCTACAAAGAGTGTATTAGAAGCCGGGTGTGGTGGCGCATGCCTTTAATCCCAGCACTTTTGAGGCAGAACTCTTTTGAGTTCAAGGCCAGCCTGGTCTACATAGTGAGATCCAGGCCAGCTGGGGCTACAGGGAGACCCTGTCTCAAAAAGACAAACAAAACAAAAAAAAAAACAAAGCATATATTAGTTTCTTACACAATCTATAGATTTTAACAATTTCCAGGAAGGCTAGTTAGCCAGTGAGTATATTTAACATTAAACAATCATCCTGTGTTTTGCAGTACTATGACTTAGACTTATGTTTTTCTCTGATCTATGACTAAGGCTGCGTTCTGCTGAGCCCAACATTCTTGTTTGCAAGAAATGTCCAGACTTCATCCCTGACCATTCTTAGCCTCTTGCTGTTCGCCTCATTCCCCCCCCCCCACTTTTTTTTGGCCATGGTCTGCATCATAAGGATGACTACTGCAGTTCAGTGTTTGCTATGATTTGGATTTTCTTTGATAATTTTCCAGACTGAAATCAATAATACAAAAAGACACAGGATTAAAATAAAAAGCAGTGCATAAGCAGGACTAAACACATGTAGTTGATTAAAAGGATTAATTTTTTTCTAGATTACTGACAATATTATGTCATTTCCAGATAATTCTTTCAATTGTTCACCAAACACATAAGATGTATCAGACTATAATCCTAATATCTCTTTGAGTTAAGTTTCCATGATTAAGTAAATGTCTCTTAACATTTTTCCAAGGGAATAAGGTAGCATTCCATTGCACAGGAGTAACATAGAACCAAGACACATTCCAATCACATTTTAAGGTTAATTGTCTTTGTAAGCTAACAATTTGGTCTCCTAGCATTACAACAGTGGATTCCAAATCTGTGATTTCAGCATTAAGAACACTATCAATATGTCTCTGAGAGTTCCATAGCTTTTTAGAATAATTATATGGAATCTTAAATAATAGATGAAAACAATTATCATAGACATACATATATGACACAATTACATGAAAACCAGGTGCACCCAAAATATACTACTTACGGCACGAGATGTTGATGTCTAGTCCTGAAAGTAACTATGGACACAGGATCCAGGCATGGTGGCATAGCATTTAATCCCAGCACTTGGGAGGCAGAGGCAGGCAGATCTCTGTGAGTTCAAGGCCAGCCTAGTCCACATAGTGGTCTTTTTGAGACAGGGTCTCTCTGTAGCCCCAGCTGTCCTGGACCTCACTATGTAGGCCAGGCTGGCTTTGAACTCACAGAAATCTGCCTGTCTCTGCCTCCCGAGTGCTGGAATTAAAGGCGTGCACCACCGTGCCCGACAAGGACATAAACTTTTTTAGTTATTTTTCCCTAACTACTACCTAGGTATAAAGTTTTGGCCATAGCACTGTAGATACTTTTTTTTTTTTTTCAGTCAGTCTTTTTGGGACAGGTTCTCTCTGTAGTCCCAGCTAGCTTGGAACTCACTATGTAGTAGGCTAGGCTGGCCTCAAACTCACAGAAATCCACCTGCCTCTGCCTCCCAAGTGCTGGGATAAAAGGCATGCGCCACTGCCACCTCCACCACCACCAAGCAGGGCCTTGTAGATACTTTTATAATCTTCATTTACACTTGAAGAAACTGAAGCACAGTGAGTTCAATGAAAGAAAGCCTATCAACATCTCACACACCAAACTAAATGATAAGCCAGGTATTCAATCCCAAGCATAGCCTGGCTCTAGAAGTCACATCCTTAATCAATTGATAAGCTTTTCTACCATCTCCAGGCCAAACTAGCAGCAGGGATCTAAGGGTTTAGCAGTGTTGGCACTCTAGGTAGCCTAGGCCAGCCAGAAACTTGATACTCTGGCCTCAACCTCCAGAGTGCTGGAATAACAAGCAAGCATGTACCACCATGGTTGCATGCCTTGATGAATTTGACCATTATAGTGAAATCTGGGTAAGGGTTAGGGATGCCAGAGGAGTTGGTTAACAAAGATATAAAGACAGTCTTTGTGGAGAAGGAGCTGATATGAAAGTAATTATCACAAAATAAGAAATTCAGAGAAGCTGGGCATGGTGGTACATACCTGTGATCCCAGCACTCAAAAACTGAGGCAGAAGCACCACTGAGTCTGAGGCCACTCTGAGTTACAAAGTGAGTTCTAGTCCAGCCTAAATTATATAACGCCACCCTGTCTCACACACACACAAAAAAATCAACAAAGAGCTGGGGTGATGGTTTAATGGGTAAACTGCTTGCTGTACACATATGAAGACCTGAGTTTGAATAACCAGAACCCACACAAAGTCGAATATGGTAGTGTGTATGGGAGGCAGAGACAGGAGAATTCCTGGAAAGCTTTCAGGTCAGTTAGCCTGTTTGCAGTGGTGAATGACAAAAAAGACTGATTTCAAACAAGATAGAAGGCAAGAACTGAAACCCAGTGTTATTCTCTGACTTCCACACATTCACCATAGCATGCACTCACACATCTACACTCAGACACATCACACACATACACACATGTATACATACATATGCGTATCACACACACACACAAACAAAAAAATCAAATGACTGAAAAAAATTGGGTGTAGTACAGGCCTGTAATCCTGGCACTTGGAAGACAGCGGCAAGAGAAGCAGGAGTTCAAGGTCATTTCTGCTGCATAGTGAGTTCAGGTGAGCATGGGCTGTCCTCTGTCAAACGCGCGCGCGCGCGCGCGAGAGAGAGAGAGAGAGAGAGAG
>NW_008350788.1:233403-244665 GCF_000622305.1 Nannospalax galili
GAGAGAGAGAGAGAAGTAATTTCTATTCTGCCCTGGAGATAGGCAAAGAATTGTTTTGTTTTTGTTTTTGTTTTGAGACAGGGTCTCCCTGTAGCCCCAGCTGACTGAAACTCTTTATGTAGACCAAGCTGGCCTTGATCTCACAGAGATCTACTTGCCTCTGCCTCCTGAGTGCTGGGATTAAAGGTATGGAAAACCATACCTGGCCACAAAGTATTATCTAAGGAACTATTACTAAGAAAAATCTATACATATTAGACAAGAAAGGAGAGAGAATGGGACATATGTGATTGTAGGCAGACTAAATAAAGAACATGTATAAAGGCAAGAAGGCATGAAGGAATGCACTGTCATGTTTGTTACAGCAATTGTCTAGATGGGTTTTTTTTTATTTTATGTGTATGAATGTATTGCCTGCATGTGTATAAGCGCACCCGTATCGTGCAATGCCCTCAGAGGTCAGAAGAAGGCATCCGATCCCCTGGAACTGGAGTTATGGATAACTGTTAACTGCCATGTGGGTGCTAGGAATCAAAACCAGGTCTTCTGCAAGAACAGCCAGTGCTCTTAACCAGCCCCCTAGACAGTTATTTATAACAGAAGGGGGTGTGCTCCTAGAAACCATTAATAGTTATTGTAGGTACAAAGAAAAATTTCCTTTCACCTTCTGAAGGTTCAATGGAATGAACATTAACAATAAAAAGATTAAGGGGGGTGCTGGAGAGATGGCTCAGCAGTTAAGAGGCACTGGCTGCTCTTGCAGATGACCCAGATTTGGTATCCAGCACCAACATGGTGACTAACAACTGTCTGTAAGTTCAGTTCGAGGGGATCTGATGCCTTTTGCTGGCCTCTACAGGCATTGCATGACATAGGTGCACATGCGCACGCGTGCTCGCGCGTGCACACACAAAACATTCATACATATAAAATATAAATAAAATTAAGCTATATGCAGTGGCACACACCTTTAATCCTAGCATTTAAAATGCAGAGGCAGGCTATCTCTGTGAGACTGAGATCAACAAGTTCCAGGCCAACTGGGGCTACAGGAAGACCCTGTCTCAAAACACAGAATAAAGAAATAATGGCGCCAAGCGTGGTGGTGCATGCGTTTAATCCCAGTACTTGGGAGGCAGAGGCAGGCGAATCTTTGTGAGTTCAAGGCCAGCCTGGTCTACATAGTGAGTTCCAGGACAGCTGGGGCTACAGGGAGACCCTGTCTCAAAAAGACAAAAAATAAATAAAGGAAGAAAGGAAGGAATAAATAAATAAAGAATAAAAGACATAAAATTTTAATATACCAAGGGGGAAAAAAAATCACAGCACGGCAGGAAAAAAATTCACAGAAGTGTGATTAATCACTAGTTCAACATGACTGAGAAACTTATGTACTATTGTTTTTAAAACGGGAGAAAGATAGCATGGAATGTCAGGAGATTAGCAAATTAAAAAAAAATTTTTGTTCTTTTTGAGACAGGGTCTCCCTGTAACCCCAGCTGGCCTGGAACTCACTACATAGACCAGGCTGGTTTTTAACTCAAAGAGACCCACCTGCCTCTGCCTCCTGAGTGCTGGGATTAAAGGCATGTACCACCACACCCAGCTACAAAAACTTTATTTTTTTTATTTTATGTGTGTGAGTGTATTGCCTGCATGTATGTAAGTGCACTTGTATCATGCAATGCCTGTGGAGGTCAGAAGAGGGTGTCAGAGCTCCTGAAACTGGAATTATGGACAGTTGTTAGCTGTCATGTGGGTGCTGAATTGAACCCAAGTCCTCTGCAAGAGTAGTTAGTGTTGAGCCATTTCTCCAGCTCCATAGCAAAATATGTTTAGGGGCACTTAATGTTATTAGACAACATATAATATCCTGGGACAAAGTCTGTTGGGCCTGCAGGACAATGGGTTGTAAGTATTCTTTATGGGACCCAAATAAAGGACAATGGGGTGAGTCAAAAGTCTGTCTAGGTGTGCTGACAGATTTCAGTCTTTCTTCTTACTATGCATTTAGTCTTCCCTGGCTAATAAAATTTCACTAAGAGACTGAAAGCAATTGTCTTCCTCTTTCAGTGGATTCAGTCAGGTAGATAAGGAATTTTGCAGAAAGCCTCTACCTCCGCTGGAAAAGAACAACAAGACAAAGCCAAAGGGAATTTGATTCTGAGGAAGATTGCTCGGCCTTCATAATGACAAGGAAGCACCTATCTCTAAAGTATTATTTTCTGATCCCCAATAGAACATTAGTTCAATGTGAGTTACAAGAAAGGAAAAATATCTCCAAGATAAATATGATAAAGTTAGAACACAAATTTTTATATACAGTTCAAAAACATGTTAGTTTGTATAAGTAATGCATGCACCTGGTCAAAGTTTAAAAGTTACAAAAAGGAGTGCTGGGATTAAAGGTGTGGTGGCACCTTTAATCTCAGCACCCGGGAGGCAGAGGCAGGCGGATCTCTGTGAGTTCGAGGCCAGCTTGGTCTCCATAGTGAATCCAGGCCAGCTAGGGCTACAGGAAGACCCTGCCTCAAAAAGAAAAAAAAAGTTACAAAAAGAAACACAGCAAAACATAAGGTTCCCTCCTCCATTTCTTGCTTACTTTTGCTTACTTAGTTCTCCTCAGAAGGTCTTCAGCTGGTGGTTTTTATTTTTTTTATTTTTTTTATTTAGCTGTGCTGGAAATTGAATGCATGTGCAATCACTCTAACATTGAATAACAAACTTTTGTTTTTTAGAAAGAATCTCCCTTTAGCCCCAGTTGACCGGGAACTTGCTATGTAGACCAGGCTGGCCTCAATCTCACAGAGGCCAGCCTGGTCTTGCTCTGCCTCCCTAAGTGCTGGAATTAAAGGCATGTACCCAGCTACTTTTTATTTTGTCAGGGTCTCATCCAGTTGCCCAGGCCAGCCTTTAACCTAAGATCTTCCTCCCTCAGCTTCCTGAGTAGCTGGAATTATAGGCCTGCCCGACCAGGCCCAGTCAGCTGGTTTATTATTATAAATATTTTAATTTTATGTGCATGAGTATTTTGCCTGATGTAAGTGCAAGGTGTGCATGCAATGCCTGCAGAATCCAGGAGAGAGAGGGGATCTTTTGGAATTGGAGTTACAGATGGTGGTAAGCCATCCTGTGGGTGCTGGGAACCGAACCCAGCAAGTGCTCTTAACCACTGAGCCATCTCTCCATCCTGCTTTTTATTTTATTTTTTGAGACAGGGTATCTTGTATCTTACTTAGGCTGCCTCAGACTTACTATGTAACTGAAGATGAGCTTGACTTCTGATATTCTTGCCTCTACCTCCCAAGTGCTAAGATCACATGTCTTTATTTCTCATGTTTATTTACATATTTCTGCTTCAAGTCAACTATATATGGTATTTTCTTTTGGTTCATGGGGATTAAAACCAGGGCCATATGCATGCCAGGCAAATGCTCTGCTAGCTGAGCTATATCTTCTGCCCTATAGTTTTATTTCTAGCATTTTTATATCCTTATGTTATTAACATGTTTTTTTATTACATTTATTTATATGTACTTGCATATGTCTGTGTGTGCATGCAAGTGCCATGGTGTGCATGTAGAGGTCAGAAAACAACATTAGTTCTCACATTCCATCATGTAGGTCCTGGGAATCAAACTCAGGTCATCAGGCTTGGCAACAAGCACCTTTACCCACTGAACCCTCTTGCCAGCCTTTATATCCTTATGTTATTGATGGCTCCTAGTATCTTACACTATTTTTTTTATGTTCACTATCAGTCTACATGGAATTAATTTTAGTGAAGGGAATGTTGTAGGGACCCAATATTTTCCGTTAAATTTCTATTCAGTTCTAACACCATTCATGTAATGAATGCTTCCACTGATCTAAAACCACACCTTTATCAATACAAAACTTCTATATGTATTTAGGTCTAGTCTATTCAGTTCTAACACCATTCATGTAGATCCACTGATCTAATAGCATGTCTTTACCAACAAAGAATTTTTTAAAATTGTATTATTTTTATTTTATGTGTATGCGTGTATTGCCTGCATGTAGGTAAGAGCACCCATGTTGTGCAATGCCCACGGAGGTCAGAAGAGGCTGTCAGATCCCCTGGGACTAGAGTTAGGGACAGTTGTTAGCTGCTATGTGGGTGCTGGGATTTGAGCCCAGGTTTTCTGCAAGAACAACCAGTGTTCTTAACCACTGAGACATCTCTCCAGCCCCAGAATTTCTCTATATGTTGAAATTGATCACTGGACTTTCTATTCAATTTGCCTATTTACAAGGCAATACTCTACTGTTTTAATTATTATATCTTGGTAATAATTTTAATAATCTTGAGTTAGCTTTTATTCATTACTTTTTTCAGAAATTTCACTTTATTTATTGTTCCATGTTAACTTTTAGCTTATTTTATTTTTCAAAAAAAATTTTATGCCAGGCATGGTGGCACATGCCTTTAGTCCCTGCACTTGGGAGGCAGAGGCAGGCAGATCTCTGTGAGTTCAAGGGCAGCCTGGTCTCCATAGTGAATCCAGGCAAGCTGGGGCTACAGGGAGACCCTGTCTCAAAATGACCAAAAAAAATTATCTATAAAAAAATTTTTATGTGTATGAGTGTATTGCATGTAGGCAGGTGTGCCACTTGTGTTGTGCAATGCCTGAGGTCAGAAGAGAGCGCTTGATACCCTGGAACTG
This sequence comes from Nannospalax galili, assembly GCF_000622305.1. Lineage (NCBI taxonomy): Eukaryota > Metazoa > Chordata > Mammalia > Rodentia > Spalacidae > Nannospalax > Nannospalax galili. The sequence goes on from NW_008350788.1 coordinate 238,092, forward strand.
GAGTTACAGATGGTTAGCTACTGTGTGGGTGCTGGGAATCGAACTGGGGTCCTCTCCAAGAGCAACCAGTGCTCTTAACCCCTGAGCCATCTCTCCAGCCCCTTGTTTTATTTTTTTTTAATTTTTTTTTGTGGGTGCAGTGAACTTTATTGATGGTATTCAAGAGAGTAGGGTGCCCTAAGCCCCTCCCCTTCTTCTGGGGGTTCTAGGATAGAAATTGTGAAGGGAGATAGTGTGTTGGGGGCTGAGTTTGGGGAAGGAACCCCCAGCCCAGGGCCTCTCTCTTACTCTTGGTGGAGTGAGTGGTTCAGGGCTTCTTTCCCCTTGGAGACCATGTGGACCATGAGGTCCACCAGCCTGTTGCTGTAGACAAATTCGTTGTTGTACCAGGAAATGGGCTTACAAAGTGCTCATTGAGGGTAATGTCAGAGCTAGCTTCAAAGATAGAAGAGTCAGTATCACTGTTTAAGTCGCAGGAGACAACCTGGTCCTCAGCATAGCTCAGGACGCCCTTTAGGGGGCCCTCAGATGCCTACTTCACCACCTTCTTGATGTCATCATATTTAGCAGCTTTCTTCAGCTGGCAAGTCAGATCCAGACAGCCATATTGGGAGTAAGAACACAGAAGGCCATGCCAGTGGATTTCCCATTCAGTTCTGGGATGATCTTGCCCATAGCCTTGGCAGCCCCAGTGAATGGAGAGATGATGTTCTGGGCAGCCCCACGTCCTTCATGCCACAGTTTTCCGGAGGGGCCATCCACAGTCTTCTGGGTATCTGTAACAGCATGAATTGTGGTCATGAGTCCGTCAATGATGACAAACTTGTCATAGGTGACCTTGGCTAGGGGTCTAAGCACTTGGTGGTGCAGGGGGCATTTCTGACAATGTTGGAGTTGTCATATTTTTCGTGGTTCATGCCCATAACAAACATGGGGGCATCAGCAGAAGGGGCAGAGATGATGACCCTTTTGGCTCCACCCTTCAAGTGGAAGTGAGCCCTGGCCTTCTCCATGGTACTGAAGACCCCAGTAGACTCCACAACATACTCGGCACCAACATCACCCCATTTGATGTTGGCCAGGATCTTGCTCCTGGAAGATAGAGATGACCTTCGCATTGATGATAAGTTTTCCATTCTCAGTCTTCAATGAAAGGGTCATTGATGGCAACAATGTCCACTTTGCCAGAGGTGAAGGCAGCCCTGGTAACCAGGCGCCCAATATGGCCAAATCCGTTCACTCCGACCTTCACCATGGTGTCTCAGGGACGAGGCTGGCACTGCGCTAGAAGATGTGGCTGTCTCAAGAACGGGGAGGAGCAGAGAGCCTTGTTTTATTTTTTTAAAAATAATATTTTTATGTGTATGAGTGTATTCCGAGCATGTAAGTGCACCCATGTTGTTCAGTGCCTACAGTGGTCAGAAGAGGGTGTCAGATCCACTGGAACTGGAGTTACAGATGGTTGTTAGCCACTATGTGGGTGCTAGGACTCAAACCTGGGCCTTCTGCAAAAGCAGCCACTACTCTTAACCACTGAGCCATTTCACCAGCCCCTAGTTTGTTTTATTTTAAACTCCTGATATTTTGAAATTAAGGTCACATAAAACTTACAATAATTTTGAAAAATTGATATCGTATATATATTTTTTAAAATATTATTTTTATTTTATGTGTATGAGTGTATTGCCTGCATGTATGTGAGTGTACCCGTGTTGTGCAAAAGAGGGCATTAACTGGAGTTAAGGACGGTTCATAGCTGCCATGTGGGTGCTGAGAACTGAACCCAGGTCCTCTGCAAGAGCAGTCAGTACTCTTAACCAGTGAGCCATCTCTCCAGCCCCATATTCTCTTTACCTAAGAACACAATGTTCCTTTCTAGTTCTTAAAGTTTTCAGTAACATTTTAAATTTTCATTCAGAAAGATCTTGCATTGGGAGCTGGGCATGGTGGCACACACCTTTAATCCCAGCACTCTGGAGGAAGAGGCAGATAGATCTTTGTAAGTTCAAGATCAGTCTGGTCTACGTAGTGAATACCAGGTCAGCTGTGGCTATAGGGAGACTCTGTCTCAAAAAGATAAAAAAATTTTTTTTTAATTATTTTATGTGCATGAGTGTATTGCCTACATGTATATTAGTGTACCTGTGTCATGCAATGCCCACAGAGGTCAGAAGAGGGCGTCAGATTCCCCTGGAACTGGAGTTACAGATGGTTAGCTGCCATGCAGGTGCTGGGAATTGAACTCTGGTCCTGTGCAAGAGCAGCCAGTGCTCTTAATCACTGAGCCATTTCTCCAGCCCCATGTTTTGCTATTTTATGGTTTTTGCCAATTGTTTTCTTCTATCTTATCTTTGTTTGTCTGTATAATGGATAGTTCTACATTAGTTTTCCCCTACTTTGCTAAAGTCTATTTTATTTATTTATTTATTGAGGTGGGAGCTCATGTATCTTAGGCTGGTCTCAAGCTATACACTGAGAATGACTTTAAACTTCTGATCCTCCTGTGTCCATCTCCCCGGTGCTTGGATTAGAGGCATGCACCACCATGCCTGGTTTATGCAGTGCTGGGGATTGAACCCAGGACTTCCTGTGTGCTAGACAAGCACTCCTCCAATTGAATTATACCCCTAGTCTCAAAGTCTAGTATTGAGGCAAGCAAGCACTGAGAATAGTTTAGCAACCTGGGACTCCACTTGGTTTGGGCTATACATACACATCCTTCTCTAAACAATGGAATAAATTTCTCCTCTTAAGACCATCAAACTTGGGTACACAAGGTCAAAGACCTTCCAGCCTGAACTAGTTTTGGGTACATGTGCAGTAATGCAAACTGTTTTCAAGGTTAACTTTTAGCAAGGCTGGAGAGAGGGCTCAATGGTTGAGAGTGAACTGGCTCAGCAAACTTACCTAAGTTACTCCATTTTGTTCAGAGCCATTTTAGCAGCAACTTTGCTCCACACCAAAAGGAAAAGGGGGGCAACCTTGGGTCTTGGGAAATTGTCCTAGCCATGAACCATGGAATGTGCTAATTCCAGATAATTTTACTTCTGGCTAACAGCTTGTTTGTGCTTCTGTAACTCGCTTGCTATTTTAGGTCACTCTGGCACAAAGTATAAGACCACACTGTTACTGTATGACCACCTGGTAACTGCTGATTCCAGCTTTCTTACTATACTTGTTATGGCTAGGAAGTTGACTAATTTTAAAATTACGAAGTTGATTGCCAAGTTATATGACTGTATCACTTGTCTGTATAATGATTGGTTGATTAATAGCTTCAAAGTCCTGTTATGTTGTACAAACCTGATTGGTTCACAAGTGTCCTGTTTGAATAATATTTCTGTAATCCTATAAAAACTCTGACTCGACAATCATCAGGGCTGCGTCTACTCCCAAGATAGACAGCCCGGCCGGTTGAAACAATAAACATTTACCTTGCCACTTTTCTTAAAGTGGTGCTGATTTTTTTTTTTTTTTTTTTTTTTTTTTTTTTTTTTTAAACAGCGAGTACTCTTGCAGAGGACCCAAGTTCAGTTTCTGGCACCTATGTCAGATGGCTCACAACTGCCTATAACTACCTCCAGGGGATATGATGCCCTCTTCTGGACTTCCGGCACCTGCTTATGTGTACACACATATACACATACTTTTTTAGGAAGTTAATTTTTAGGAAAGAATCCCTTATTTACTATTGTATGCCTGTGTCTTCCAAGTGCTGGGGTTAAAGGTGTGCTCCACCATGTCCAGCTTCTCAGTTCTCTTTTACTTTTTATTTTGAGGCAGGGTCTAAGTTGCCTTGGCTGATCATGGCCTAGCTCTGTAGCCCAGGCAGCTAGCCAGGACTTTAACTCATGATTCTCCTCTCCCAATCTTCCTAGTAGCCAGGATAACAAGATTGCACTACCAGGCCTCAGCTTGTTTGCATTTTTTAAGATATTTGTGTGTGTCTGTGTGAGTACATGTACATGTGTGTGAAGGTGCATGTGCCTGTGTGGGTGCAGAGGCCAGAAGGGCATCACACAGGTTATCTTCCTCTATCAGTCTCTTCCTATTCCATTGAGGCAGGGTCACACCCTGAAGCCAGGGTTCACATTTTGGCTAGGCTGGAAGCTAGCAATCCCTAATCATTCTTCTGTCTTTGCTTCCTTTGGGATTACATGTATTTTCAGGGACACCTGGCTTGTTACACGGGTTCTAGGATCCAAACTCCAGGCCCCATGATGCAGAGCAAGCACTAAGCCATCTCTCCAGCTTTTTCTCCGGCCCCCAAGATGTACTTTTTTTTTTTTTTAACTTTTTTTTTTATTATTATTACATGTGTATGAGTGTATTGCCTGCATGTAGGTAACTGCACCTGTGTTGTGCAATGCCCTCAGAGGTCAGAAGAGGCTTCGGATCCCCTGGGACTGGAGTTACGGACAGTTGTTAGCTGCCATGTGGACGCTGGGATTCGAACCTGGGTCTTCGGTAAGAACAACCAGTGTTCTTAACCGCTGAGCCATCTCTCCAGCCCCGATGTACTTATTTTTGTTATGTGTGATTTGCCTACATGTATGTACATACATCATATACAAGCCTAATGCCCACAGAGTCCAGAAAAGGGTGTCAGATCCCCCAGAACTGGAGTTACAGAGGGTTATGGGTTATGAGCTGACATGTGGGTGCTGAGAACCAAATCCAGGTCACTTGCAAGAGCAGCTGAACTCATGAGCCATTTCTCCAGACTCTTTTTGTGTTGTTTTTGTTTTTTAAACAGAGTCTTACTATGTAGCCCTGACAGGCCTGGAACTATGTAAAGAACAGGCTGACTTTAATCTTGTAGTGATACTCCTGCCTCTGCATCCCAAATACTAGGATTACAGACTTGAGCCACCATATCACACCTGACTCCTATCTACATTTTTTGTTGTTGTTGTTGTTTTGTCTTTTTGAGACAGGGTCTCCCTGTAGCCCCAGCTGTCCTGGAACTCACTATGTAGACCAGGCTGGCCTTGAACTCACAGAGATCCACCTGCCTCTGTCTCCCAAGTGCTGGGATTGAAGGCATGCTCCACCATGCCCGGCCTATCTACATTTAAAACAGATTCTATCATAGCTTTTGAGAGCATCTGCCCACCAAACTAGAGCTTTTCCTACTTCTGACAGGTAGGATTCTGTTTTCCCAGATATTAGTCCTCCAGCTCTTCTTTCTTCCAGGCCTTCTGCAGGTAAGTTTTCCTTTTCTCAACCCTCAGATAGTCTTCCCTATTTTCAAGATGGCCGGATTTCTCAAAATAGCTTCCCCTGATAATTTTTCTGTCATATCCTGTTCTTGTTTTTTACAGCACCTATCTTGATTTAGAATTATATTTCCTTAGTGTTGTCTACGTATGTAAACAATGGTTCCACAAAGACATGGAACATATCTGTTTTGTTTACCACTGTGTTTAATCTTATGTGCTGTGGTAATTTGAATGCCTTCCATAGGTTCCAGGTATTTGAACACATTGTCCCAGCTGGTGGCACTGTTTGGGAGGTTTATGTGTGGCCTTTGTGCTGGATAGCTTTTTTTTTTTTTTGAGACAGGATCTCCCTGTAGCCCCAGCTGGCCTGGAACTCACTATGTAGACTAGGCTGATCTCAAATTTACAGATATCTGCCTCTGCCTTTGGAGTGGTGGGATTAAAGGCATGTGCCACTATGCCCAGCTTGTGCTGGATAGCTTTAGTTGTCAACTTGACACACCTGGGTAGAGGCAACCTCAATTGGGGAATTTCCTCCATTGGATTGGCCTGTGGCCATGTCTGTGGGGTATTTTCTTGATTTTTGAGTGATGTGAGAGGGCCCAGCCCACTGTGGGTGGTGCCACCCCTAGGTAGGTTGGGTTTTTTTTTTTTAGTCTTTTTGAGACAGCATCTTCCTGTAGCTCCTGCTGGCCTGGAACTCACTAGGTGGAACACCTGCCTCTGCCTCCCTAGTGTTGGGATTAAAGGCATCCGCCACCATGCCCAGCCATGATAGACTCTTATTCCTCTGGAACTATAAGTCACACTCTTCCTTTTAGAAGTTGCCTTGGTTATGTTTTTAAAAAAATTTACAGGCCGGGCGTGGTGGTGCATGCCTTTAATCCCAGCACTAAGGAGGCAGAGGCAGGCAGATCTCTGCGAATTCAAGGTCAGCCTGGTCTACATAGTGAGTTTCAGGCCAGCTGGGACTACAGGGAGACCTTGTCTCAAAAAGACAAAAAAAAATTACTTTTAATGTGCATATATTGCCTTCATGTGTGTAAGTGCACTATGTAGTGCAATGCCCATGGAGGTCAGAAGAGGGTGTCAGATCTCCTGGAACTGGAGGTATGGATAGTTGTTACCTGCCATGTGGGTGCTGGGAATCGAATCTGGGTCCTCTGCAAGAGCAGCCAGTGCTCTTAACCACTGAGCCATCTCTCCAGCCCCATTTTTTAAAAATGATTTATTTAGCCGGGTGTGGTGACGCACGCCTTTAATCCCAGCACTCAGGAGGCAGAGGCAGGCAGGTCATTTTAAGTTCAAGGGCAGCCTGGTCTACATAGTGAGTTCAGGTCAGCTGGGACTAC
>NW_008350788.1:244696-245707 GCF_000622305.1 Nannospalax galili
AAAAAAAAAAGACTTATTTATTTTCATTTATACAAGTGTTTTGATTGCTGGTAAGTTTACTGGTATTATGTGTGTAATACCCACTAAGACTGGAAGAGGGCAACAGAACCTCCATGTAGGGTGCTGGGAATTGAACCTGGATCTTCTGGAACCCCTAATAGAAAAGTAACTAATACACATGCCTACATAGTACCAGATATTAGTTAATACACACATACATACATACATGGTCCTCCTATAGCCCCAGCCAGCCTGGAACTCAATATATAGACCAGCCTGCCCACAATCTCATAGATGCACCTGTCCCTGCCTCCCAAGTGCTGGGATTAAAGGCCTGTGCCACCACGCCTGGTTACTTAACACATATTAAATGACTGAATCATTTGCTAGTGTTACTAGAATAGATTAAAACATAAGAGACAATTTATCTTTTTCTTTCTTTTTTGCAGCCCTGGCTGGCCTGGAACTCAATGTACACCAGCCTGGCCTTGAATTTGTAGAGGTCCTTTTGCTTTAGTACAGAGGGTTGGGGAAACCAGCCATTGTGCCTGGCATAGGCAGCTTATCTTGTTTTCAGAAAAAAATGTAAGTTTTCTTGATGCTATTTAAGAAAGGTAGAAAAAAAAAGGCTAGAATATAAAGTCATCTTTAGTTTACCGAACTAACCAAAGAAAATTGACTAACTTTTAATTAGTTGGGTGCAGTTGATGAGCTATGGCTATTTTTTACTGCGGCCTTTAAAATTACCAGACTTGGAAAAAGTTACCCCCATGGGGGCAGCAGAGAGTCACTGAGGGAAAAAAAAAAAAAAAAAAAAAAAAAAAAACCCTTTAAAAAAGGCATTCAAAGCTACTTATAAAGAGGAAGAGGAGTTAGATGTTCTGACATAACCATCTGAAAATGAAATTTGGGCCAATTCGATGGCTCAACTGGTAAAAGTGCTTGCTACCAAGCCTGACAACCTGAGTTCAATCTGAGTTCAGTCCCTGGGACCTATATGACAGAAGAAGA
>NW_008350788.1:245747-255875 GCF_000622305.1 Nannospalax galili
TGTGTACTAGAATCTTCTTTTTCTTTTTAAGGGGATAAGAGGTAGTCTATTCTGGAGTCAATCTGAATGACCATAGCTGAGAAGGTGGGGGGGAGGTCTATCATAGAACTATATCATATATTTTGTCGATACTCACTTCCTATTACTCCCTTGTTTCCCTTTCCCCCTCCTGCTGGTTTCTTTCCTCTTCCCCCAAAGTTCTACTTTCATTCAATATATACTAGATTCAGCATATGAAAAAAAATGTAGTATTTCGCTTAACGTGATGCTCTCCAGTTCTATCCATCTTCCTGTAAATGATATTTCATTCTTCATGGCTGAATAAAACTTCATTGTGCATACCTACATTTCCTTTATCCATTTATCTGTTGATGGACATCTAGGCTAAATCTATAACCTAGCTGTCATGAATAGTGCTACAATAAATATGGTATCTCTGTACTATGCTGACTTAGATTCCTTTGGGGGGCAGAAGTGGTATAGATAGATCACATGGTAATTATTTAAAAATTTTATCTATTTGTTTATGTGTGCATGCCTTTTTGTATGTGTGTGTACCATGTGTATACAGGTGCCCAGAGGCCAGAAGAAAGCATTGGATCTCTTGGAACTGGAGATCACAGGTGGTTGTAGGCCTGCCAATGTGGGTACTGGGAACTGAATCCTGGTCCTCTCCAAGAGCAGAGTAAATGCTCATAATTGCTGAGGCCGAGCTTGCTCTAATCCCTCACTTTTTTTTTTTTTTTTAAAGGAAATCAGTATATAGAAATCAGTATAGATTTCCAAAGTGAGGGCACTAATTTACATGGTCACCAACAGTGGATCTCCCCCACCCTAATCCTCATGAGTATGCTAGATACTCAATGCTAGGCAAGCACTATACCACTGAGCTCTATTTCCAGCCCAGTTTTCTTGGTGATGATCACTCTAACTTGGGTAAGTTACTGAGACAGGGTCTTGTACTTGGGAGATGCAGGTTACCTCAAACTTTTTCTTTGGAATTATCTTTCATACAATACCCAGATAGTTTCCTTTTTATAATCAACACCAAGGAAAAAAAAAGCTTTTATTTTTGTCCTTTTTGTGACAGGATCTGGCTATGTAGCTCTAGCTGGTCTGTTACTCATCACATAGGTCCAGGTTTTCCTCAAATTCAGAGCAGTGCACCTCCCTCAGTTTCCTGGGTGCTGAGATTACAAGCCTTAGCCACCATGCCGGCAACAAAAAAAATGTCTTTCAACACTGTCTCCCCACTTCAATCTGGTTGTTACCCTATTTATCCATGAAACAAGTTTCTCCAAATTTATCAAGTGACTATTTCCAAAATCCAAAGGGCACACTTTAGTCCACATCTTACCTGATTTAGGTTACATTTAACACTTTAACAAGTTTCCTTAATACTTTTCTTCTAGTTTCTTCCTGTTTGCCCCTTCTCAGTGTCCTCTTTCCAGAGTCCTTGCCTCATCCCATCCCTCAAATGCACGTATCCACCTCTCTAGGCCATTTTATTCACCTCTATGCTTCGCCAGCTATCTGTATGGACAGAAACACTTCAACTCTCTAGGTTTCCAACCCATATCATTTAATATTTAATCATCTAATATCCCACAGACACCTAAAATCTATTCTCCCTCTGCAAAGTAAAAAGAAACAGAATTAATATTACCCAGTTATGGAAGCCAGAACATTCATATTTCCTTATCCAATCTGTCTCCCTATCCACACATCACCATCTTCCTTAAGAGCTTCACAACTGTTCCCCCCCACCCCGCTCCTAAATATGTCCTTTCCAAAGTACCTTGCAAACAGGGATCCTCTCCCCACCCCCATCCCCATCCCCAGGGACTGAACACAAGGTCTCACTATGCTAAACATTCACTCTCTACCGTAAAGTTAAAATCCTAGACCCTTCCCAGATTAAATTACACCCAAACTGGCCTTCATCTCTTGGGGTCAAGCAATCCTCCTGCGTCGGGCTCCAGGCCGGCACTAACACTCCCAGGGCTGGCAAGCAGTCATTTTTCTACAATGCAAACATATTTGTTCACCCCTCTGCTTAGACCCTTTAAAGGCTCTTCATTATCCTTAGGATAAAATCAATTTACAAAACCTTGTGTGATCTGGTCCCTTCCTATCTCTCAGACTTTGCGTTATTACCTTTTCCTTTAGCCATACCAGGCTGTTGGCAGCTCCAGAACATACGTGCATCCCGCCCTGTCCCCGCCTCGCCCATTTCAATTCCCAAAGTCCTTCAAAATTCAGCTTAGGTAACACTTTCTACAGAAAGCGGGAGCTCAAAAGGCAAATACTGAAGGACTGAATTTCGAGACAAACTGAGAAGCGCTTTAAGGTCCAGGTGACAGGAAGTTCAAAGCAAAGAACTTGAACCTTCACCCTATTCTGGAGGTAATCCGACTCCTGAACTATTCCGCCCTTATGCGTCATGGCTGCCAGCTCCACTTTCCCAATGGGCCTTAAGTCCGATATCCACCAGCTCTGGCGCCACCAATGCTTCCACATTCAACAACGTTACTCTTTCCACTTAGTACCGCCCCAAAGCCGTGGTTAAGAAAAACCTGTGTTGCCAGCTTGCCCCAAAGCAAGATGGCTGCCAGTCTCCATTCTCCTTTCCCAAAGTGACGCTATTCAGTCCCTGCTTAATGCCGCTGCCAGGCTGCCCTCACCTAGTATGGCTGCTCCGGCTCATGCCTCGCTATGGTCTCGAAGCCGACACTAACCGGCCAGGTTCCGGGAGGCGCTGTTCAGGATGCAGCCACCCCCGCCCGCCTCTCCCCTCCCCCCACGCCCGCGGCGGCGGCGGCGGCGGCGGCGGCGGCGGCGGCGGTGGTGGCTGGAGCCCGGATGCGGCGCCGTGAGACAGGCCCGGGAGACCAGCGCGGATGGATCCAACATGGCGGCGCCGATCCTGACCCGAGAGTGAGGCGGCGGGGCGGCCGGAGTGGGGAGGGGGAGTTGAGTGGGACGGGGCGGGGCCGGGCGGGGCCGCGAAGGGCTTGGGGAAGGAAAGTGGAGGGGGAGGTGGTGGCGACGTCCAGCCCGAGAACCTCCAGAGAGGGAGGTGACGGGACGCCGCGAGGTGGGGGAGGGGACCAGCTGAGGGGGGCGTGCAGGGGAGATGGCAACTGTGGGAGAGGGCAGGGGTCGAGGCGCACGAGTGGGAGCATGGGGAGGGGCGTAAACAAGGGCCCAGGCTGGGCCAGGCCAGGGGTATTAAAGAGGCTGAGGTGGGGAGTGGGGCTGCGAATCGGCGGATCGAGAGGGTTAGGAGCTGGAAGGAGAGGTTGAGGGTGTGAAGGGGAAGGGGGCTTGTGGCATGTGGTTGCAGGGAGGACCAGACTCTTGTGAGCGTTGTTCGGAGGACAGGGGAAAGGGAAGAATTGGACTTAAAACGTTTTGTAAAGGGAGGTTCTGGAAGTGTTAAAATTGGAAGTGGGAGGGGGAAGGGCCTAGGGGAGAATTTGGGTGGAAAAGGAAAGAAGGAAGGTTTGGGGCATACAGAGAGAGTGGAGCTGTGCCGAGGTAAATGTAGAAAGTGAGACTGCGAGGAAAGTTTGGAAGGAAAGGGAGATAGGGCAGTGGGACTGCATCGGTGGTAGAGGTTTCGGGGTTTCCCTCTCCCCGGTGGAAAGGAAGACAGCAGAGTTAAGGATCAGTTGCAGCCAATTTTAATTGCCAGGCCCTTAGCTTTTAAATAGGGTGGGAAGGGCAGAAGGGAATCATGTGGGTTTGGAGAATTGGGGTTGAATGAGGATTCAACCGAATGTGCTTTCCAAAAGACTTTTGCTTACTGCTTCCTTGTTTTTCCTGATTACGAAAAGGGGAAAATAGGGAAGCTGAGGTCCAGTGTGGATGAGTAAAGGACTTTTCAAGTTGTTTAGCAAGTTAGCCCTACAAGAATGGAGAAAGACATAACTATACTGAAGCCCTTGCTTACATGCCAAGGTGGAGACTCTGGAAGCCTGAGGAGGAAATAGAGGAGACAGACTAGCATCTAGGTAATCAGGCTAATTAGATGTGCTTTCCTTTACAGACCCTTCTTTTGCTCTTTAAGTGCTAGGAGGGAGGGGGGTGTCAATACACATATATAGAAAACTGTTCCTTACCAGAACGTAGAAGTGAGTGGATGCTGCCTTAGCAGGTATTTTGTTCTCATTGTGTGCTAAAGGAAAGGGTGAAAATAGAATTTGGAGACTAGTTCTGGTCTGAAGTGAAATAAGTGCTTTCTTTGGCTATAACTGTTTTCCTCCCAATTCTCCTTTAACATTTATGTTGCTACAAAATAGACTAAGGAATTGAGGAGAAAGGTGAGAAGGTATCAGGGTAATGGGTTTTCCCAGAAGTTGTTGAATCGGGATGATCTTTCTTGCCTTGAGCCATTGAGACTGGAAATTCTTGAAATTGATACTATTTTGTGAATTGACTATCTAATAGAAAGGGAGCTTGAGATTTTGCTGTGGGTGAGTTCTCTTCTTTAACTTGGAATAGATTAGTTCAATGAATGACTAGGCTTTGCTGATTTTTTTTTTTTTTTTTTTTTTTTGCCAGTTGACATTGACTAACTTTGTGGACCTTTGAAGTTTCAAAATAAAGCTTGAAATTTGACTGTTTTTCTCCTTACTTGTTTTTGTTTTTCTGCTGGCTTTGAAACTTGTGCTAGGAAGAAACCTGGGAAATTGAGTTTCTTGCAGAGGTAAGTTAAACTTTTTACTGTTTTAAACAGTGGAAGAGAATGGAAATGGCATGAGAAATGTGTTGGAGTTGAGCCTAGTTCATAGGGTAGATACTGGGGAAATGACTTACCCAACCAAGTTCATTAAGATTTGTTGCATTCTTCAGGTAACTGGAGATAGATAGGAGGGAAAAGGGGGTGCTAGTAGCTTGGGACAAGCTTCCAGCTTTGGTTTGCTGTCGTCTTTGGTCAGCTCTGAGAGAACTGTGCTTAACCCGTGGAAAGCTGTATTCTTGCCCATATCTACTAAATATTTCCCTTGGAGAGCTGCTGAGGTATTGTCCATGGAAAAACTTTTCCTCTAGTTTGCTGTCTCTTCTAGCCATTTTGAGTTCTTGGAATCTTCTGAAAACATCCTCTGTAACTCTAACTTCCACATATATTTGGATCCCTTATCCTAGTCCCACAAGAAAACCATGTACTCCTTAGCCATCTTTAAGATTTTCCTTGTAGTTTTCACTTCAGGGTTCAAGCTGTCACTCATTTCTTCCTCATGACTTTTCTTCTAAGGGCTTCTGAGAGAGTTAAATATTTCTAAATCTCTTGTGGAAATGTGTCATTCCTGTTAAGAAACTAGACTTCCATTTTCATTTCAAGATCTTATTTCTCCTATACATCCTTCACTTTTGAGAAGTCAGAGTACTTTAAAAAGTTATAGCTCTCATTCCTGGATGGGATGAGACTAGGCGGCTTGGACATGGAAACCCATCAGGAAGAAATCCTCTAGTTACATATCGACTCTTACTGGCCCTTGGCTACCCTAGACGACCTTAAAGGAAAACAAACTAGAACTCCAGGAAATATAGCAGTTCATTGGGATAAAGAATTACTCTGGGCTAGAAAAGTAGCTCAGTGACAGAGTACTTAATCTATCCTCAAGGCTCTGTCTGGGTTTGATCCCTTGAACCTAAAACCAAAAAAAAAAAAAAGAGCAAGACTCATGTTAGTATATCACATACAGCCACCAACTAGTGGATCAACACACAGTTTACTGCTGGGTTTGTCTCTTGGTATCTGCGCAGTGTTTGAGATATCAACACTGAGTTCTTTCTAATCTTCTGTTTAGAGAGCATTCTCATCACTGTGGTATCTTTCATCTAAGAGCTCTATATTTAAGCTGAGCTCCCTTGCCACGGAAAGCTGAGTATGTTTTAAGATGAAGTTGGTGACATTCTTTTAATCCTGAAGTTAGATTCTTAGAATCCCTGTTTTGGTTGCTGAGTTAATTTACAATCCTAGATAAGTAGGGAGGGCTGCCTGCTAGCCACACGCTTTGGGGAACTTTTTTTTTGTTTTTTTTTTGAATGAGTAATATAAGTCTGATTAGTGACCTAACAAGAAAGGGTCTGCTAGTTAGTCTAGTTTCAGGACTTTATAAATGGCCCTGAGATTTAAGAGCAGGATCATTTGTGTCTGTCTTGAAGAGGATGGCATTTCTCTTATTCCCGCAGAACTCCAGATTGAACTAGGTCAAAATAGACCTCCTGGGATGGACCAGAAAGGAGTGTATCTCTACCACCTGCTATTCACCTGAATGGCAACAGCAGGTGATGGAGGAGGCTCGGCTGGGGTGAGAAGAAACTCCTTTGTGCTAGTTGAACTCATGAGTTAAATGAGCTTGTGACTGACTGGCCTTCCTTTCCTTCTGGAATGTTGTTTGATGGATTTGAGCTGGAAGGACCTAATGGGTTCTTTCTCTAGATTTAGTATGGAAAGTGGTGTGTATTCTTTTGACCCCTTCATCATGTTCCACTTAGGATTTCTCATCCTCAGCACTGTTGACATTTTTGGTCCGATGATAATTTTCTGTTGTAATTGTTCTGTGCTTTATAGGATGTTTAACAGTATCCCTGGCCTTACTGTATGCTAGTAGTAACTCTCTCTTCCTATGCATGACAATCAAAAATGTCTCTAGTCATTATCATGTGTTTCCTGGGCGGTGTGGGGCAAATTAGTTCCTGGTTGAGAACCACTGACCTAGAAGCTCTGATAATTCCTAGTTGGATAATTTAGCATAGGACTTAAAGGTGACGCTTTTTACCTGCCTCTCTCAAATGAAGGGAGTTAATTCTCAGAGGATTGAGGCCAATTGTAGAATCACATTGATATATAATTAAGACTACAATGTTTTCCCCTATTTTGCCATGTTTTTTAGAGGCAAAGTATGTGAGGCTGGTATTTCTTAATTGCTTGGGGTTTAAAGACACTTTGAATTAGGGAACTGTGGAACAACACACTCTTCTGATTGGTTGAATGTGAAACCTGCCCATCTGTTTTTTCTAGGATCCTCATAACCAACAGCTGGCCAAAGGGAACAGGTGGGATAGGGATAGGGACCATGGAAAAGTTGTAGGGGCTCTAAGGAGGCTCAGTTTTCTTCTGCCTGCTGTGAGTAAGAAGTTATTTTTCCTGAGCACCTCCATTTGTACCTAGTGACGGCAGGTGAAACCAGAGGAAGAGGAAGGAAAACCAGTCTTGTTGAATAGCTATTTTTTCAGCTGCTTCCCATGCTTTGGGTGGGATACCTGAGCTGTCAAAACCCTATGGGGTTATATTTCTTTTTCACATGCAACTCCTCTTTTTAAAACGTCACTCTGCTTCCATTGTTGGCTTACCATGGAGAGAGGACCAGAATCTATTGCTTTTTAGCTTTCCAAGTCTTCATGAGCTTGGTGGTTGTGAAGGAGCTTATTCTATTCTGTTCTTTTTGGTGCTGGAAATGGAATCCAAGGCCTCATGCATGCTGAGCTTCACTTCTACCACTGACTTGTATACAAAGTTTCTCATTTTCGTTTTTCTAGTTAGCCTAGTATCTTGGTGTATAAAATGGACAGAACAGCCTCTTGGTTGAATAAGTTGATGTGATGTGGGTAGTTCTCTGTGGTATAGAGGCAGCTCTGGCTAGTCAGACTATGTGCTTGGTGACTGAGTACCAAATGTGCTCTCATGTGCATGTGCTTCCCTCTCTGCCCCTCTCTGAGACAGGGTTTCATTATAGAGCTCAGACTGGCCTTGAATTATCTGCCTCAGCCTCCCTAGTCCTGAGATTACATGCATGTGCATAACTACCATGTCTACTTATGATGTCTATTTTTATGTATATGAGTGTATTGCCTGCATGTATGTAACTGTACCCCTGTTGTGCAGTGACCATGGAGGTCAGAAGAGAGCATCAGATCCCCTGGAACTGGAGTTACAGATGGCTGTTAGCTATCATGTGGGTGCTGGGATCCGAACCAGGGTTCTCTGCAAGAGCAGCCAGTGCTTTTAACCACTGAGCCATCTCTCTAGCCCCAAAAATGCATTTTAAAGATGGCATCTGAGTTGAATATTTTTGAGACAAGGTCTTAACTATGTAACCATCACTGGGCTAGAACTTAATACATAGCCCAGGTTGGCCTCAAACTCACAGAGATCCACTGGCCTCTGCCTCCTGAGTGCTAGGATTAAAGGCATGTACCATCATACCCAACTGAATTGACTCTTATGAGTAGGAGTTTGCTATCTGAAAAAGAGCAGTTATAGAGACGTGGAATGGAGAAAGGAGAAGGGTATTCAGGCAGAGGAACAGTCTGAAGAAAGGTATAGAGAAATGAATTGTATGTATAAACCACAAACGAGCTGTTAATGTTGAAAAACTGATGTTAATAAAAACGGGTGTGTGGTAAATGAGGTTGGATAAGTAGGCCTGATTTTGGAAGGCTTGGTAAACAATATAGGGAATTTAGAGTGTTCCTAAGGTAAGGAAAGGACTTACCCCTCTCTTGAATCCTCCACCCCAGTTCTGTTTTAGATGTGGTAGATGGAAATTAGGTAGGTTAAGACTTTGGTTGTGATGTTGGCACATGCCTGTAATCCTAGATTCTGGCAGCTCAGGCAGGAGGATTGAAAGTTCAGTACCTGTTTGGGGTACATAGCGAGTTCAAGGCCAACGTGGGCTATATAGCCACACTGCTATTTAAAAAAAAAAAAAAAGGCAGCCAGAGGCAGGTGGGTTTCTGTGAGTTCAAGGCCAGCTGGGGCTACAGGGAGACCCTGTCTCAAAAAGAAAAAAGATTGGGGTATGGAGACTTCTTAAGGAAGCCAGTTGCAGAGGTCCACATGAGAGATTTCCTGGCATCTGAACTGTGGCAGTAGAGAGAAGTGAAAGGAAGAGCAGGTTTAAAAAATAGTTTTGTATCAATAGGAATTAAGAACTGGTGGGGCAAGACACCAGGCGTGGTGGTGCATGCCTTTAATCCCAGCACTCGGGAGGTAAAGGCAGAGCTAGGTGTATCTCTGAGATTGAGGCTAGCCTTGTCTACATATCGAGTCCCAGGCCAGCTGGGACTATAGGGAGACCCTGTCTCAAAAACAGCAAAAAGCCAGGTGTGATGCATGCCTTTAGTCCCAGCACTTGGGAGGCAAAGGCAGGTGGATCTCTGAGTTCAAGGCCAGCTGGGGCTACAGGGAGACCCTGTCTCAAAAAAAGCCTGACTGGGTGATAGGAGGTTGTGGGTGAAACAGTATTGGATAGTACTGTCTGACAAGACAGTAATTGTGAATGACTAGAGAGTGAAGGTGAAAGTTGTTAGTCCTGATGGTTGGTTAATGATATACCCAGATGACTTTGTGACTCAAATGACAAATTATATAATGAATATAGGGCTCTGGTCCTTGACAGGGGTTTGTTAGGTGCCATTCTGAGGAAGGGTTAGAAATTTTTTTGTATTGTTTTGGTTTTGAGTCAGAGTCTCACTTAGGCTGGCCTCAAACTCCCAATCCTCCAGCCTCATGAAGCCTTCCAGAGTACTGATATTACAAGCATACCCAGTTTTGGTACTGAGGTTTTGAAGTTAAGGGACTTAACACAGTTACACAGCTATAGTTTGTTAATGACACAGTCAGATCTTAAACTAGTTCTGGCTAGTGGCTCACAACTGTTCATCTAAAAAGCTCCTATATCAAAGAATGAATTCTCTACTTCTCATTGTTGCCTCTGTTTAAGAAATGAATGGCCTGGTATGTTGGTGCACACCTTTAATCCCAGCACTTGGGAGGCACAGGGTGGGTGGATCTCTTTGAGATAGAAGTCAACCTTCTCTACATAGCGAGTTCCAAGCCAGCTGGGACCACAGAGAGACACTATCAGGGGGAAAAAAAAAAAAAGGTTGGGAAAGGAGAAAGGTAGAGTTTTCTCTTTTTTTGTTACTGTATTTTTTTGTTATTTCTATGAGATAGAGTCAACATGTAGCCCTGGAACTAGAGATCCTCCTGCCTCAGCCTCAGTGACAGAATTATAGGCATATACTTTCATGCCCAACAGAAAGAGTTTTCAAGAACTAAAAGCAGTGTTGGGGGGCAAGAGAAACAATTTGGATGGCATAAAATAGCAAATT